>NW_024884711.1:17478321-17655863 GCF_019232065.1 Centrocercus urophasianus
CCTTTTTTTTTTTTTTTTTTTTTTTTTTTTTTTTTTTTTTTTTTTTCACCTGACTTCCCTTCCCCATCTCCCTAAGCAACTGTGATTGGTCATAAACTGGTTGAGCTAACCCCTTGTTAGCTCAACTGCATGCTTAAAGGAAAGGCTCCCTTCACCCATCATGCTACTCGTGCCACTTGGAGTAAGTGTATTGTGTTGATTACACAACAATGTCATGTGGGGAACCTCAGTAGTCCAGGAATCTTAAAAGTGATCACAGACTGGCCTGAGGATATAATGTTTGGAACAGCATCAGGAGAAATACTGCATGCTACAGAGGCCCACAATCCAATGAATTGCCAGAAAACAAAAAGAAATACGTCCTGTTCACTGACGGGCCATGTCGAATTGACGGGAAGTGCTGCAGATGGAAAGCTGCAGTGTGGAGCCCCACACAGCGAGTTGAAGAAGCCACTGAAGGTAAGGAAGCATTGAGCTACTTTGCAGAGGTAATGGCTGTCCAGCTCACCTTAGGTGTTACTGAGGAGGAGAGGTGTGTGGGGGGAGTCCTTATACTTCATACAGTCTTTATACTGACTCATGGATGGTGGCAACTGCCTTATGGGGCAGTTGCAACAGCAGCAGTGGCAACAAAACAGCTGATAAAGAAGGGGTAAACCTATTTGGGCTGCTGAACTGGGGAAAGTTGCCCAAAGAACGATACGGTTGTAAAGGTGCGCTGTGTAGATGCTCATGTGCCCAAAAGTTGAGCTACTGAAGAAAACCAGAATAACCACCAAGGACATAAAGCTGCCAAAATTGAGGTGGCTCAAATGGACTTGGACTGGCAAAACAAGGGTGAATTATTTCTGGCTTGGTGGGCCCATGAAACCTTGGGCCGTGAAGGAAGAGATGCACCGAGTAAATGGGCTAGAGACCAAGGGGTGGATTTAATTATGGATACTACTACTCAGGTTATCCATGACTGTGACATATGTGCCACAATTAAGCCAAGAAAATGAAACCTCTCTGGGGGAAGGGTGATGGTGAAAGTATAAATATGGGGCACCTTGCTATGAACTCACGATGGTAAGTGTTATGTGCTTACTGTGGAGGCAACAACTGGGTGTCATATGCAGTACCCCATTCTACTGCCCAAGGTCTGGAGAAGCAAGTCCTATGGTGACATGGCACTCCAGAAAGAATTGAGTCAGAAAATGGGACCCATTTCAAAAATTCCCTTGGAAATACTTGGGCATGGAGTGGATTGATCATATCCCCTCACATGCACCAGTCTCTGGTAAAAAGTCAAATGGTACAATGTATTGTTAAAACTGTATTGAAAGCAATGGGTGGTGGAATATTTAAGCATTGGGAGCAGCATTTGGCAGAAGCCACTTGGTTGGACCATATTCGTGGATCTATCAATCACGATGGTTCTACCTAATCCAGCTCCCTACATAATGGACAGGGAGATAAGTTCCCTGCAGTACCATGTAAAGAACATGTTGGGAAACACGGTTTGGGTCTTCCCAGTTTCTGGAAAGGGCAGACCTCTCCATGGAACTGTTTTTGCACAGGGACCTGGGTTCACTTGGTGGGTTATGCAGAAAAACAGGGATTGTTGGTGTGTATCACAAAGTGTATTACTACAAAAAATTAAGAGACTAAATGAAAATTTTAGTCAGAGGAAAGCATTCCAATTCGCTACTCCATCACAACTTTGTTTATTGGAGGTGTCACAGAACAACAATTAAGACATTTATGTTCAGAATAAACTTGAGGTCTAAAGATTTATAAGGTCTACGGGTGGTGGTTTAAGAGGTATCTTTCCTAGTGTGAACCTTTTGGCTTCAAACTGTTCCAACTCTTCAGCTGTTAATTCACTCCTTGGTGTATATAACTTGTCTGATGTGATACCATTTAGGACTGCAGAAGGTGTGGCTGTGACGTTATGTCCAGAGGCACTGGCAGCCTGTGCAGCTGAAGTATTGCTTGCACCTGACTGAGAAGTTCCTGTCGCTGCATTAGGGGTTCCAGAAACTGTAAGTGGAGCAGTGCTTGAAGAGTTTGCAGCAGCAGAATTTCCAAAGCCTGAGAGTCCAGAAGTTCCAGAGCCACTGGTTGTTCCAGAAGTTTTAAATGAGAAAGAGGCTGCAGATGGAGCTGAAGAATTGCCAAACCCAATAGGAGTGGGAGCACTGTGGGAGGACTTCACACCGAATGTAGGGGGATTGGAGGCGGCAGCAGAGCTCCCAAAAGCTGGAGCATTTCCAGATGGAACACTGGGATTTGCTTTAAAGGAGAAACTGGCAGCGCTGCTGCTGCTGCTCACTGGAAAGCCTGTAATTATGAAATGTATAAGGATGGTCAGAATGGGTCCACCTGTGATACTGAAACACTGCTGCATTTCAAAAACGCAGAAGAACATTTAAAAATATCTGTTTAAGTGCTGGTTGTTTATGCATGAAACTTACTTGGAAAACCAAAGCTTGAGGCTTGCTGTCCTCCAAATCCAAGAGAAGGTAACGGTTGACTGACTGCATTCTTTAACTGAGATAGCTTAAAAAAATTCCAAATACATAAATGAAAACTACATTCCAACACAGGCAAGTATCTTTCAATCAGTGCTTAACACGAAAATGTATATGTGCCATCCAATTTAACATTACTCAGACAAAGTTAATTAGACACTGATCACAAACTATTGCAGCTATAAAGAAAATGCTCTCAGGCCATTCTCTGTCAAACACCCTAGAAGCATAAATCTGTAATTGTAATCACCAAAATCTCTTGGAGCTCTCATTCTCATCTCAGTCTGCTCTCTGAGTGTTGCACAACAACCATCTGTGCTGAAGTCTGGACCCCACCTTTTTAGCTTCAGAAAAGAGCAAGGGCTCCAAATCACATTACAGAAACTTCAATGCACTTCACACAGCCATCACCTAAATTGACTTACACCATCTCCCTGATCGCTGAATATTGGCTTGAACTGTTCTGCTGAGTGTCCTCTTCTGACACACCTGATTCACAATTGTTATATGACCAAGACACAAACTGAAAGTACAGGTATTTCCATGCAGCTTATAATGATAATTTTCCAAAATTGAGATCCAGCTACTGCCTTGCTATCTTGGAATCACCCTTATTCACTCCTTTCCTTAATTAACTAATGAGGTTCATTTATAATACAACTTGCAAACAACTGATTGATTTCATGATTCTAGAGAAAGGTAGATTGATGAACCTAAGCTGTGTTCACAGACTTCCGTGTTCATCTGACTGGCCAGTGCTCAAGTATTCGCTCAAACTCTTCTATCACCTATAAAAACATACTGAAATAGGCACGGTGCAGATTTCAAACTGCAATTACTCCCTCACGTAATTCCTCCTTTTAACCTTTCCAGTTTCTTTAATGCTCCCAGGAGGACTCTAAGGTTACTCTCAAGATCTTCATGCCACTGGTCAGCCAGACCTTTTTTGCCAGATGTTTTCTTGTGGCTGCAGTGCCAGAATAAAACACATCACGGTTGAGATACTCAGAACAGTTCACATATTTACCATTAGAACTGCCACTGAATGTAGGAATGAAACTTTCTCAAGCCTCAGATGTTAAGGCACAAACAAGGATGCACTATCACATATATTTGGTAGTAAGTCTGTGTCCTAAAATGCTCAAAGCAATACCTGTCACCTACTTTAGTAGTAAGACTGCAGGAAAATCCTTTGATAACAGCAGCAGTATCTATAGAAAATTTGCAACATGTCTTTATTGAAAACAAGGTTGCATATTGTAACTATCGTGCCTTAGAAATTGTTTCATTAACAGCCTTTCAAACAGAAACTGATGTTGGTGTAAGCAAGACAGCTTAATTGGCTCTGACTAAAAAATCTGACTAAAAAACAGAATTGTCAGAAAAACCTCTGCTCAAGATTTAAGAGAAAAGCAATAACAGGAACAGAAATAATTTACCTTTCTTTAACACTTACCAAGGATGCTTTTCCTGAGGCATTTAAAGCCTTCAGCTCTTGCAGCCTGTTTCTCCATTGCTGCACTAACTGATTGACAGAGTTTATCTAAACATGGGAAAACACAAACATGCTCTTATTAAGTGTTATTAAAAAAAAAACTAGTAAGATTTAAAACATTTCCTGGAGCTTTCTAAATTGAGGCTCTATCACTATCTGAGTAGGGTGCTTGCAAAAGAATACAAAAAACACAAGTCTGAAATGTGAAAGACGAAGCTTTTCTGTTCTTGTATTTCTGGCCCATCCACATATGCGCTCAATCCTTAAGCTCATGCCCTAAGTCTGTCTTAGCTTCTATCACGTCTTCAGAGAAACAACAGCCATTTTCAAAACAGAACACTTCCAAATATTTTAGCAGTTTCACCTTAAAATCTTTAGCTTTGCAGAAATGAACTCGCTTAATTTAAATCAGTTTCTTGCAAACCAACAGACTGCTGCACACAACTTATGCAGCAATAAATAGTAACTGTGCCTTAGTAACTATGACTGAGTGCTACGTAAGAAAAGTGATTAATATTTTTCAGAAATTTCCACACTGAAATTTACAAAAACACCGCAACTGAAGCTCTGCCTACCTGAATTTTCCTGAAAAAAAAAAAGTCAACTCATGTTCCAAATCCTTCCAAGAGCAAAGTGCTGAGTATTTTTATTACTGGATTTCTTAATTTTTCCAAGAGAATCTTGCACCACAAACATCAATAATTCTTTTGTGTCTAGTCACATGCTAAGAGATCACGTTGTTTGCTATCAGCTCTTATAAAACAGACTGGAAAATACAGGTTTTGCCCCACATTATGCACAGAAACTCATGCTATGGATAATACATTTTGTACCTGCATAATTTGTGAGGCCTGTGTCACGCAGTTATCAGAAAGAAGAAGGTAGAATCATAGACCTGTTTGAGTCAGAAAGGACTTTTAAAGTCATCTGACCCAAATCCCCCGCAACAAACAGGGAACCTACAGCCAGACCAGGTTGCTCAGTTATGGCAAAACATTCAGGCCAGCAGGTCTACCTACCTTGAATGCACCCACATAAAAGGTCAGTTTTAAATACTTACGTAGTTTTCAGTGTTACTGTTTGCGCTGCATTTATAATACTCCAGACGTACCTCCTCAGGTGAGAAATCTTGAAAACCTGCAGGGAGGCAAACAATCAACATGCTCCAAAGGAAATACAACAAAGATACAAAATTGCCCTTCAGAGTTTTACAAGAAACTGCCCTTGCTACACCACCTGTGACAAGCCAGTTCAGATTGGAGATGCAAAAAGGACTCCCGGCGCAACTTTGGAGGTGCAAACACACAAATACCATAATCTAATGACCTACCTTCTGCATCACAAAGCAAGTCATCACCTTGCAAGTGGTTACATTGAGGCACGGCAGTGTGGACAAGTATAGAAATACATTCCAAACAGTAGCAGCACTCAGCAACGCTCAGCAACGCTCAAAATGTTACCTACCTGAAACATTAGGCTTATCTTTCATAGGTGAGTAACATGAAAACATCCACTGTCTAGATGATTCCCAGCTTGCCATGTCTTTTGCTATACAGTCACTAGAAAACAAAACGTAGCAACAAAAGAAGAAATTACATGGTCAGAAGCAAAACTGTGAAAAGCAAAGTCAAACTCCAGTAGCCAAAGCCATTCAAATTAATTCCATAGGACGCTGCTCAGAGGGAGCAACTGAAGTATTCAGTTATCTGTGAAAGACACAACAGTCACTCTGCTGGACACACAGACTCCCTACAAAGCATTTTACCATATCATCAAACCGCAAGTAAATCACATCAGATCTTTACGAGAAACAAAACCACACAAGGCATTTTTAATCCTTGGCAGCATACACTGTTACAGGTTTTTCCCTGAAGCTGTTTGACTACAATAAAACTGAAAACCTTCTCAGTACCAGCTAATTTTACAATATAAATGAACACGTGTGGTACTGAAAAGCAAAACTCAGTAAAGGGGAGTGGAGATGAGAAGAGTTTTATGTTTTTTTCTTTTATTTTGCTAAACAATCAAGAGCACTGAAATCCAAACTTAGCAAAAGCACAACAGAAGCTACAGCAAAAGAACGAAAGCCCAATGGTTAAAGTGGAGGTTAAACAGTAGAAGCAGGTCACTAAATACTAATTGCAAATGTTTCAGATGTTTGCAATACTACATACATTTACATTTCAGAAGCCAGGTAAATAATTTGTTAAACATTTTCTTAACATAATCATAAGAAGTAACTGCAGGTGCTAGCGCTGCTCACTTTCCAGGTTCCAAAGCTCTATTTCTGCAGGAAATCACACTGCTTGTTGCATCTCACCACATGCCTGGTAATGGGTGTGAGCACGCTGGTCACTTTCAACTGGGTCTGAAACCAGGTCTCATTAGATTCGATATAGGTAGAATAATGTATTATCTTTAATACCAGGGAAACTAAGCCAACTAAAGGCTCAAATTTTAACAGGCTGAAATGCCATTTAAGGTGCTTTGAGCCTTTAATTTCAAGCACTGAAATCTTAGCTTCTCCTCCATTACACTCCTGTGGGCAACTTAAACACCATACTGTCTTCACAGCTGTCCAGCTGCCCTACCCAGCCTCAAAGCAAAGATTGCTTTCTTCCTGCATCTCCGGATCTCAAGATAATTAAACGAAGCAGTGTTTCCTACAGTTCTCCCCACACATCCCAGCTTCCATCCCCCAGAACACATCCTCTCCATTATCCAGAGGAAGCCAGTAGGCAGTTAAACAGCTCATCACAGTCACTTCCCAGGGGACAGGGCCATCACTTACAGAAGTCTCTGTTCTTCATCACTGAAGCCATCACCAGAGTTTGCACTGCTTAATGCAGAGAATCTGTTCTGTGAGAAGACCGTGCTTTTGTCGCCCTGTGATCCAAAACCGGAGGCGCCAGAGAATCCTCCTCCATCACTGCTGCCACCCCACGTGCCGTGCTTAAATGTAGGAGGCTGGATGACGTTCGCGTATCTCTGGGTAGCGGCACCCCATCCTCCTCCGGCTCCTCTGACGGGACTCGCTAAGGAAGAAGAAAGGACGCAAAGCGTTTCACACGGGACGCGACTGGCACAACGCCGACGGAAACGAGACGTTCTCCCAGCGAGTCACCCCGGCGCAGCCCTCCGCGCAGCCCCGCCACGGCGTCTCCGCGCGCACAGCAGCCGGCCGTCCGTCCCGCAGGACGCGCACACGGGGGTCCCGCCCGGGCGGAGGGCGCCCGCGCAACGGCTGTGCCGCTCTGCGGAGGAGCCCCGCGGCACTTCCAGACGGCGGGTCAGCGCGGGCACGCCTCCCGTCCGGCGGCCGCAACGCCGCACCGCAGCCGGCTCGGTGCCGCCTCTCGGCTCTTCTCCAGCGCTCGGGAGCCGCTTTCGAGTTACGGCCGGGAGGCAGGAGGCGCGGGTGCCGGACACGCGCACCCAGAAGCGACGCTTCGCGAACAACCACCTCACCTTGCAGCCCTCGGCGACTTCTCCGCAGCGCGCCGCGGCTTTGCTCGCCCTCCCTCCCTCCTTTCTTCCTTCTGTGCCCATCTCCCCACCTTCCGGTACCTGAGTGAGGGCGGCCCCCGCCGCCGCGGGGATGCTCGTTCCAGCACCTGTCGCCGAAGCGGCAGCGACCCTGCAGGAAGAACTGACAGATGGCCATAGCCAACCTGGCCAACCGCCGCCGCCAGCTGCCGCCGCCGTGACGTCATAGAGGAGCGCCGGGCGGCGCCGAGCGGAACGCACGCGCGTGGCCCCGCCCCCGAGCGCCGCGCGGCTCCGCCTGCGCCGGGCCGGCCGCCGCAGAGCCGCCGGCGGTAGCTGGCTTCGGCGTAGGCGCTCCTACCCCGAGCCGAGGTTCGGCTTCGCCGGTACGCATCTCTGATAAGCAAGGAGCCAGAAGGGACGCAACGGCGGAGGCTGCAAAAAACTTCTGGTACGGCCCCGTAGTTGAGGTACCGATTTCAACACGGCGCGGGCCCGCAGTAAGCCGTAAGAGGAGAAGAACAGCGCAAGGCCCCTCTCCGACTGAGGAAATGTACGCAGCATCGCCGCCCGCAGAGCCTGACAAGTTTACCTTACGCTGGAAGAACCACTGTCGTCACATTTAATGTCGTGTTTGCTGGAAACTTTTTCTTATAAACCAGAGCAATAACCAGGTGCAACCTCAGAAGACTTCTATAAAATAACTTTAATGACTTGGTTCATGCCATTTTAAAAACAGCCATTTTCAAGAAGAAAAATCAGTATGTTTCTGGTACTGACTTTGCTTTCTTATTCCCATCTTTGCTAACAGCTTGGCATTCACAGTACATCCAGTCGTTTGCCTGGGAGGGTGTACTGAAAATTAACCTCAAGTTCCTAACCTGCTTACACAGTCTACAATTACTGCAGACCTTCCCCACCCACCTCCATCTACTAAGAAAGTCTTTTTGTGATAGCTTTCCAAAATGCCAAAGATGATACTAAGCCAAGTATTCCTCAGATCTGTGTATACATGATATATATGGTCTGTCTGACTTGGAATTCAATATGCAGTCACCCAGATGAAGATGAAAATCACTGGCATAAGACAGTTGTATACTCTATCACTACAGGAGTCAAACAGCTGTTGTTGGTCTTTCCTGAGCAAAATGTTCACGGCATCGAAATAAGATTTTTGCAGGTATGTATAAATGAGAAAAGTTTGTGTTCCTAATGATGCAAGATATATTTACTCACCTTTATCAAATGAAGAAATATGTTTGGGTGTCATTTAACCACAAATGTTATCTTTATCAAATGGTTTGAGCTCTTCTAAATAACTGGGTCGGGTCTTTTTTTTTGACAAGGCAGCACACAGAGTCCTTTTAAAGGAAGATGTGACGTGTTCAGGTAGGTACGTGAATTCTCAAAGCACATCCCCATCTCAAAACAGACAATAAAATGGGCATCACAAAAATCCATGTTATACAATAAGACTGCATTTCAGTTTTTCCTATTACTTGGTATAACAAGATTCAATAAAACACGGAAGCAAAGTACCAATGGCCATCTTTCCCCAAGTCCTTGAAGAATTTCTTTGCATATTCTACAGGTCTTCAGGTCTCTAAAGTTTCTTCATTTGCACCACAAGTGTCTACGACACAGATTAAACAACTTGTCACTGGGAAAGCACGGACTTTGGAGTTGGCTATCCACTTGTCTGTTTCAGTATTATACTCAAGAATGTGCCCTAATCTACCAACACCCTGAAAACCAGCCAGGACATAAACTATGGATCCCACAGCAGCACACTTCACTGTTACACCTTTCCATGGCATTGGAGACACCATCTTCCATTCATTCATCTTGATATCGTAATATTCTACATTATCAAGGCCACCTAAAAAGCAATGAAATAGAGAACTTACTACAGCGTACTGTCTAGGATGAACTTGAGTGCAGAATGCTACATAAAACTTTTCAGAGTTTACATTAAAATATATAACAGACAAAATCCTTCAAAGGAAAGGTCACGATTTTCTAAACTAGCTGTTACTCACTCTTCTTTAAATACAGAAACAGAAGGCAAGAAAGACTGAAAATGAGATGCGCTGCTACAAATTTCACATTGTGAAGATTCTAATGAGTTGCTCCACAAACACAACAATGCCTGATTTCTCATGGATTTGTGGGTAGTAACCAAAAGTTAAGAATCCACCTGAAAAATTATCTCCAGTGAAGCCATGTCATTCTAGTTGGTTCATCCCCACACCTTTACATCAGTTGGCCACTTACTGATGAAACTTCAAATATGTTTATATCGTAAAAACCTAAGTCACTTTTCAAGGGCCAACAGTTTCAAAAGTTATTAAGGAAACTACATTATGTGAAGTATGTAAGAATTTCTTCTTCAAGACACAGGTCACACTTCACAATATCTACAAACATCTTATTATACATACTTAAAAAGAAATGACTATGAGGCACAGAGAAGCTTTCACTTCCAGTCCTGAATTATTAGATCTGAGAGATTAACTTCTATAATCACAGAAAATATTTCATTCCAGACATAACTCTTTGCCATTATATTAAATTAAGAACAGTTTATCATTGAAGTTGCAGAATATGAGCAGCAAAACAATATTTTACTTATTAGTTCAGCAACACGCATTCAGCAAACACTAAAACCTTGCAAAGTGACAGTTGTGGCTATAACTGTTTAGTGAAGTGCACAAAAAATTATACATACTAATATTTTTGAATAGGAGTCAATCATGCTGGAATAGTTTTAGTGACTAATTAAAATACAAGCTATATTCTAGAACAGCATTAATGTGAATTTAGATATTCTAGTTACCATAAATAGTAATTAATAAACCTCATAGCTGAGAACTTTCATTTTCAAAAGCGCTTCAGAAACCCTATGTAATTAAAATTGAAGTTCAACTCTCCTGGGAAATCAACTATCATTCCAGTTTTACAGATAAAGAGACAGACCATGACCGTAAGTCACATTTCATTAACTAGGGCAGTCACGAAAATTCTCTATTTTTCACCACTTGAAAATAGCTGACTAGCTTTAAATCTTCAGACTGAAGTTCCTAGAATAGTGGTGACACTTTCACCTGTTTTGTTTAGAGGAATGACAAAGTCTATTGAAATAGAAAATGAAAGACTTAAAGCAAATACACAAACTAAAAGATTGCCTTTTGTTAAGATATTTGACTTGGCTATATTAGTATGGATGCATTTCTGAATTTTACAGTACTAAGAGATTGGAAAACAAGATATAATGAAGTACGGAGGTGAACAAAGGAACGCAACAATGTCAGCAACAGAACATGTTTTATAGTACTGCTCAAAGTTTGTGCAGCTGAATAAAGTAGAATTAAGGCCCCATCAAAACTTTGCAAGTCCAGCTAGAGAATTAAAGGAATTGCAGTACCTAAGCCATTCTGTCCACCCACAGCAAATATTTTGTCCTTTACAAACACCAGTCCATGATTCTTCCTGGCTTCAATCATTGGACACAGCTCAGTCCATCTGAAGAAACAAATGAAAACAAACAAACAAACAAAATCACAGGAAAATTCACTGTTTGATTTCTTAAAATATACATATTAAATAAATCCTGGGGTTAGGAAAAAGAAGTATGAAAGAAAGCTACTGGATAAAATTTTTAAGTAGGACTACAAGTAGCTGATATACTACTGCTTCATTCAGGAAAATACCTTGATTACATACAACTTATCGAATCCTAGAATCATTAAGGTTGGAAAAGACAACTAAGATACCCAGTCCAATGCCAGCCCATCCCCACTGACCATGTCCCCACCCACACAGTTCTCAAACACCTCCAGGGATGGTGACTCCACTGCCCCCCTGGGCAGCCTGTGCCAACGCATCACCACTCTGAGAAGAAATTTTTCCTAATAACCAACCTGAACAACTCCTGGCACAACTTGAGGCCCTTAGCTCTCATCCTATCAGGAGATAGCTGGGACAAGAGTTCTTCTCCCAGCTCTTCCCTGAGCCTCTACTTCTCTGGACTCAACAATCCCTGTTCCCTCAGCCTAAGACCCGTGCTGCAGACGCTTCATCAGCTCCACCGCCCTTCTCTGGACACACTCCCAGGCCTAGCTGAGGGGCCCAATTCTTCCTGTTCATCTACATTACATTTTGCAGGGTGAACAAAAGCCACCATAAATACTCAGTTGACACAACACTTACGTTTCTGTGGCAGGATCATAAACTTCACAGGAATTTAGCACTCTTCCGGAAACATTGTTTCCCAAGCTCCCTCCACACACGTAAATGAGACCATTCGCCTCTACCATTCCGTGACTGCAGCGTTGAGTCAGCATGCTGGGCTTTGTATGCCAGCTTTCGGTTCTCGTATCGTAGCATTCAAACAAATACAGTGCGGAATTTCCTTAAAGAAATAAGAAACCCACCAAAGTGGCATTAATTTTGATGGTTGTCCTCCAAGAGAAGAGACTAACAGTACTTATCAAATTGGCGCTTTGTTAGTTGAAAAGGGAAAGCTGCTTTCCACTGCTAAAAGCAGAGCTAACCAACTTGCAATTTGGGATATTCAAAAAGCACATACTTGTAATTCTTTTCTTGACTCTTTTGTTCCAAAGGATGTGAGTTTATATAATTGCTGTTTGTGTTTGAAAACAAATACAAATGATACAGATTTATTTCAGGAGGAGCAGGGGGGTCTAGGGGTAGAAAGACTGAATGAAGTTGTATATAAATTACTGATCAAATTTCCATCATCTCATGTTACTCAGTACTGAGAAGTGTACAGAACGTGGCATCTGTTTTGTAAGCCTAACCGATTCACCTGAGTCTCTCTCTAGCAAAGTGACTCACGCTACTCCCAGAATATTTGGTGCTTTTGGAATTAGATAGCTAAATTATGTTGCAACATATTCCTGAATTATTAGCAATCACAAAACAGCTAACCTTCACCATTTTACTTTCTTTCCCTGGCAGACACTTGTATTTTCGCAAAGTGTGAGGTCTGTGCCGTCCCCTCTCACGGCCCAACAAGCTATTACTGAAATCAAAAGCAACTTTTCTAATGAAGGTAAGTGGGAGTGTCAAGACTTGTCCATAAATAACCAGCCATACTTAAAGCAGAGTAGACTGGGCACAGCTTTCACAGAAAAGAGCTAGGTGTGTTACACTAGCTGCACTCACTGCCAGCTGGGGAACTGGGCTGAAAAAAATCACATGGAACAGCACTACTTTTTCAGGTTCAAAAATGCAGGAGTAGATTTCTGTGAACCATGTTTGCTTACTCCTACCACAGTGCTCAAAATCAGTAAGAACTGTGGAATGAGCCATATTTTTTTTCTTGATGTACATACACATCCATTGCTTGGAAGCTGTACAAATTCTTATACAGAGGAAATATAATAAAGCTGTCTTTAATGTCTTTTTAGAGGAAAGCTTCTGTTTCAGTACACTGGATGTGGCTCTGGGCAGCCTGGTCTAGTGGCTGGTTACCCTGCACACAGCAGGGGGGTTGAAACTAAATGATCATTGTGGTCCTTTTCAACCCAGGACCATTCTAAGATTCTATTAATTACAACACTTTTAAATTAGTAGTTTCATATAATTGTTTGCTCCAGTTTAGAAAAATGTGAGACATACTTTTCTAGACAAGCAATATTCATTGGATTCCAAAGAAAAAATAGACTTGCAAAATAACCTGTTATTAATTTGTAGATTTTACTATTCTGTCTTAAATATGTATAGAAAACAAAGTAAAACAGTGCAGTATAGCAAGTGTAGACCAGAAACAACTTTGAAGTTAACAATACTGTAATGTAGATGTGACTAAAATGCATTAGAAAATAAACTATCCAATGAAAGTTTGGACCACAATTCCTCATGATCATGGAGTGTGGGGAAACTGGGCAGTTCTAAAAGATTTTGCAGTTTTGTAGTGTTCCAAGCCTTAACCTGTTGCAAATAATGGGACAAGTGTTATGTCACATTTACCACACTAGGTGGCAGCCACGAGCTATCTGCTGCTACATCAGATCTCTTAACACATATTAGAAGTCAGATAACTTTACCTAAATGTCACAGCTTTCTATTGAGTGATGTATCAATTTTAGGCGCTCCTTATGACCCTTTTTGTCTCTTCACTTCCCTCTGCAGTGAGACAGAACTCAGGAGGAACTACTAAAAAATTTATCTGTAGGCATAGCGTTTTTTTGTTCCTGTTGAGTTTTTTTGGGGAGGAGGCAGAGCTTCAGAACTGTTTTCTTTTTTTTTTTCTTTTTTCCTTTAAGCTCTGTTTCTACAGATATGGCATATTTACATTCTACTTTTGGTTTGCTCAAGATGTACAATTTAGACAGAAATTAACAAAAGCTGTACTGCACTGCAGTGTTTCTTTACAGATGTTTTTCTTTCCTGGGTTGGGGAGAATTCAATGGTCTTTCTTCAACTACAATGAGTGAATGACATCTAAATTCTCCACTTACTGAAGCAAACCATCAGAATAATTAACAGAAGATAACTTCTGTCACTTGACAGAAACAAATCAGTTTACTGGGAGAGATACGATTTCACCACCAAAACCAGTCAATTACAAAGCTTTTTATCATCCCTTTTTTTCATTGATAATAAAAAAGCTCATCAGGCTCAACATATAAAATGAATAACACAATGCAGCTATTCTGGCCATTTGTCATGACATTTTAAACCACACAGAGATCTGCAAATTTGTGTTCAGTAAACTAATAGCAGAGTGAGACTTTCAAACTATATTTGCTAGTTAGCTAGCAAATATCCCTAGTTAACTCCTAATGTGAGTAACACAATTTCAATCAGAAACAGAACACAACAGAAACAGGGTGTTGGATTTCAGGGAGAAGAGAATTCTAAATATGGGAAAATTAACTCATGAGGCTAACACAGCAACGTGCAGTTTCTTTTCAATAGAGTCATGCAAAAAAACAGAACATTTTCCGGGTATCTTTGTTTGTGCTTTTTGGGGGGTTGTTTTTAAAGATTTTTAGTGTCTTACCCACTTCTGAACCACCAGATGTATAAATTTTGCCCTCAGCAGCACAGGCTGCAAGGCTATCTCGAGGTGTTGGAGGTCCTAGCTTGGAATACCAGCTATCCTTCACCACATTGTAGCAGTCCATTCGCTTTATAGGGAAGAGCTGGGAACCACCCAAAATATAAACTACGTTGTCCCAGAAGACACAAGCTGCATCCCTGCGCTTTTCAAAGGGACATCGGATGTCTGTCCAGCTGTAATCCTGCATTACAAAGAACAAGTAATGTCTAATAGATTGTAACACTTACCTGCACAGCGAGTGTTTTTCAAACAGAGCTTTCATAGAGATCTAGATACGGTCAGTTTTAAATTTCCTTTTCAAAACAAACATGAACACTGTTTATTGAAGAATACTCCTCAGGCGTACTCTTGAAAAATTCACTTAGACACAGACATAGTTAGCTGCAATGAACCATGACATAATCAATTCCTATTTCCTCATTCCCTCTGTAGACCCAGTACAGCTTTCCTGAAAAACAGGGTTCTTTTCCCTCAACAGAATTGATGCCCTGCTGCTACCAAGTCAGAAACAATGCATGTAATCAATAAAGCAGAATTACTTTTTCTTTTATAGAAATGGAAGAAACATCTTACATATACTAAGAAACTCTTTCTCTCTAAGGAAAATAAATACAGAAAGTAAAACCAAACAAAGGCGATGGAAAAAGAAGATAATATCTCAATTGACAAGCAACTCAGTTGAAAAGCTCCAGTACATACTTTATTACCATGACAACTAGAAGCTTATTTACAGAATTCGCAAAACACAAGTGATCTATAGCTATCCACAGTTGATAGCATGAGAAATGGTGTAATGCTTTATCACAAATACTGGCAGTCATGTTGCCTAGAAACTGCTTTTGCATGGGTTGGCAAAACCAGCAAGTATCAAATATAGGCATTAATGCTACCCAAAGCCTTAAAAACACCAAACTCAGCAACTGATGGCAGACCAGGATAGCATACAGCACAAGAAACACTTCTTGAATAATTTCATCTCACATATTCCATGCCATCGTAAGCATAGCTTTTATCTTATGCTGAACAGGAAAGTTTGGGACCTTAACTGTTATCTGTCACCTCAAGATGGTCTAGCTAAACCAGCTGCATGACCTTCATTGTAATGAATCACACAAGACATTACAAGATTACATTTTCTTGGCAAGGACATACTTCAAACACCTTGGTCAGTGAGGAAGAACAGCGACTTCTACATGGGGGTTCAAAGAAAGAGGCAGAGCATGTTATAGTCCAAAACATCTTACAATCTTTTCCTGTAGCATCCCCCTTAGCAAGAAGAGCTGGCAGGTGCATGTGGCCCTTTATGATGAGAAACGCGTCCTGGGGCATCCTAGAAAGGAAAGCCATACTACAGCATGGCAAAATAAATAGCTGCATAAATCTTAAGAAAAACGTCTCAGTGCTTTGTGCAAGATCATCATATTTTCTGGCTCAAATTTCCAGCATTTTTACCAAAAAAAAAAAACAACAACAAAAAACAACCCTGTTGTTTTCCCTTACTGCCGTAAGGGCTGCACTCTGACCCACTTCTGTGGCTTCAGTTCATAACTACCCTTTCATCCACACCTTTATCAAAGAACCGCAGGCTCTCCCATAACCTGAGCATACTCAGCAGAACCCGCCTCCTCCAGCACGAGGCACTTCAGCTCCTTCTCTTGGAACGCTCTTCAGTGTTGGTCTGCACCACACAGAATTTATTTCAACATGACTTACGCATTTAAGAACAGCTGCCTTCCGCCCCAGTCAAGATCCATACAACTCTGGGCAGTGGCAAGACTCATTTTGGGAAGAGGACATTAGGAGGAAAGAAAGAACAAGATATATGGTGACAGTTTGCCTGCTGACCTTGGCTCTCCACAATTGCTCATGCAAGGACACCAGAGGCAAAAGCTGCATTAAATAGTTTTTGAAAGGCTTTTTTTTGCTTTTTTTTTTTTTTCTTTCTTTCTTTCTTTTTTTTTTTTTTTTAAGACAAAACCAAACAAAACCACAACTTTCATGAATTTAACTCGCAGTGATCTGAACTGTTGTCAGCTACAAGACCCCGTGACAACAACTCCTCATGTAGCTACGGGCAGTGTGAAAGAGTGGATCGGTGTGATTAAAGTGTTTTCTTCAATTTCAGTTGATACCCTGAAGAATAGCAGACATGTCTACCATGGACAACCTTGCTATTAATAGCCTAGTATTGACAACTCCTTATCTCCTCCTAAGAGGCATGCTGGTTCTCCCATTTGTCAAGAAATAGCAATGCCAGGCACCTGTTTCATTTCCATTGGTGGATTTTGTATTATTAACAAGTTAGCACTACCAGCTACTTCTCCAAAAGTATATTCCTGCCTCAAAATCCTATAAACTCATGTATAAATTTTAAATAAGAATTCAAAAACAATGTAATTTTGTTCCAATTTGGGAAAAAAAAACAACTTTTTTCGTTTGTAATGTTCTGTGGAAAATTCAACAAGAAAACACTTCCCAACACCACAAAAATGCCATCTCAGACTTTCTGAATAGTTCTAAAACCAAACATCTCTTCTCAAAATAGTGCCAGATTGCTCCATAGGAGTTTTATGCCCCAGTCTGCATCTGTTCCATCACTTTGCTCCCTTGAAGTACATGCATCAACAGAAGTATCAGATACAGCATAACAAGGACAACAAATATAGACGAAGTAATATTGTTAAACAATGACAAATAACAGTCTAGTCATCCATAAAAAAACCCCTTTTTGACAAAGGAAATGAAGATCAACGTCAGAGACTGATTTTTGTATGCAAAGCGATGTTACTGAAAATAATTTTTGCACTAACCTTGCAGTATGAGAATTACTGAAAGTTGTATCATTCAAACAAGACAATATTTTCAGGAGAAACAGTCTAAGTTTGTCTTGAACCACCTCTTCATCTGATATATTAGATTGCTGAATTTAATTAAAATCAAAAATAAAGGATGGGGGCACTATTCAGTCAGCTCAGCAGACAAAAAAATCCAATTCCTTCCTAAGGTCCTAACCTTGCAGAAGTACATATATAACCTTGATTTTTGGCACAGTGACAGCTCCATCATCTTTTGATGAGACTAATTAAAGCAAGCCAAACTTGTGATGTAGTGCCTTACATCCCACACTTCTTATTTTACATGCACATGATATTAATCCAGCAGTGGTTCTGGATCCTTGGTTTGTGGCATTTAAGCTACCGTCATAGTTGAAGATCAAACTGAAATACTCAAATATCCAGGAAAATATGTTTAAATAACTTAAAAGCTGTAAATAAAATAAGTAAGAGTGACTGAATAAGACACAACAGATTAGCTAGGAACACTCAAGGAAGCATATAAGCACTAGAAATAGTATTCAGTGGAGACAATGCTTATGAGAATCAGCCACTCACTTCTTTCCTTCTCCTTTCCTGCCCACCCCCAGCTCCCTGCTGAACCCACACGTAAGGCCATAATGTTCCATCAAGTGAAAATTCTAAAAAAGTTCCCTTCAAGTTCTATTTATTTATTTATTTGTATTTAGCCTGGGCAAATAGTCTAAGGAAAAAAAAGAAAAAAAAAGAGAGATCTTAATCCTATGCATTTTGCAGCTTTATGTAGGCATGACTTTTCATCCACAAGCCAGATTTCTTCAATATTATAGTTTTGATGACTGAATATCCCATAACTACATATAATTTTCCCTCCAGCTGACATTGCCTCTTGCTCCCACACAGCATGCCTTGAGGTTATTATTTTTACAATGACATCAAGTTTTTTTTTTTAAAAAAAAAAAAGGAAAAAACCCTAGTATTTTTCAAACACAATTAAAACCTAAAAAAAAAAAAGTCAACTGGAAGATTATATATTAATGCATGAAGAGTGATGAAGCCACTAAACCACTACTCCCATTTCTACAGTTCTGACCACCGCTGACATCAGGCACTGTATGGGAGCTGCTGAGTCACGGCCTGAACCTCTGATTGATCACCTGAGGCGAGCACTGAGTCAGCCAGAGGAGCACAGGTGAAGGCAATTCACTGTGCTGCCAGAAGGGGTGGAGCCAGGCTCCATCCCTCCTAGACCTATTTAAGAGCTGGCTACCAGTGGGGAAGGATCTCTTCTGGAGATCCCTCCTTCTGGTGTTTTGTGGTGAGCCCAGCATAAGGGTAAGCCTTCCATTTATTCTCTCTTGTTATCATGGTCCACTTTGCCTAACTCTCTTGTTTATATTGTGATTGTAACATCTTGATATCCATTGATTATATATTGTGATTGTAACATCTTGATATCCGTTGATTATACAGGCGCTTACTTTGGAATTTCATGTGCCAGTTAAGTTAGCAAAGAGATCAGTATTATCTATGCTGATAATACCCTTGCCAGCTAACAACTAGGACAGACAGCCTCAAAGCTAGTTTCCACACTGCCTTAGAATAGCTTTGTTCCAACCTAAGTTACTGTAGATCAAGAGGAAGAAACATCAATCCAATTTTCTTCTAGTAGGAGAAAGGTCAGAGCATGTTAGATGGATTACAACCTGTTAAAATGCCTAAACCAAATGACTATTTGAAGATGATGAACGCCCCGATCAAAGACTTCCCCAGTTCAGATGTTGGAAAGAATTTATTGCTTCACAACAGGAAAAAAAATATCTTCCCAGTTCCTCCCACCCTCAGTTGGAGCACTATTTATATCGCTTACTTAAATAAGGAGGAAGATGGACAACACTTAGGAATTTGGAATTCTCAATTAAAATTCAAATTAAATGCCTCAAACTAAGTTAGAAAATCTGGCAACTTTTTTCAAACTCAATCAGAGCTCAGAAAAGGTGGCTTCAATTCTATTTTACATACAGGAATGCAAATTTGTATCAAATGAGCTCAAAAGAATGTCCCAAGGGGTCATTCATCCTGAATTAGATCTGACAGGGCTCACACTGACAATGTACTTCACACATGACACACTGAACTGCTTAACTGTTTGAAACTGCAATGGACATTAAATGTGCTCACTTGGAAAAGACAACTTATTTAACAAAATATATGATGTATATAACTTCAGAACTTATCAGAGCAGCAGTGATACTTGAGTAGAAACTTATTTCTGTACTATTGCAAATGTTGTCTGGTAAAACAGCATATGGATAGTCCTTCTGCAAGTAGCTGATGTTTCTAGATCACCTAGTCTGCATAGCTGAAACAAACACAATTCCTGTGGCTTGATTTCTTTCAGAAAACATGGAAACAAATTCCAGGCAAATCTTGACTGATCTAAAGTGATCATCTCTAAGGTTTTTGCAGAAATTCACTTTTTTCCCACTTCTGGGGTACTTGGCTCTCAATTCTCTTTCTTACATATTCTTAACTAGTAGAATTGTGAACCATTGGATTCAGAAATGTTTACATATTTAATAAGAGTATCAAAACCCCTTGTACTCTAAAACAGGTTCTACACTATCACAAAAGTCAATCTTTCAAATTACACTAAGAAAAAATGTGCTCAGAGACTAACTCAAAGCAGTAAGTGCAAGCACATGCATATGGATTTATATATTCCAAACTGACTGCTTGGTATTTCTGTAAACTTTTATTTCCAGCTATGGGATGCACATACCAATAAATTCTGACTCAAAGGCATTTCAGAACCCTATATCTAACACTGGCAACAGACAAGCACAATCATTCTATTTAAAATCAAGTATTACATCTAGAGCACAGATCTAAAAGCACCAAATTAGCTATACCTTCCAACTGTACACTCAAGAGACAGAGAATAATCCATCCTTCCCATTCCATTCTGCAGACCATGATGCTTTGGTTAATACCACCAGCAAATGTAAAACACGTAAGCTTACAAACAGTGAATCTTAATGCATTCTGAGGTAACGATTACCTTTGGATTAAAATATCTGCAGGACTGGGGCTGTGAGCCTCCAAACAAAGCAATGCGATAATCGTGTTTCTTCCTTCTTGGTCGTGTACCTTCCACTAGCTCTTCTCTGTCTTCTGGGGAAAGGAGATGGTATCGCATCCCACCTGGAAGGAAGACAACTGTTGCAGACCCAGCCTAATTCACAAAGAAGGGAATGTTTCAGAGCTAGGAAAGGGAAAAAAGCAGGGACTCAAGTTTCTGCAGTACATCTATGCAGCTTTGTTTTCATTCTTAAATGAACGAATGTGAGTGTGGCAGAATACATCCAGACTTACACCTTATTTCAAACTTCCTACTCTGCATGAAAATGGGACTTGGATATGGACTCATGTTAGATTCCAATTTATCAATCAGCTCTTTTAGCTAATAGCTATGTCTCCCATACTGAAACTGGCAAAAGGAAGCGTGACTTATGAAAAATATTGGCAAAACTGGGTGTCTGAAAGTGAAGCATCTCTATCATCCTGCATTTTAGGAAAAAATCCCACTGTTCATAACTTGACAATGCAAAATAGGAGTTACAATTGCTTTAAGAAAATAGGTGCTTTCTTTTTCTCTAAGAAACAGTCCAAATTATGCAAAAACATTACTGATCTTACAGGTCGTTAAAACAAAAACCCTTATTTTTTCAGCAGTGCACCTAATTCCATGTCATGCAGGAGTGCAACTGAGATGTTGATGGTCAGCAAATACCAACGTACAGGTTAATCTGAATCTTACTCGTTGACTGATGGAAAAGAGTTGCATGCCTTTTCTAGATCTACACTTAAAGGAAGCTGACTAATTGCTACTGAAATTTAAAAAAAATCTTCCAGAATACTCATCAACATATAAGCTTTATTCTCATACATGATAAAATGATAAAAATGATAAAATGATGAAACTTCAAATTTGATACCTTAAAAGAAGAAAAAGAAAGCTTGTTTTCCCTTCTCATTCGTACATTAAGAACATAAGTGTTTACAGCCTCAAATGTCACAGAGTGTGAGAGATGAAAACGGTGCAACTCAGGCTTAACATCCTTATTTGCTTAGGGACACTTCATAATATTCAAAACTTCAAACTGATTTTTAATAATTCACCTCTAAGCAATAACAGACACTGAGGTACTATCCTGTCCCAAAGGCACATTTCCAGTTACACCAACTCAGTGGCAGAAAATTCATTCCATTATGCATCGTGAAGTTAATGTCATTTGCTAGCGATTCTCACTTCTTTTCTCTTATAAGAACAGATGTTGTGTTCATGACAATCTGCTAACGCAACTTCAACTAAATGCAACACCCTAGAAGGAACAGAGATGTTTTTAATGTGAAAGCATCATCAGAGCATTTGGAATAACTTATAAAAATTTACATTCCACATCATTTTTAAAATATATAGAACATCAGAGATTTCAACTAGAGGTCAACTTACTGATCACCATCTTAAGGCATTCTGGGTTATCCTGAATAAGTGGTTCAGCCTGAACTGTTTTACTTAGGAAGTTCTTTGATATAAGAGGAAATCGGACTTTAGCAAGAATGTCAACCATGTATGGCTGGCGATTTGGTTCATCATACTTCAGCCACCTGACTGCTGCATCATAAACCTTAAACAGAAGAAAACAAAAGAAAAAGGTGATGTACATCACCACAGACTCGGGCAAAAACTAAACATCAGTGCTCCAATCAGATTCTTCCATCCACTGCAGGGTAACCAATAATAAAATTGCAGTATGCAGAGGCTTCAGTAAAACTATCTATGCCACCATGTTCCAAAAAAGGCAAGACAACGCTCAGGCACAAATTGAAACAAACGAAGGGACGCAAGATAAAACCCCTCTATGTTTTTTAAACCAATAATTTCTACTACTTTTTAACATTTTTCCCAAAAGGAAGCATGAATCTGTAATTCACATCTACGTGCGTAATCCCTGCACAGCATACAAGACAAATATGCTTTGTGTTCAGTGTCACAACACTGCTAGTGCTTCATCAGGAATGTTGAAATAGCTTGTACTTCACACAGTGTCCTAAGCTGACAAACTGTGTTATTAAACCATTCTTAAGAAGTTCCAAATTATCTCTTAGCAGACCATTAAAAAAAAAAATAACAAAACCCCCCCTATTTTTTTAAAGCTACAGACTGCCTCAAGTATAGTATTCTGAAACTTTCCTTTGTTATCTTCTCTTTACTGGAAAAGCTAATGGATTTTCTTGGCAGGACAGGGCAGGCAGGACAGGGAAGGTAACCAAGAAACCTGTTCTATTTATGATTATCCACTGAGTCAGGAAGGAATAGAAAG
The DNA here is from genome assembly GCF_019232065.1 of Centrocercus urophasianus. Lineage (NCBI taxonomy): Eukaryota > Metazoa > Chordata > Aves > Galliformes > Phasianidae > Centrocercus > Centrocercus urophasianus. The sequence goes on from NW_024884711.1 coordinate 17,501,106, forward strand.
GAAGTCCAACGTTACCAACGTAGTAACGCTCTTCAGTGCTGCTGCAGACATAGCAAACTTATCCAGTACACTGCCATGCCAGAGTCAGCACTAATTTTGTTACGGGTAGTAATGCAGTCAATACCCACTCACTGAAGCTGAAACTGATCACGGCGCTCAGTGAATGACTGAAATTAGTTCTGCCATTAAAAGTCTCTCTATGTCATGAGTTATTCAGAAGGACTGCTAAACCTTCCCAGCTGGAATGACCAGAGAGCAAGGGAAAAGAAATAAAGAAACTGAAGACTTAAGTTCCATCAGCTAAGGAAATTCAAAAGAATGTAGGGATATAGCGTTGTTTTCTCAGTCACTAACAGAAACACTATTAGCATACAGGAACAAGAGGCCAAGTAGTAATGAAAGCTATCCTTCCTGCTTCTGCTAAGTGAAAATATGCTTTATACCAATATAAAAATGAAAGTACACTAACTTTCTATTGGTATTCCTGAAAAATAAGATTACTTTGGTATGCTGTCCATTTATAAGAGGAATTTTAATCATGCCATGCTCCTACTTGAAATTTCTATCACTGCTGCCAAGTTGAAGCATGCCATGTTACTTTATCAACTGAACTTCAAGAAAATAAATTCTAAAGCATAAAACACTCCTAACTCTGGGAAAGTTACCTGGGGCCTGAACTCTTCCCAGTTCATGGTAAGAATTTTGATCTTGTCACCTGACATTATTTCCCAACACAGCAATTAGTATTTTCAGGTAATATGTATTGAAGAAAATGCATTAATTCTATGAATACTTAACTTCAGAGTCAGTAAAATTCCTGTCTCTATTTAAATGCATATACATACCACCTTGATTACAAGATCCTTCTGATGCACTTTAAAGAGTGTAAATTCATGACAACATAGCTAAATGAATTTAAATTACCCAACACAAGCACCAGAAGCAGGTAGAAAGGCAAAATTTCAGTATAGATGTGACTGAGAACCTTCAGGAAGTATCCAGCAGCTACAACCATCTCGCAATCAGCTCTTTTAGCTGCAGTGCAGACACACCTATACTCCATTTCCCTGCAGCAGGAAGAATAAGCTGGCAAACATGTTCAGGGCTATGGTATACTGAATCAAGTGTTCAAAATGGGACAGCTGTGACTAATCTCCACCACAGTTCACAGCTTTTAAATGAAACTTAAGGCACTTCCCATTTACTTAAGCTTTTTTGTATCTATTCCATAAACAAGGGCCTTCCATCAATCTGTCACTGTCAGTGCTTCTAGGTTTGAGTGTTAGGTCCACCTTGTTCTTAAGTTCTTCAATTTTGCAAGTTTTTTTTATGAATACATGTCTCCATCAGCAGCAGCTCCCTTCTGAAAGAGGCTGACACTCAGCACATAGTCAGGTAGAGACATCACATGCAGTTTGCTCCTCACTTTGAGGTATTCACTTCCACTAACAGTGCCTAAATTCCCAGGCTGGGAGCAACTGTTGTAATACGTTAAACTTAATTCAACTCATGTTACATGGGATCAGAAGCCCTGTATCTCAATAAGGGAAACTGTTCTGCCTACATCATTTATGACTTTTCTTTCCATTTTGCTGATATTACATATGTTATATCCAGATTAAGTGTGGATATTCATTTTATGTTTGGTTTTGACCAAGCAGGGATACACTTGCTAGCTGGTTGAGTGAAGGACTGTACTGCTTTGCTCTGCACTGGTGTGGCCTCAGCTCAAGCACTGTGCAGGAATACCTGAAACGAGACACTCGAAACTTTCTCTCAATTAAAAAAGAGATAGTGAAGTTCGATCTTCTTAGCTGATAGAAGAGCTCTTTTCACAATGAAACAGATCTCACCTGGTCTTCTGCCCTCACAGTCAGTGTATCTTGGTTCAAGAGGTGTGTCACACGCTTAACATCAAGCTGAAGAAATTCATCTGTCTTGTAAACCTCAGTGAAATGCTGATGGATAAAGTCATCTGCGGTGGCTTTCAGTTCTGGACAGTCTAAGCATTCTGCTAACACACTTATACCTGTGAAAGAAAAATTAAGAAAACCTTTCCAAACTGAACTGCAATTACCTTTAATATGTTTGACTCAAATGGTAACACCATAATTCCAGTGATACTTAGAATGCCAGTTTAGTACTTACTGATATGCTTAATGAAAAAAATACTATCATAATTCATCTGTAACTCAAGTCAAACTAAGATAAGCACAAGTATGTGAACCCCCCCTCTACAGGGCAAAGTGCAGAGTCAGGCCTGTAGCACTTGCTGTACTATTTCTCCAGCACTATTTCCTTACCATGGAAAATACAACAGTATATTAACTAGGTGTGAGCCACGTAACACCGAAGTCTAACCAGAACAGCTTGATATTTCCAGGTTTCATGACCTGCCCTGACCTGCTGAGGCAGCAAACATCACCAACCAAGTGCAACTAAGAGGCACAGTGAGCTGGACTCTTCAGTGTAGTAGTGAAGACTGCTGCAGGCCAACACAAAAAAGTCAAGCTAGCACTGAAGCAAGAGCAGAAGCTTGGCGTAAAGCTATGAACAGCAAATGCTGCTGAGAATCACAGAATGGCCAGGGTTGGAAGGGACCCCAAGGATCATGAATCTCCAACCCCCCTGCCCCATGCAGGACCACCAACCTCCCCATTTAACACTAGACCAGGCTGCCCAGGGCCCCATCCAATCTGGCCTTGAACACCTCCAGGGACAGGGCTCTGGGGAGAAGTACTATTTCCAACCTCCTCTCTAGTTACCAGGTGAGCACAGAGCTGTTCAGTGGACACATTTTGCCCACCACGCTATGGTCTTCCCCCTCCTCCTCTTTTGGAGGATGGCAACAAGTGGAGTAGAAGCAACCCCAGAGTGAAATTCAATCCACAGGATGCAATTAGAGTGAGCCTCTCTACAAAGCAAAATGTGAACTCCAATGATAAAATTCAAGAGTATGACCTAGCTGGTTTTCCAGTGAGAAATAACAAAACTTCAAGAGATTCAAAATAAGTCATAGTTTATTTCAAATATTCATTTTTGTGAGCTGTGGGCTTGCCTGTAAGTCTACACAGAACTCATAAGGTATATCTTTAGGAAAATTTGATTTAATTTCTATCTCCTTTTTGATATGAATTAGCGAAGTATGCAAGTGTTAAAGAATATAATTAATTTTCTAGTTAACAAAGACTGCAGAGGACTGAACATGCCTCAAAGCAAGTGTAAGTGGCATTTTCCTTAGAAAGTAATGCCTTCCTTCCAGCAGTTATTTCAGAGCCACTGCTATAGTGCAGCATCACAGCACATCACCTGAATCTTTGTAATTCAGATCTTTTGCAAAACATTTGTTGATATTAAACATCTGTAACATACTTAATTGAGATGTCGTTAGGAGAATTGCATAACTAACAACAATAATTCTAAGTATTTTCTTACATCAAAGACCAAAGATTAAGTACTCCAAATCTCTAAATAATAGTAAGCACCAAGTTCTGCTTGGTGTTTGTATTTTTGTAATACTGAGTTTGCATTAAGGCTACAGGGCACATCAAACACCAAAACAGTGCGGATGTCTTTCATAGATTTCACTCACTTTTGTTTTTAGCTGCTGCTTTCTCCTTTTGATTTCACTCAAACAAACTCATTTTATTTGGAATTTTTAGAAGGTATGTTAGTTTTGTATAAACTACGACCGTCAAATTTAGTCTCCAAGAACAGTAACAACAACTGAAAGCATCACCTTGTTAAACAGCCGAGGATTTGAAACAAACAAGAATCTCCAGGCTGTTGTTAAACTGGGATGAGACCTTGCAAAGTCAGTGGACCCTAACACTGGCCAAGACAACTGACAAATTATTTTGTTTATGGCAAGGGGAAACAGTTCAGATTCAGAGCAAAATTATTCTTTGCATGCATTTGGATTTAGCCAAGTACTACTGTCTGTTATACTATGATACTACCTGTTTTTCAAGAACAGAAAAGTTAAAAAAGTGACCAGTCCGTATTTCTCTTACCAAGACAATTTGAAGCATCAACTTGTTCTTTCAAAAAGTCCACACACATTTTTTTCACAGGTTCAATTTGATATTGGTTTGCTGCATCTAGTAAGGACTGGACATTATTGCTGTTAACAGAAATTCTGCAAAACAGAAGGTGCAATATTAGCATCACTAAAACTACCTTCTTAGTCGTAGCCAAAACACCGATCCATAAGAGGCAAAATTATTCTCCTGCTATCTCCCCAAGCTTCTTGAACTCACAAACAGTTGAGACACAACTTCCCTTCATAGTCTTTTCAAATTGCTTTAATTTGCTGTACATTACTGAGGAAGGACAGAGAGCAAACAGTGCAGGATTAGCCTGTTAAAGAATTGGCTAGTTAAAGAATTAGCCTTTAACACAGGCCATCTGGAACACCATGCTCTGATTTGTGTGGTTAGCCATTTTCACAAGAACAGAAAAGGAAAAGAGCCTTCCCCTGACAGCCTCCCACTCCCAAATGCACATCAGTGAAATCTGCCTAAACTCATTGTCAAAACTGCTACAGTTTATTTGCCTAGAGTGCACAAGCAGAACAACCATTCTGACTGCAAGGCACCAAAAGGGCTAGGGTGCCAGCATCGGCTGCATCTCACCACAGATAAGCACACACAACTTCTCTCAGAAAGCAGAGAAAAAGCCTTCACCCCATCACTACAAAGACAGGGTCTGCCATCCATCATAAGAGCTTGTTGCACAGTACTGTTCAGAATCCCAGTCTTTTGAACAAGCTCCGTTTAAACGTTACAGTGCCTGCAGTGCTATTTAAAAACAAACACGTGGGAGTCTGAGATAGAAGGGAAATGCATTTTGCAAAGCAGCTTCCCACTCAGACTGTGCAGAGGTGAAGGTGTAAGTCCCCAAAATAGGTATTTGTGATAGCTGTTAGGATCATGAGGAGAAGCCCCTGCTTATAACAAGAAGGGTCTACATTTCAGAACAATGGTGAATATAATTCAACTCCAACACGGATGCCAGAAGTATTCTTAATTACTTTCTGATGACAATTACCACTCTCTTTAGTCCACAGGGCTTCCCTACTGATGAAATAAATAGGAAAAAGGAAGGAGGATATAAATTTAGTCACAACAGACTTAAAACAAGTGAAGAATTGTAATAATATGAAAACTGATGAATCATAAAAGCATTGTTTTAAGATTTCATCATTTAGAGTTGGCAGGCTTTCTAGCAGAAGCATCAGTTTTAAATAACAAAACTACCTTGCAGTATAAGCAAACTCCACAAGCTGTTCAATAATGTCAGGTTCCGCATCTTTCAGCTCCACCTCAAAGGACTTTGATTCAAGCATATTTGCTGCAAAAAGGTTAAAAGACAAACTACATCAATAAGCCACTCCAGTTATTTTCCATTTTAAAAACTAGGAAATAAAGTCATTATACAAAATGGGAACCTGCTAAAAACTGCACACGGTTGCTGCTTTTCCCTTACAAATGCAAGTCAAGAAAGAAAGAAGAGGTTTGATAACCAAAATAAGTGGTGCGTGCACATGTTTGCATTATGTCAATTTTGCTGAAAAGTGCCTTAAATAGGAACGGTCAAAAATGCTGTCGGACTGCAATGCAGACTGCCAAGCCAGCATGACCAAAGATAGGAAGCATGCTCTGCACCACCAAAGGCTATTTCCATATTCAAGCTGATAACAGCAGAGCCAGCTCAGAGCTCCCACGCTGTCACAGCACTGCAGATCTACCCACAGATGGATACAAGCCAACCACCAGAAGGCACAGACATTTTACTTCTTCAGTTTAACATGTGATTTATAGCACAGCAATTTTACTTCTGCATACCTGACCTACGACTTGTAAGATAGATACTATGCAGTTGAATGTATAAAGGCAGAACAAGTACAATAATGCTTACATTTTTGGAAACAAAAATAAGAGGAATGGTGAATAGAGATGAATGGAAGATGGATAAGAACTGAGGAAATCTTCACTTACACCTATCCCTGAAATTAATCACTTCATAAAAAAGAAACTGTGACTGACAAGCTGTTTATCAAGATGTGTTCATGAAAGAATAAAATTAAGCAATTTGGAAAATACTTACTAGTAAACATCAAGTTAAAAAAGTGGCTTGCTGAGGCGAGCACAACACGGTGAGCTGGGATCCTCCTTTCCTGAACCATAAGAATAACATCACAGAGCGTTCTCTAAATCAGAGGAAGAAAACCAGATGGAAAAACAGAAGATCAGCATTCCTGAAACACTTTCAACAATATTTCTCTAAAAACAGCTTATGAAAATTCATTGGTCTCCTTTATCTGCATAAACCCAAATAATATCACACAATAAAAAGATTTTCTGAAAGTCAACAAAGCTCAACAACCTGAAAAACTAGGGAAGCTCAATGCTCCCATGACCTTGTGCCTTCAGGCTGGTCACTGATAACATGAGCTGTGATTAAAGCTTTTCCTGTGGCATTTATGTCAGCCTCCTATGCTAAAGGCTCCGCAGCATTGAGCAGGGACTACATTGACATTCCATCCTTTTCATCCTTATCTACTCAACTGCCAATCTATTTTTTAAGCTTCTTACAGGATACTCATCAGAAAGCATTCACTGAATAAAACATAAATAACACATTTCAAAAAGAAGAGTCTGAATTACAAGTGCAGATCTGGGGAGCGCATGCGTCGCTAAACTTCCTTTGTACATCCAGGACTTTAAAACATTTAAGATTGAAACAGTAACAAAAAAGACCATGTGAACAAAGTTTCAAAGCTGGAATTCCCAGCACATCTGGCTCCAAACAGGTACATTAGCAGTACACAACATCATAGGACACTGTGGCTGAGCTCTGCTACGACACACAACTGCTGCTTTAACTACATGCTGTGTTTCTAAGGCAAGTTTGATGCCTCAGCTCAGTATTTGAAGCATCTCAGATACCCTAAAGCCTCACTGGATGTGGGAAGAAATATCTGCCAACCAAACCAGATCATCATTCTCCTTTCTTTTCCTGTGACATTTCTGGGTGTAACTGTTCTGTTTCAACCATGGTACAGAAATGCTCAGAAAGAACTTTCCAAAAGGATCTATTTGCATCACTCAGTAATTCTGCTGATGCAACCCATGACTGCTGCTTCATTGACCAAAGCCCACACCCCAAGCGTCACCCAGCACTTCCAAGCTTCATTAACTCGATGACACCTTGCAACTCCATCCCAGCTTCATTCTCAGCTTCTTCCTTTTGACCTATCTCCACTCAGCTACAAAGTGGCAACACAGGATGTATGCACATGCTGTCAAAAAAGCTCATTACGCACAGAGATACATCCATTTCATTTCTGAGGTCAGCAATTAGTCCTTATGCATTGAACATACTCCCAGTATCTCACCAGAACTGAATGCCAACATGCCCACAGTCTACTCCAAAATCCCACACATAGCAGCTGACTATAGATCACAGTTCACCAAAAAAAAAAAAAAGCAGTTTCTTCAAAATTAGCTGTGCTTTATACCTGTCCCATTTTCCTACATCATTAACCAAATGCATATGAACAGGTAGGCTCTGCACACAGGCTGCTGTTTCCATCACAGGAGTTTTAACTCATAGTGCATTGAGGTTTTATAACCACAGCAGAGTTCTCAACTTACCAAAATAGGACAGCAGCTTCCTGCAGCACAAGGAGCAAGCTGAACACTTTCCTATGGTTGCTGCTCCTCCTACACATAGCTAATAGAAGCAGGAATGTCTCAAACTACCCAAAAGTTTCTAGACTAGTCAACTGGCAGGGGTGAGCAGACATAAAAGCCACCATCTGAAGTCTGGCTAAAAGTAAAAAGTAGCAGGCAAAATTTGGAGTTGCATCCCCAATCCCTCAAGCACAGTTAGTTTGAAGACAACCAGAAGCAGCACAACGCTTTGGTTTGATCCTCTCACACTGGGGGCTGTATCTCCTCTGCCTGCTTGATGTCTCAAAAGCTGATTATTTGACATTTTTGTGTGGCTGAGGGATTTTGCTCAAGGTTGAAGCTCTGCTTTAAGTTCCAGATGTCCTGCTTATTTAGGATAACTAAACTTCCCAAGATGAGCTGTTTCTCTTCAGAGATCCAAGATGGCCATAAATAAGGAACAAGAAAAGACACCTTTGAGATGAGACACGAGTCTAAAATAGTAATCAATCAGATGAGACTAAGTATTATGCTCAAACACAGATAAAGTGAGGAGTGGGACAGCTCCCCAAATGATCACTGAAGACCAACCAAAGAACCCCGCGCAATCGCAGAAGATTCAAATGTTATGTAAGCTTACATAACTCTATGAATATGTCATAGGTAGGCGTGACTTATGTATTAGGTAGGTGGATAGTGAAAACATTTTGGACTATAAATAGAAGTCAGTGTAAAGACTTTGCGTGCTTGATTTTTGGGCATTTCATGCCTTGCAGCCCATGTAGAATAAATGCCTCTTCTGAAAAGACTTGTCTTTTCAAACATGTTTCGGGAAACTTAATTGACAACGTGTCTCCAAAGCATAACAGCACCAGGCATCCCCTTGTCAACAAGGAGAGAGGTAGGAGCTCAGCTACACCCCACCAGAACAGAAACAAATCCTACATCAATAAGCAGATCACAGCATGGCTTAGGTTGGAAAGAGACCTTAAAAATCATCTAATTACCCCCCCTTGCAGTGGGCAGGGCTGTCATCCAGTAGGTCAGGCTGCTCAGGGCCCCATCCATCCTGGCCTCGAACGCCTCCAGGGATGGGGCATCCACAGCTTCTCTGAGCAGCTGTGCCAGTGCCTCACTACTCTCTGCTTAAAAGGATTCTGCCTAACATCTAACCTAAACTTCCTCTCTTTTAACTTAAAACCATATTCCCTTGTCCTGTCACTATTAGAACATGTGAGAAGTTGGTCCTCCTGCTTATAAACTCCTTTTAAGTACTGGAAGGTCACAGTGAGATCTCCCCAGAACCTTCTCCAAACCGAAGCAGCACAGCTCTCCTCAACATTTCTTCATAGCAGAGGTGCTCCAGCCCTCCCATCATCTTCGTGGCTCTTCTCTAGACCCGCTCCAACAGCTCCACATCCCTCCTGAACTCCAGCCCCCCGGGATGCAGTACTCCAGATGGGGCCTCGTGAGGGCAGAGCAAAGGGGACAGACAACCACCTCCCTCTCCCTGCTGTCACCTCTCTCGAGATGCAGCCCGGGATACAGCTGGCCTTGTGGGCTGTGTGTACACTTCTGGCTCGTGGGCAGCTTTTCATCCATCAGGATCCCCTGGCCCTTCTCAGCAGAGCTGCCCTCACAGCTTTGAGTCCCTGCATAACTCTTAACATTTCATTACCTCAAATCACCACAAAGTTTTCATGGAGATCGACTTAGTCCTTCACACACCGCTGAGCTGCGTGAAGTTCTACAAGTACACGAGAGTAACTGACGGCCCGTCAGATGGGAACGAAGGGAGGAGCAAAGCAGAACCAACGCCGCCGCTGCCTGCCGGTTTCCGACGGCAGGACGGCGCCCTGTCCAAGGCTCGCACCGGGAGAAGCGCAGCCGAACGGCGGCACGTGACGACGCCACGCACGGAGCCCCCGGCCCCAACCCCGCCCGGCTCCGAGCGCCAGCCCCAGCGCCGAGCAGCCCGGCCCGCACCTGCTTGCGCATGCTGTTCATGACGCCCATAAAGCCAGCCAGCAGCTTGGCCTCCTCGCGGGCTGCGAGCTTCTTCTCCGTCTTCTTCTTGCTGCTCTTCTCCGAACCGGGAGCGGCCATGGCCCCTCACCGCCGGCACCGCGGTCCCGCCACCTCCGCCCACGGGGGGCATGCGACGACGGGCGACGAGCGGCCGCCTCGGGCTCTCGCTGCGCCAGGAGCGGATGGATGACTAGACAGACCGACGGACAACTGAACGGACAAAGCCGTCAACCAGCAACACCGAAGATCTCCGCGGCGGAAGCGGACCGAGGCTGGTGGGCGGGGTGGGGCGGTGCTGCGCATGTGCGGACGCCGCGGACCGGAGCGCTGCCCCCGCGCGAGGTAAACAAAGAGCGGAGAGGCCTCTGTGCGTCACGTGGCGTCGGGGCGGCGTGCGCGCGCGCCATGGTGGGGATGGGCGGAGAGGCTGCCGGGGTGAGGGTGGCAGGCGCTGTGGTGTGTGCAGCCCAGAAAGCGGGCTGTATCCTGGGCTGCGCTTAGTAGTACGCTGTAGGAGTACGCTGTCAGCTAGTTAAGCGATGTGATTCCCCCCATTGCTAAATCCTACCTGAAATGCTGCGTCCAGCTCGGGGCCCCTAGCTCAGGGCAGGCATGGACCTGCTAGAGTGGGTCCGGAGAAGGGCTGCCAGAATAATCAGGGGGCTGCAGCACCTCTCCTGGGAAGACAGCCTGAAGGAGCTGGGCTTGCTCAGCCTGTTCTAGAAGAGAAGGTTCCAGGAAGACCTTAGTGTGGCCTTTCAGTAAAGGGTGCTTCTGTGAAAGGTGGAGAAAGGTTTTAGCAGGGCTTGTAGTGGTAGGATGAGGATGATGCTTTAAAACTAGAGAAACAGATTTAGTCTGGATATAAGGAAGAGACTCCTTACTCAGAGGTTGGTGAGGCACTGGCATAGGCTGCCCAGAGAAGCTGTGGATCTGCCATCCCAGGAGGCGTTCAAGGCTGGGTTGCATTGTCGTCTGAAATCTGTGAAGAAAGCTGTGTAACTTTCTGTTGCACTTTCTGTGTAAAATAATTGTGTTGACACACTTGGCTTTCTATATCTTACTAATGTAAAAATGAGGCATCTGTACTTTTCATGCTGCAGCAATAGGCTATTATCTCCAACCTAATACAACTGCCTTGGTGATGAACTGGAAACACTGGGACCGTGCCTGGCTAATTTCATATTTCACAGGTGAGGTGCTCGTATGAGAACGGTGGGGGCTGGCTGCTCCAAAAGGGTGGTGAGCTGTGGGTGAAGCCATGTGGAATTAAACAAAGCCACTAAGGAAGAACATGTCAAGTTGAGAAAATAATGGACAACAGAAACTGGTGTAATGTCAAGGATAAAATCTCTTACTCCAAGCATTGAAATGAGTATTGGCAGAAGTTGGCTCCTCTTGAAATCTGAGAAATTAAGTTCAAATCATTTAAATGAAATGGGCAATCTGTAACATAAATTGGGTGTTTCATACAAATGAAACCATTGTAATGTCTTGTGTCTCATCTAAACATGTTATTAATTCTCAAAGGACTCTATAAACTTTAACAACTGAATGATGTTTTAACCTGATTCCCAAACAGAGGTTAAAATTAAGAATGGAAAAGGATTATAATTTTTTTCTAAATTGCATTTTAGGTGTGAGTTTGACAGGAGAACAATTGGCCTAACATAAACAGTATTATATTTGTTGTGGCTTTTAAAGTGTATCCAATTATATTTTGAATGATAAACTAGTGCTGCTAACCAGGTTAGTGCAGCACAGCTGGGCCCTAAAATGTTTTAGTGAACACTGCATGCTTAATCCAATAATCTCTAATCCATAGCGTGGGAGGAATGTTTCCATCAGGAAGATGTAGTAGTGTGTATCATGTAATTTAGAAGATTAGCCAGACCTGCCTCTGCAGTATGGTCTTGGAAGGATGCTGTGTACCAATCATGTCCAGCTCTTTGCTAGGCTGAGACCAAATCTCAGGATATTTGCAGCAGAGTGCTGTTCTGTCACCTTGGCACTGGGGTCAGATTAATTCTCCTTTTGTCCCACTAGTGATAATAACTTCTTACATACGTCAGTAAATAGTAACTGTTGTCCCTTGTCTTTTGCAATTCACAAAGCAAGGCTGGAATAAAAGTTCTGAATTTAAAAGCTTGTGACATCACCTTACATCACCATGATACGGACTCATTATGGGAACTACTGCCATGCTATTGATAGACCTGTCTTTCTAGCTTTGTGTCTTGATCTCTCAAGCCTGGCTCTGCTCACCCTTCTCATGCCACTCCTGTATTCAGATGAGACAACACTATTGCTACTTCCCTGTTACCTATCTGCAGAGCTTTCTGCCTCTTGTGGGCAAAGTGCATATTTGGGAAAAGGAGGAAGATTAGGAGAGCTGTTCATCCTTAGGGAAAAGCAAGAGGGCAGGAGGGAGTTGTGCTGGACTTGGAAAATGTCTCTGGCACAGTGCAGATTTTGCCACTGAGACCAGGATGCAGGGAGAGAAGTCCTTCCTGTGCCAGGCCAATTTCCTTTGAAAGCAAAGTGATCCTCTCCAAAGGATTTGATGTACACAATGCTTAGCAGTTTTACAGTTCTTGGCAGCCCTGTAGTGAGAGATTCAAATGCCCTGGGTTGGCTTTTGTGGCAGGTTGAGTGCCCTCTGCTTATGCTGGCGTGAATGACTGATGGATGTGTTCGGTGCTGCTGTGCATAGCACTCACAGTTCTGAGGAAGCGCTGAGGTCAAACAGAAAATCATGGCTCTAGGAAATAGTTCAGGCTCAGTTCAGCATATTAGGACTGAAGCAGAGCAGGCATGTTTGGCAAGAAAGGAAGATTGCCCAGATGAGGCTCTGATTACATATTTAACAGACAGTGCTTTTAAGGTCAGTTCTCCTCTTGAGTTTGTGATCAGTTCAAATTCTGTGGATTAGAGAAATACGAGCCAACACGTCACAGCAGAGAACAAAAAGATCGGTGACAAGCACTCACTTCAGACACAGCTGGATGACTGAGGCTATGACACCAAAGATGAAAATAGATGTTTGGCTGTGGTTGGTATTAAAATAGGGATTATCAGCAGGTTGCCTCTTTGCAAAGGACTGTGTGTGGGTCTCAGTTACATTTTGTTGCAAAGTGGCGAAATGCTTTCTAAATTTTAGTGTTTCTGATTCTTATTAACTTAGTCCATGCCAGACATTAAAATATATGTATATCTTAAGGCTGCTCTTCATTTATCCCAGACCAGTTCATTTTCACAGTATAGCTACGAGTGAAAATCTGAACTATGTTAAGAGAAGAGCCAGGACACACCTCAGCACTGATGCTCACTAGAGGCACAAGCAGGAGATGAGCTTATCACCACGTTAGCTGGAACCCCTTACTGAAGGCATTAAGGAGATGAAACAGTGTTTGTTTTCTTGCACTCTCAGGAGCAGTGGGACAACTTAGACTTGATGAAGTCAGCATTTTGGCTTTGAACTGGTACATTTTTAAGTGTTGTGGTCTCCTTTGGAGAATTCTCTTGATGGCTGCCAGTGGTCTGTTCTGCACAGGGACTCCTTGTCCCCCCTTTATGAGCCCTTCTGAGCTGTGCCAAAGTGCGGTCTGAATTCTGTCTGAATTATTTCCTTGGGTTTGAAGTATTTCCAGGGTACCCCTGCCTGAACAGTTTATTAGAGGTTTTTCTGCCTTCTTGGCTTGGAGTGTTGTTTTACTGTTTTGGATGAAGGCTTTCTCGGTGTTCTCTGTTTTCTTAAGTCCAAGTGCCCTTTTACGTGGTTTTATTTCCTTTTTCTTAACATTTTCCCTGTTTTTCCCCCATCATGATTAAGACTTGTGCCTTCAGTGTTGATGGAGGGCAGGCTTACAGCTCTATGAACTATGGCTTACAATGCCCCCTGCTATTCCAGATTTTCTCTTCTGGTAGATGTCAGTTGAATTAAAGCGTTCAAGGCAGGGATAAAAGAGCCTGAAATTGGTTTATTCTTTATTTGCTTGTTCGTGATGTTTGCTTCCTTTTTGCATTAAAGATTAAGGTCCCCCTGGAACACTCTGGACCACAAAATAATTAACAAGTGAAGCCTCATCTGATGATTTTTTTTCTCTCCATGTAACAGCTGTGTTTACTGTTTAATTTTTGTTGCGTGATAACCTAGGCAAGGACACTTATCAAGCAATGCACTCCCTGGCTGAATTTTATGCTGTTTGTTTGCACTATTGTAATGCAACTCATCTGTATCCTAGCAATGAGGTTTGGAACAAGACGGGTTAATAACCAAAATGCAGCTTTGCCTTGGCAGCACAGGTTTGTAGTGCCTTTTCTCAGTTTGTCATCCTTCCTTTGTCAGCACTTCCATTCTAACTCATTGTGGAATAATTTATTGTCAGAGCCAGCCAAAGGAGGTGATTATGACAAGCATTTGTAAACATTTTGAAAACAAACTCAATTTTGGAATGGATAAAACAAACAGTAGAAGAAGAAAAGCAGAGGACTCTACAGATTCCCAGTCCCTGTCTGGCTGACCTTCCCCCCCTGTCCCCTTCCCATGGGTGAGATGAGGTTAATTCTGCTGCAGGACGCATTGCAAAAAGTCATTTTTTTTAGTCATTAACATCTGTCCTACACTGAATACATCTCTTGTATTTTGTTAATGTTTGGAAGTAATTTCAGGCTTTCAATTTAGCTTTTCCACTTTGAAGATTGGTAAATATTTAGACTGCCTACAATTCTTGACCCTTTCCCAGGGAAAAAAAAAATCACAGAATTATAGAATAATATTTATACATGTATTTGAGCCAGTTCAGTAACTGTTGTAGTGCAGGCTGTAATAGTGTATCAGGAGGGCAGCAGAACACAGCAGGGCTGTGTGTGCAGCAGGATTTTGGAGTTGGCGTTGCTGTGTGTTGGTAGCACTGCCCCTGCTGCCTGGAGCTGACCCAAAGGGCTGGCTTGTGGAGTCTGCTTGTTCTGCTGGCTGCTGGATCCTACACATGTCCTGGTCTTCCTGGCCTGAGATAGGGGCAATCAGCCCCAGTGTGGGAGATTTTGCAAGGTCATAATAATCACAGATTAAAAAAAAGAAAAAAGAAAGCCAGAGTAGAACCAAGTGTAAAAAAAAAAAAAAAAGATTTTTTTTTTTTTTATTTAATTGCTTGAAGTTACTGGGCATCAACCTGATGAAGTCTGGAGCTGAGTTTTATTGAGTTTTAAATACCACAGCCTTATAGTGACAACTTGCTATAGGGTTGCACCTGTTTCTCTCCAGCACCTACTGCCCTTCCACGTGTTCTAGCAACTGGAGCCCCTAAATGCCATCTTCTCCTTCTTAGAACTGGTCTTCTGGTAGAAACCCAGAAGGTAAGAAGGATTACCTCAGTATCTCCTGTTGGGGATGGCCCTGTGCCTGTGTGCAAAGAAACAAACATTATTTCATCTCCTTAATGCTTTCAGTAAGGGGTCCCAGCTAATGTGGTGATAAGCTCATCTCCTGCTTGAAGTTTGTGCCTCTAGTGAGTGTCAGTGCCGGGACTTGTCCTGTCTCTTCTTCTGCCATCACATAGTTAAGATTTTTACTCGTAGCTATACTGTGAAAATGAACTGGTCTGGGATAAATGAAGAACAGCCTTGATATATATATATATTTATATATATATATATCAATGTCTGGCATGGACTAAGTTAAATAGAATCAGAAACACTAAAATTCAGAAAGAATTTTGCCACTTTGCTAGATAATGTAACTGAGGATAAACAAGTAATTTACTTCCTGTTCAGCAACAAAACTAAACAAGCAAACAGAAAATACAGGCTTGCCATCTGTGGGGAAAACCCCTTATAGGATGACAATTTTAATGTTTTGTGTTACTTCTTTTTTGTGGCAGCACACATGGAAATAGCAGAACTGCCTTCATGGTGATGTTGTGTTCTGCCATCAGTTGAGGGAACTTGCAGCCTCTGCACCCCAGCAGTCCATGTGATTATAGTTCTATATATACATTTTTAAACAAATCACATTTTTCCAATCCAAAGGCTGCCTGGAATGGGATGCCTTCAAGGAAACAGTGTATGAGTCACCCTCAAGAGACGTGCAGTTGAGGCACCTCCTTTGGAACAAAGTCATGTACATTCAGCTAAAATATCCAGTTATAAACACTATTATGTTACTTGCATAATTGCCCAATGGCCTTGTAAGCAATCTAATTTTTTAATGACAGTAATAATTAGTGTTGACTTGTTGTTAAAAGCTAGAATAACATTACATGAAGATTAAAATGCCATTTCAATGATAGTTTGTTCTGGATTATGTTAAGAAAAGAAGCATGAGCCTGTGATCAGTTAAAACTCGTAAAACTTCTATGCCTTATTAAACTCTTCTTGTTTGAATGTCTGAATGTAAGATATACTGTCTGAGGGTTGGTGCTAGTGGGAACTTCAAAGTGGATGGAGAGCTTACTGTGGATTTTGGTGAGTAAGACAGCAACACTAACAAACTCCTTTGAATGGTTTTGTTCTGTGCCTGTATTATGAAATGCTATTATAGATTTTCACAAATTTCCATTCACACATAGGCTTAATGCTGGCTGTATTTCTCAGCCCCTTGGTGCTAGTTTCTATTTCTCCCACTCTGTGAGATAATGCAAGGAGAGAATGGTTTGAGAAGAGGTAAGTATATGCCAGACCTTGCCTGTCTCAGCTGTGGAATGGAGGGTCTCGGAGCCTCGCATGGACTGCCAAAGGGGCAGCAAACCTTGGTGCTCTGAGTGCTATTGGGAGCAACAAGCTTTGGGGAGTTATCCTGGAATGACACTGATACGTTTGTCATTTTCATTTGGCTAAATATTTGTTTTATGGCTAGCAAGAGGCTGGTTTTGAAAAAAATAAAAGACAGCGATTAATGATGATTGAAGGAAGCTGCTCTGCAGTTGGCTGTAACTGGCCCTTTTGGGTTTCAGCACGTTTAAGCGTATCTAAAGAATCTGCTGCTGTCAGGACAAACACAGTTTAGCAAAATAAAGTAACAATTTATTTGCTAATACACACACACAATAGCCAGGATCTAATAAGCTACCGGAGTTGGTGTGCTTACATCCCTCAGAAGGCACTGAAGAGTCCATGTAACACCAGGCAGGAGGCCTGGGCTGGCCTCTGCTGCTTTATGTGCAGATTGCAGAGATCATGGAGTTGCTGTCTTTTACTGTGCCTTTCAGTGACAGTAGCTCCCTGTTCCCAGTCTTTAATATTTTATGCCTTTTTTCCTCTTGTCCCCTCTTGGAGCTCTTAACTTCCTCTGTTCAACCATCCCACCTCTGCAACACCTCAGTAACTTTATCTTCCCTTACTTTGCCTGGACCTTCTCAGCTTTTGGCCACAACATTGCGTTCCTCTCAGAAGTGTGAGCCAAGGTTGTGTCAGAGTTAGACCTTGGCACACAGACAGCAAAATCGATGCTGTCTGAAGAGGTGGTAGAGAAGGTGACAGAAAATGGGCTGCAGGACACATGAGATGCACTGATCTCTCGGACACAGGCTCAGGTAATGTTAAGTGAGTGCGTATTGCAAGGATGCTGGGAGCAGTACTGCTGCTTTCAACAGCATGTGCTATTGCCACTTCAGAAAATAATACAAATTAATGAAGAACTTATGAATACCTGAAGGTCAGATGCACTTCAGTGTCTTACTTTGTCAGTCACAGCAATACACTGGTATCTCCCCAGTAGCAGACACACAGCTGCATAGATATAATGGAACAGGCCCTGGTTTCCAGCAGGCGGCAGAGGGCTGTGACAGTCTCCAACCCACTTTTATCTGAAATACTGAAATACTTCTTGCCAAACCCCTCCTGCCCACAAACCCTGTGACTGTCAGATCCAAGGCCAAATTCATGTTGTTGTGAACAGCTGCAAGTCCACTGATGTCAGCAGAGGTGTAACCACTCAGTAAAACAGCAAGTCCATCTCGGGTGGAATTTCAGAGGAATGATTGTACTCAATCCTTCTGACATTCTGCTGAAGTTTTCTTAAGCTGGATGGATTTTCCCTGTCCTGCGCAGCTCTGGCTCTGGCTGTCAAGTGGCTGTGGTACTGCAGTGCCATGCAAGTGATGGTGTCAGCTCTCTGTATTATGAAGCAAGTGAGCCTACTGCTTCATGGAAATGAAACTGTAAAAGGTGAAATGAGGCTTTGGAACTCGAAACTAGAAACATGATGTCTCAATGAGGGAACTGCGAAACATAACAGGGAGGCTCAGGCCCTGCATGGCCAGCAAGAGTCATGGTTGTGATGTTCAAAGGGATTGCTATAACTAGCCTTAATTCTGCAGGATGGATTTCCTCTGGCTTGGTCTTGCAGAGTTTCTGAAATCATCACAGGGATCCAGGTGGAGTGGAGAGCCAGCCCTGCAGAAGGTCTGGCTTAAGAACAGTGAAGATCACAAGGGCTAATTTTTGTATGTTCTATTAAGAAAGGAAACTGTAAATGGAAATCTCCATTCCCATAGGTCTTGAAGGAGGGCAAACATCTCCAACAGCTTCTGTACCAGCTGCTGTGCCTGAAGGACAATGTGGCAAGCTGTCTGAGTTTTGGCACAAGAAATTACTTCTGATAGGTTTTGTCTGCTGTAGATGAGGTTGCACTGGCATTCGTATAAGTAGGAAATTCTGATAGCATAAGAATATTCAGTCTTAATCTTCCTTTAAGTTATATGATGGAGTATTTACAGATTACTAATGTGGACTGGGGCTGACATGAGCAGAGCAGAAGATAAGTGATTAGGGGCTGCTGTTGATCTTCCCACAGCCACCTCAGCATTTAGGCTGATCTGTGACCTGAGCAGTGTGAGTGATGACTGGTTTGGGATGCTCACAGTGGGTAACTGATGAAAATGAAGAGATATAATAAAACTCTTAGCGCTGGGATGCAATAGTTTGATGAAAGGTAAATGTCTGAGTCATGGGGAGAAAATGAGTTTGGTGCAGGCTGAATTCTGGATGTCTCTAGCTTAGCCTGGGGCTGTGGGAAGGGCAGACAATGAGCACGCAGTTGGTTCCCACAGGGAATCAGCCAGGCTCACAGTGAGAGATAATGGACAAAGGCATCAGGCTCAGGGACCTTACATGCAGTCTCCAAAGAGAAACATCCTTCAGTCTGAGACCTTGATGATCAAAAGGAGTCAAAACACTTATGAGACCTTTGAGAAGAGGCGGAAGGGGAAGATCGCTTATCGAGAGTTCCCTGTGGGGACAAACTGACAGAAGCAGGAGGAGGGAAGTTGCAAAAGAAATTAAAATAAATCCAGTCCTCCCAGAATGGCAAACCTAACTACGGTATGTGTGGACGTTTTCAGTGTTTTAGAGATACGGTTTATCTGAAGGCTTTCATACGCAAGTAAAAGTTAGCGTTTAAATTGGCCATTCATTAGCACTGCCATTGACACTGGGGAAAACAAATAGTTATGTGTGAAAGACTAGGGAAGTCATAATTAATAGTCTGGAAAGTGGAGACAGGGCCCTGGCTGAAAGCAGAAGAATCATATTTCAGCGCACACACACAAAAAGAAAAAGATAGCTAGTGGCTTTGCATGTGGGAAGAAACCTACTGAGACTGCTGAGAAGCATTCTCATATATAAAATAAATAAATAAAAATAAATTTGGAGTTTTTTCTTTCCTTTCTACTCTTCTTCCTGCTCCATATCTGTGACTTTACCTTTCTCTGCCTCCACCATTATGACACATTTAATCCTCCCAAGGGTAGTGTTTTATGCAGGGAGATGTTTAATAGTTGCACGCACTGGTAGTTCTTGTACTCCAGTGAGCTGGGAGATGTCCTGTAAAGGAATTCATGTTTCCTAAAATTGTGATTTAATGTGATTGTTGCTGGAGTTGTTTGAAGAAGTCTTTTGTAAGATCCTTTTGAAGCATTATTTTTTGTCAGAGGTACATCATTACTGTGGGAGTGGTGCACTGTCTCAGCTGTGTGTCTCCTACCTTTCAGCACACTCCAAGCTGCCAAGCACTGACAGCACGTTTCTGGCGTGCCAACCCTAATACCATTGTAGATGGCTTCTTTTAGTAGCAGCCATCTGCCAAATTACTTTGCCAGTGCTCTTCTGATTTCTAGGCAGCTTGAAATTCAGGACAGGCATGCTCAAGAGGTTTGGCAGAGGGCATGTCAGGCTTGCCAGTTCACAGACTCAGCTGTGAACAGCTGTGAACTCAGCTCAGACAACAGCTCAGCACATGCAACACACACTGCTCTTCCTCTCTGGCCTTCCAGCCATAGGCATTGCTTCTTTACTGCCAGGAGCAAGAGCCTAATTTTACACTTTGGGTCCCTGAGTGTGCCTTTGCCCATTGCTGAGTCTGAATCACGGGGCTTCACCTTCTGAATCGCCAGCGATGCCCACACCAGATTGCCCTAGCACTCTCATTCTTTTCATCATGGATGCCACTTGCAATGATTCCTTCATTTTCTTCTGTCCTCATCTCTCTTTATTATTCCATTGAATTTCCTTCTTATCAGAAAATTTTCTGACTTTGTGTATTTTGGTTTTCTAAAGAATTTGTAAGTTTTAGAACACCTACTCATCTGCATTACTCTGTTATGGTTTCTATTTCTAAGCTAGAAGGAAAGGGAGACTCTGGAGACTAAAACAACCTTATTTTGTTAAATTAAATCCTCTTTTGGGGTTTTCCGGTTAGTCTGGATTTGTGTAATTGTTGAGCTGAAAGTTTATATTGTTTGGTTTCCTGGCATAATCCAGCCCAACATGTTCACTTCTTTCCCAGGAAATCGTTGCAGAAACATACTCAGTAGCAACAGCCAAATGCTTCCTCTCCATCTCAGGCACAGACTGAGCCTGTGGACATCACAGGTCAGCAGGGCACACGACGTTTGCCCTGCAATGTCATCCTCTGCTTTTCTCCATGAACGAGAGTGGAGCAGCGTGAAGAAGAGGACAATAGATGGGCACAGCATGTACCCTGCCCCTTGTAGATGCTGGGACAAGGTGTCAAAGTGAGGCTGTGGTCCAGCACCAGTGAATGGCTTTAAAGGAAAGCAAATGTCCTCACATTCAAAATTTTATTTTGAGAAAGCATCTTGCAATCTTGGCTTCTCCAGTTCCATTTGAACAAATTGCAGAAACTCACTACCAACCAAAGAAGTTGTATGTGGGACTTTAGAAAACATATTCACTCTTAATTCTTATTTTCAAGCATTGTAACTATATATTTGCATTTGCAAACATGAAGTGAAAGTGTAGCAAGGATACAATTTTCTTTAATGTAAACATACGGTAGTTTTATTGTGGAGAAAATTAAACCCTTCATATTGTGCTGGTACACATATGTACAAGCATTGCCTTGATCTTTTCAATTTATATTGTCTTGCATAACAAATTGCTAATATCTCATCTGTTTTAACAAACCTATGCTTCAGAGTGCCACGGTGACATATCCTTCTGCAATTAGTGCTTGCTATTATCTTTCAAGTGGTATTGAATGAGTTTATTTCTTTTTCATCTAAGCATTAAAAATATCTGGCTGGGTCATTTTTATTTACAAATCGCAAACAAGGTTTGAATCATTTCCTCTAATTGTTTTTTTTTAATCATGTTTTTCTTGAGATACGATTCAAGATAGCCGTAACAATGACATTCTCGTGTTGTTCTCTGTATATTTCAACACCTCCTGTACACACAAATGTGTTCAGCCTCATGCCTCCAGTAGATGTCATCATGACAATGGAAAATATTGCTGGAGATGCTTGTGATGAGATGCCCTGTGCCAGCGGAGGAGAAGAACTTTGCTTCAGTAGACTTTGTTTCTGTTGAGACAATAGTTCACATTTTGAGAGAGTATTTAATTTTATAATGCTTTCAAAAGCATGATGAATATCAAAACACAGTCATCAGTCAGGTCACAGGGCTGTGGTTTGTGGTGTTATACACTGGGAAGGTCACAGATACAGATGTATGTGGTGCATACATGCACACACAGTACACAGATTATCAACTGCTTAGTTTTGTTTTTTGGTTTTTGTTTTTTTTCCCAGCAGCTATATGGCTTCCTTCATTTGGCATTCCTTGCTCAAAGCCATCACACTCTTACTCTTACATATATGTATTTCTTTTTTTCCCTTACATCCTCCTTAAAGGTAATTTCTCCAAAAGAAAACCAAAATTCCCCTCCTTCATTTCTACACCAGTGAATCTCTGCACCTGCTGGCCCCTGACCTGCTGGCATCTCATCCACTCTAAGATTCACAGCGTCCTGAGTGAGTGATGAATTTTTATTTAGCAGTGAGTAAATCTACAACCCTACATTATAACTGGCTATAATTTTAGTCTGTCTAACAGAGAGCAAGTCCCCAGAAAAGGCAAGAGACAGGTCAGTCACTGGCAGTGACATGCACAAGAGCTGCAAGGCTGGAACGCACACACAGAGAAAGGAATTAGAAAAATGTTTGAAAACGTGTTTAGCTATTGTCAAATGCTGGACTGATTTTCTCAGGCAATAGCATCTAAGATCAGGATGTCTTGGCACAGAAAAAGGGCACCTTTTCCCCCCTTGGAAGCCCCAA
This sequence comes from Centrocercus urophasianus, assembly GCF_019232065.1. Lineage (NCBI taxonomy): Eukaryota > Metazoa > Chordata > Aves > Galliformes > Phasianidae > Centrocercus > Centrocercus urophasianus. Next base: position 17,523,388 of record NW_024884711.1, read on the forward strand.
CAGTTTGGTTGCATATGATACATATCTAATGTGTATGGTCTGTGTTTAAATTCAGACAGTGCTACGTTCATGCTCTTTGTGTCAGAGTGATATTATGGTAAGATGCCTTCAGATAAAATAGGACACAAGCTGAGCCACGTGAACCAAGAAGGCTGCTGGTCTGAAATACAACTTTCTAAAAATCAACAGGGTGCAGCTATATCAAATACCAAGCCCATAATTTGAATGTTCTCTTTTCTCTAGATTATAGCCCTATGAATAAGTTTATTTTCTTTAAAATGTCAGGCTGTGAGGAAGTACATAGCAAGAAAGCGGGGCATTAATGGCCTGATTAACTGAAGAGTCTGCTTTTCCTCCTCTGTGATTGTTGGTGTGAGCATTATTAGTTCTGGGAAAAATGGCCGAATGATTAGACCACATTTGTGACCTCCCACACTAAGAGGAAAGAGCCTCATTGGAAAAGATCTTTTTATTGTTCACATTCTTAAAAAAAAAATAAGAAGTGGTGGAAATTTTTTCCTTCACTAAGTAGAAAGCCTCTCTGCTGGGAGGAAAATGAAGTACGTAGTGAAAATAAACATCTGATGCTCTTATCCAAGGAAGAACAGAGACCTGGTCTAACTGTTTGAGTAAGTGAAACCATCTCTTAATATAGCAGAAAAGCCCCATAAGCATGTATAAAGATAAATGGAGAGAGAGGAATGCAGAAACTTGTTTAAGTTTGGGCACTATCAAAGTAGTATGGAGCTGGCAAAAAAAAAGCAGGCCTTTGTCCTTGTGAAACTTTGGATATTTTATTACCAGAATTAATAATAGAAGAAAATAGTAAAAAAAAAAAAAATAATAATAATAAAAAAAAAATCCCTAAACAAACATGGTAACACTGTAAGGACAGGGATGATGTAGGTATTAACTTGAAAAGCAGAAGTCAGAAAACATAACAGAAGTCATTACTTCATGACTAGTTTGCATTTTGCTTCAAGTATATGACTTCTTTATTACATGTATGCTCCTATTTAAGGATACATACATCCCCATTAACAGTGATCCCAGTCTAAAAGCATTCCATAACACTGTAATTTAGCGCTTGAAGTTTCACTCAAGTCTTAAAATATTCAGTCTGTAACACGTTACTTTGAGAGGAGAGGATAAGTGTTGCTGATAATAGCCCAGAAGATCACAAAGAGCTATCATTCAGCTCTCCACACCTGCCTTAAAGCAGGATCAAATGAAGCTGTACTGTTCTTGAAAGCTGATGGTAGTTCCATATTTTCTCCCCACAGTCTGCTCCAGTTGCAAAGCTGAGGCAGGACTCCCCCACAGCTAACTTCTGCCTCCCTTGCTGCAGTTTAGCCCTATGGTATGTTACCCTATCTGCTCTATAATAAATACTACCCACTCTCAGGGTACCACACCACCCTTCTCATCAGTATGCTGAGGAGGTAGCAGTGAGCTTGGCCCTCACATACACCGAGCACTATCAGGGCAGCCCTGTTCCAGCCTGGTCCCAGGGGCAGGCAGGTGGTGGAATGTGGCTGGGCTCGCTCCCTGGGAGCAGCGTGGGGCTTCTAGCTCACACCTGGCCATCAGCATCTTCCAAGAAGAGCACACAGCTGACAGCCCTCAGGAACCCAGCTGTTCATCTTCCTATAGGCAGGCAGCAAGGCAATACGTTTGTGCGTTTGCCATACTGTCAGCATGCTCAGGCATGCATAGTTTGGGAAGGGAATTTTCTGCAAAAGTAACAGTTAGCAAATATCTGAACAACCATAAAAGCACAAGAATCCTCAAATCACCTTGCATCATTTTTTTCTCCTCCTTCCTTCTCCCTTTCCTTTCACAACATCTCTACCAGCCCTCCCTGCTCCTTATTTACACAGCGAGAAGGAGCTCCACGCAAGCACCACAAACAGTCATAGTCAAGAAGAAGAAATCTAACTCAGCTGTGATAATTAGAATAGCTGTGATACTTTAATTGAGCTGCTAATACCAGTGCAGGGATGTTGCATAAAAGCCTAGTGTCTGGCAGCCTCTTCCTCAGCCCTTCTTATAGTTAGGGCTATGGGGTATGTGTGTGGATGGGTGCTTGCTCCTTTCCTTTCAGCTTTCCCTCCCAAATGCATCCCTTCCTGGCTCCATTGTAATGCTGTGCAGTTTGTGTGTATGTTCTCTGAGAGTAACTCCAAGCATTTTTTATATTTTTTTTCTTTTCCTCTCCCTTACCTTGAGAGCTGCTTTCTACAACACTAGCCTGCATGGGCCCTGCTATGAGGTCTGTGCCAGTCCCCTCAGGCAATTAATCTTAGTAGCAGATGCAGTTACAAACCTACATATGTGATTTCAGCCACTGCCTGGTGCTTGTGGCAAGCCTGATGCAATGTGCTCTCAGAAAAGTGTGAGGAGGAAGTAATGGGCTTCCTCACTCTTCTGCAGTAAGAATAGCTCATTCATTATTTATGTTCACTTGAGTTTGGTTCCTGTTTTTTTTTGTTGAACTTTGCCTTGCTGCAGTGGCGATCTTTTTCAGTTACTGAATCCTTGTAGTAGCTTCTTAAAGCTTATCGAAATGAGGGGACATCGCTTATTATTTCATAGTGTTATAAACATTATTCTTAGTTGCAAAGCAGTGATATGGAATGTGTTTAGAGAACAGGCTTTTAAAAGCAGATTAAACTTAACTTTACATTTCATTTATTGCTGTAAACTCCTTGGAAACTCTGAATAGTGTTTGCGTAAAAATATTTCTCTTGAATATCAGCAAATTGAAGTGTAGTAGTGGAAATTGATTCTAGGAAAGCTAAAAAGGAAACCTGTGGAGAACTGCAGGTTGCCTGCAGGACTTCAGGTCAGTAAAAATCATAAGATAAAACTGTTTATTATTTTGAGTGAGTGAAACTTAGCATGCTTAATAATGTAAAGGCATTTTTGAAATTCTGTGCCAATGTATCACTTTCTTAATCTGAGGTTGTACTAAAATCATAGAATCAGAACATCCTGAAGACTGCAAAGGGCCCATAAGGATCATTGAGTCTATCTCCTGGCCCGCCACAGGACCACCTGAAGCCTAGACTGTATGGCTGTGAGTATTGAAAATGATTGTATTCAGCCACTTGATCACTGCGATGTTTATAGAGGCCTTCTTTCTTGAGCATTTTTCTTTGAAAGGTTTTGCAATAATATGAAAAGTTGGAGACTCAGATCTTCAATGTTTGAATCAAACAGATGTTAATGATTTTTCACTTTCCCAGAAGATCTGGTATAGAGCTTTCTGTTACAGCAAATTTCTGTCAAAACATGAATTTGATGAAACTTCTTGTAGGAGCAGAGAAGTTTCATTTATGTTTTCAGGAAAAAGCTATCAAAATATTTTATTTGTGGTTAAAGCTAGAATATTAAGAAGAAAACTGTACGTCAAAGCTGAATGTCTGACACTGTCAAAATAAACCGTCAGTCAGTTGTTTCCTAAAATAAAAATAGCAGAATTTGCGTTCTATAGAAAGTGTTGTTGGTTTATTTCCTTTTGAAAGGGGATTTCAGAAGATCAGTGTTGTTTTTTTTTTTTTAATTCTTAAGCCTGCAATATTACTACTATATTTTTTTCTTTCAGGCTTTTAACATGTAGTTACTTTTAACATGTAGCTACTAGAACTGTTTTCAAGGAGAACATCACACCAGGAGCCTACAGAGTGCTCTGTGTTTGTTACCAAACTCCTACAGCTGTATTGATTTGAAGGATGACCTGGTGCTTGCTCATGGTCGCAATTAGAGGCTCCTTAGCAGAGCAAGTTTTGGATATCATTGACAATGTTAGCTGATTTTCTAATCAAGATTAAGATGCTGTTCATTCTGAAGTGAGCATTGTTCCACCCTGACTGAAATTGGATTGCTCTGCAAAGGTGCTAACAGAGAGCAACCACAGCAAGGCTAGGACAGAGGGCTGCTCCTGCAGTTCTATCTCTGTCCCTAAACAGTGCCTGTCTCAATGTCTTACAGCTACAGATTTTGTTTCAGCTCAGATGACTGGAAATATCTGCTGTTTTTTTCCCAATGTCCAGATGTGCTGTTTTCTTTAAACACTGAATTGTGCTTTAAAAACATGGTCATATGATGGAGATTACAGTTACGTATTCACTTATCGAGGGTTTCTATTTTTGAAGAGGCAAACAACTCCATTATAGCTTCCAATCTAAATATAAGAACTTACAATGAAAAGCACACACAAAAAATAGCAAAGATGGGCTGAACCTTTACGTTTCAAACTATTTTCCTGAGCGATGAGAATACTTTATGAAATCTAAAGAAAACTGCTTCCTGGAAAACCTCTCTGAAACAACACTGAGCTGCCCTGACAGCTGGGGAAGTGGAACAAAAGTTTAGATGCTCTGTAGCCCTCCCATGAGAGGACAACTTGAAATAGATTTTTAATGGGAGGGGAAAAAAAGTTGCTACAAGCATAAGGTTAAAAGGAAGTAAAATGGGATGTGTGTGCACAGAATTATCAACAATTACTGAAGGGAAGATGTACTGCAGTTTGGAGCATTTGAAGTATTTAAGGCTTATGTCATAAGAATGCCTGAAGCACTACAATAATTTAAGTAGAAGTATTAAAATATGCTGAATGAATGCCAGCTGAACTGTTTTATTTAGATAACGTGACTTGAAGTTGCAGAACTGTCAGCGTATCTCATATGCTGTATGTGAATTCTTTGCCTTTTGTGCACGATTCATTAATTTTACTAATTGCTAGAGCTGTTACACATCAGTACCATTAATAACTAATGACAGCATGACCTTGCTGCATTTCCTGCAACTAACAGGGTCATTTGGTATGTCAGCTGTGTCACAGCCCTCATCAGCACTGGGATGTGGTGCTCCCAGCAGTACCCACTCCCCTTCCTGATGCTGTATGCATGCCAGGTCTGAGGATACAGGCTAACAAACTGGGTTTTAAGCTCCTTTTGCATTGCAACATCGCATGCTGCTCCCAGATCTGCAGGACTGAGCATGAAACCAGGTCTGGAAACAGAATCCTGTTTTTAAAACAGACTGTTTTTCACTTGGTTATCTTCATGATGAGGTGAATTGGTTTGGCTGTTCATTGGTCACTGTATGGGAACTGCTGAGTCACGGCCTGAACCTCTGATTGATCACCTGAGGCAAGCACTGAGTCAGCCCTGGGAGTACAGCTGAAGGCAATTCACCTGTGCTGCTGGAAGGGGTGGAGCCTGGCTGTGCCTCTCCTAGACCCATTTAAGAGCTGACTGCCAGGGGGGATGGATCTCTTCTGGTGATCCTACTGGAGCTTTGTAGTGAGTCCAGGATGTGGGTAAGCTTTCTATCTGTTCTCTTTTGGTTATTATAATCTGCTTTGCCAAACACTTGTTTATTTCATAATTATAGCATCTTTATATCCATTGACTGTACAGTCACAGAAACCATGAGGGTCTTAGGAATAGATAGAAAGTGTTCTGATGGGACCTTACACCTGCACTGTTGTTAGCAGAAAGTTGGGGAAAAGCACTCTGTTACTTGACGATACATAGAAGGGAAAAGATTCAAATGTTCTTTCAGAGGTTAAGAAAAAGCATACTTTTCATTCTATTCAGTTGTTTCTGAGATTGTCATTTAATTGTCTCTTCATCATGCTGTAGTACAGTGACAAAGCTCTCTCACACCTTTGTTGGAATCAATTCCATCTTTCTTTTCAGACCTTTCTATCCACTGTTATAGAAACTGATGCCAGAATGAATTTAGACCATGAAAACAGTAGGAGTAACACAAAGAGAAAGGAGTTAAGAAAGGCATTTATGTTCTGAAAACAGTCTTTTTGTCTTTGTATTATAAAAGAGCCTTGAAAATAACCTATATATTTCATTGTCAATGCATTAAGATGATACGGAAGACACACAGAGGATACCCGGCAGCACTGAGTGCTGTGTGGGCTCTGTCAGTGAGCAGCATTTGACACTGACCAGGCGCTGCAGTCTCACCACACTGCAATTAGATTACTGATTAATTTAATCTTTATTAATTCTGGAGCTTATCACAAGCATGTGCTTCTGAGGATTATTGAAACTTAATCCTCAAAGCGTGCCTGCAAAGAAACTCTGTAACATGCAAAAATTAATATATATATATATATATATATAAAAAAAACTGTGCTACAATTGAAACAAAAAGTAGAGAATTATACTGCATTCGGATTTATTTTAAGTGAATTCTTCGGAGCGGTCCGAGGCTTAAGACAGTAAAAAGCGGCCGAAAGTGAAGAAAAGGCAAAAGCGTTCATAGCTGAGAAAGGCCGTGGAGTGGCGAGGATGCCACAGCCCCGAGAGCGCTGAACGCAGCACGAGCCCCGGGCACAGGGACACGCCCAGCACCTCGTGCTCCCGCCGGGGCTTCTCGCGGCTCCAGGGCCGGTGCCGGCGCTGCGCAGCCGGACACCCAGCTCGGGGTTCCGGCGTCCCGGTGGCATTCTTCTCCCGAATGCCGCTTCCTCGGTGAGGTCGGCGGCTGCCCGCGGCCTGAGTCACTCCGGCTTAGCGCAGCAGAGAACGCGCGCTCAGCCCCCCGCCGCCCCGCGCCTGCGAGAGGCCGCGGCGCCGCCCGCCCCCCCAGGCGCCCTCGCAGCCCCGCGGGTCTTCCGCCCCGCCCTCCTTTAGGGGCGGTGCCACCCGCTGGGAGAGAGGAGGGCGCGGGCGCCCGTCCGCTCCGCTCTGCCTCCCCATTGGCTGGCGTCACCGCGCTGCTCTCGCCCATTGGTCGCCGTCGCCGCCAGGCAGTGGCCGCTCGGGCGGTGCCCGCCCGCCGGCGCCCGCCCTCAGCGCCGTCGCTCCCCGCAGGCGAGGGAGTCCGTGAGCGGCGGCGAAGGCGCCGCGGGGCGGGCGGGCGGGCTGAGCGTGAGTAGCCGCTCGCTGCCGCCGGGCCAACTTTTGAACGCCGCGCGGGGCGCCGGCAGCCCTGGGCGCCGCGTGGGACGGTGGCGGCCGTTGGATAACTAACGGCGGCTGAGGCTGAGGGGAGCCCGGCGGTCCCGCGCGCCTTCTCCTCTTCCTTCTCCTTTTCGTTAGCGGCCGGGCGGGGCCGGGCGGGGCGGAGGGGCTCCGCTGGGCCGGCCGCGGGCATCGGGCGGGCTCTCTCCGCCTCGAGGAGACGGCGGGCAGAGAGACAAAGGGGCTGCCCCGCGCGGGGCACGGCTGCGGGCTGCGCCGCTGCTCGGGGGAGAGCGGATCCGCGCGCTACCCACGCGTCGCTCCTCACGCCGCTCTTCTGCCTTATTGTTAAGGGATCTCTATCGCCGCGTCGACTTCGGCGTGCCCGGCCGGGGATGTGAGAGGCGGCGGCAGCAGTTCTCGTCGCCGAGAGCCTGCGGTTGCGGTCGGTGAGTAGGAAGTGCCGGCTGCCTGCGGGGCGGCCGCGCTCCTGCGGGCTTCGCCGCTGAACTTGGCGCGCGCTGAATCGCGGCCCCTCGTCCGGCGCCGCGTGTGCTGACGGCTGCGGGGAAAGCGAGGCGGTGCCGCGGTGCTTCTGATCGCCGCTATCCCGAAAGGCGATTAGGGCTTCTTTTAAAAGCGGTAAGACGCCGCTGGACGGTGGGAAGTACAGGGCAACGTCAGTGTTGGGCTTTCATTGCCTCTGAAAGAGTTGTCTGCGGTTGTTGCCTCCGAGAATGCATTTAGATGCTACAAAGCACCTTTTTAGAAGCTTGTGCTTCTCACAGAATGTCTTTCTCGCTGGTGGTGCCCTACCTTTGTTGTCTTCTTCCAACAAGTAATTTTCTGTTCGAAAAGCCAAACACGGTCAAGTTAACAAACAATCGATTTTACTTTTTATCGGTGTGGTACTTTAGGTAGTAGTGATGTACTCCTGAGTTGAATCCATCCAGCTTTGTTCTGGGATGTATCTTCTGACTAAGGTGACGACATAAAAATACTTTTGAGATGCAAAGCTCAGTGATGATCTTTTTGATGAGCAGAAGGGTGCCACTTCTGAGGAGTGGCAGTCTTGCTTTGGATGATCTATTAATTTTACTTCCTGACAGTGTTGAGCTGTCTTAAGGTACTATCTATTCTGAATACTTCTCACAGGGAAGAAGGCTTTCATGAGGATAATCATGCCAAGCTTCTGCCATAGATTTATGAATAGGAGTGTTCTTTTTCACGAGTGTAAGTCCATGGTAGACGTGTTCACAGACATAGCCAGATAGTTAAGTCACTCAAATCCTAATTTGTAAAGACTTGTATTGCAAACAAGCATGTGCAGAACATATTGCCAGGCTAGGCCCTGTAAATGCTGTGTGTCATCTGTATTTTACTCAACACAATGGGGCTGGCACTAAGCTGTGAGCCTTCCTACTGACGCAGATGTTCTGGCTGTGTCAAGCCTGATAGTAAGCCACAGAGTTGGTCTGTTTCTTAGTATATGCTAATGTGCTATTTTGAATGCCAAAAAGCCCCCGCAAATATCTTGATATTTCCCCTTATGTTCATGTCAATAAATGCTTTTTCATTAATGCTTACCTGATGGTAAGTATTAGGTTCCCTCTAACCTATGAGTAATGTGTGCAAAGTGAAAACGACCTCATTCCTTCTGGGGATTTACTTTCTTGCTATTAATTTTCAAATGTTGACTAATTTAATTAGAAAATAAATACACATTTTTTGACCCAACTTGACACTGTTGTTTGCTTCAGTTTGTGTAGAAGATGCACAGTCTGCAGGCTGTGCATGATTTGTAAGAGGAAAGTCACAGTTTCCAAGCTTTCCTTTGACACTAGTAGCCAGTGGAGTGCTCTGTAAATTTGAAGCTTCCAAATGGAAGTTGAATGAAGCTTAAATGTTGATAGTATTAAAATGCAGTAGGTCTTAAATACTTACAGAGATCACCTGCGTGCTCTGCAAAAGCACAAAGCCTCTATCAGGGACAGCTTAGACTTTAAATCCGTTAGCTGGATCACCAGGTTTCATTCCCAAGCCTTCATTTAGGCAAATGCCCTCTCAGCATGAACTGGCATGCCTCCCATCTAGCAAATGTGAGATTGAGTACAAAGCTTATACTTCAGTCTGCTGTGGGGTTGGTGCAGGTAGCTTTGTTAACACACATGTAATCTCCACCTCTGATATATACAATAGTACAGGTATCAAGTAGTCAGTCTTCCAGAAGTAATAGTCACGAAGTTTAAGCAGGAGATCCTGTCCCACTGTACAGGAAATGAGAAGCCTGATGATGTGACCTTTACTGTGTGTATGCTGTCGTCTTTGAGGTTAAGAGATATCGAGTCCAAAACTCTTATGCTTAAAAAACTAAAGCCAAACGGAAGGCCATGCAAATGTGTATTGATCTTCTTATGAGCTTGATCATGAGAGTGGCTTGTGTGTAACCTCCCAGACTTCTTGTGTGGTCCTATGAAGATAGGATGTGCTTAAACTTGCATTCTGTATGCAGTACTTCTTCTTGTCTTGGTTTAGTTATGATAGGACATATGTGAAGGTTCTTAATGGTATACTGTAATCTCATAATTTGCATGAGGACAAGGTTATGACAAGCTTTTGATTTGCTAATGCTGGTCTGTTTCATTGTGGGAGTATCTGAAAGGCTCCAACATCCGAAGCCTAAGTAGAACTGTAGGTATGCTATTTTTTCTTTAAATCCATGTAATTTAAAAAAAAAAAAAGAAAAAAAAAAAAAGCCTTTTGGACATTCACTGGTCTCAATCACCAGCATGAAATGTTGGGATGCCACATGCACGTTTGAGAGCAGAGAACGTGTTAGAATTAAAGCACTGTTTTATTAGCATAAATCAATTAGGAACTTAAGTTGGGTTAGTGTATTTGAAATGCTTTGTGAGATAGTCTTGGAAGGCAATAGCAGAGTAGTGTCGGGATGGAGTCTGAAATCTGTGTCAGGTCAGTGTGGTTGAAGGGAAAGTAAGTACTCAGGTATGGAAAAATGATTTTATTGCTTGTCAAGGCTGCAGGGCCACGTTGGAAGCTTCTAGGGCACTCAAGCTCTGCATGTTATTAAAATACATTCCTAGCTCCTGCATGGACCAAAATCTCCCCTATCTTTATAACATACAGGTTACGTTAAGTGGGCTCACGTGCTTTTAAGATGAAGTGTTTCTGAATGCTCTCAGGTTTATCTTTAGAAGTAACTGGCACTTAAAATATGTGGTGTTTTTTGAAAACATTGGTGAAATTCAAGAAAAAGTTTTCTCTGAAGCTGAGAGTTTTGTTTCTGCATCAGTTCTTGCTGTACATCATTAGGGTTCCACCAAAATTAGTGTTAGAATTTTGCTGGCTTGAATACTCAAGCAATTCTGGTTTGGATAAAAAAGCATCTGGCAGAGCCCCCCCACAATACTAGCTCTGAACTGGAGCACATAAGAGAATGTGGGGTATGTAGTGTTTGCATGTACATCTGGCAAAACTTTTGTGAAGTCCTTTTCCTAATTAGGCCTAGGCTTAAGAGCAGCCGAATAAAAATAGCGTGTTGGCTTAGGCTGCTAAGGCGACTTGTAGCAGTGATTTCTTTAGATGCATCCCCACGTGAACTTGCATGCTTTGGTAACAACTGGAGAGCTATGAGTGAAAGTAACGTGACTGACAGCCTGGGTGAGTGCTGAAATAGCCTGAATGCAGCCCGATCTCATTGCAGTGGAAGAAACAGGAGAATGGTGCCACACTTGATGCGGTGTGATGAAGGACTCTGTTTATAAGGCCTCAGTGTAATTTCTGAATGGTGCAGTGTAATGTGTGCTCAACCAACAGTTGTTACCAGGAGTGTTATTTATTAGAATTGGAATCAATAAGGTGTGTGGAATGCAGATATGTTCTCAGTAATCATCGCTCTTGTCTGTGGAGAATGCAATGAAGAATGAGGAGATGCACAAAAACATTTTTTACCCTATTTTAAATGGTCAGTGTTGCGGAAGATACAGTTGCATATCACCTGGCTGTTGAGAGGGAGATTGGAAATAGGTTATCTCTCCAAAACAGATACACGTTTATGTTCTGCTGTCTCTAACTGTGGGTGAGAAGAAACGCTGCCCAGCAAACGGAGCACAGCAAAGACGTGTAGGTAAAAGCAATAGTAGCTGAACAGTGAGGACATACCCATGGCTGATGCACAGGTCAGAGTATCTGCTTTCCATCCTGATTGGAGTAAGTACTCCTATTCTAAATTTAGTGACAGAAGCTTTGTGTGTTTCGAGTTCTTCTGATAGCTGTTGAAGACAGCTCTCTTAAGTAAGAGATAAGATATCCTTTGCTTTTGGTTACTTTTTTTTTCTGTTTGGAAGCTAACCTTTAATTAAAAGTAGCATGGCATGGTCTGAAGCTGCACTGGATACTAATTAACTCACTTGAGTGCTTCAAGCCATGCTGTCTCCTTAAGTTTCCTGCTGTTTGCGCTGGATGAATAAAGCTCCAGCAAGGTGTTCATTCAAGCTGCTGAATAGTGCATACAACCTTAATATTTTTGTTAGCACTAAACACCACAATTCAGTGCTATTACTGTATTTATTTCAATTATTATTATTATTTTTTCTTTTAGAAAAGTGGAGAAGCAGCCCACTGCACTTGGAATGTGTACTTTGTGCAAAACAGTATAGATTCTTGTGGGAAGATTTTTGATTGGAGTTAGAGAATTAAGTCTGATACCAATTAAGCTGTCTAGCAGTCTGAGTGTTGTATGTTAGCTTGTGTTGGATAACAGAAGGTCTTCGTGGGTACCTGGTTAATGGACAGGGCTGTACTATATCACTGTGCTTTGTTTTCAAATACTTGAATCCTCTTCTCAAACCTAAATACAATTGTTTTGTGATTTTAATTTTTTAATCCTGATGTATTCCCTGTATTGAAGGAAATGACTAGAATCTGAGAAAGCTTTAAGTTGACCTACTATTAAAAATCTCTAATAGCTCTTATTGCCATATGTCATCTCTCAATCTTGGGATATTTGCATGTTTTCAAACAGTCTGTTCTGTAAGGCATGCTAGTATGCTATATTACCATTACCCCTCTGTGTCTTTATAGGATGTTCAGGTACAGAATTGGAAACTTTGTTCCACAATAAGATTTTTTTCTGTGCCTGCTGGCTAAAGGAATTTATGCAGTTCTCTTCCAGAGGTGAAATAGATTGTAAAGTCAGACTGCAATTTCATGTATTTTGTGTTAGAAGGGACTTCCATAGCTCTTGGTGCTTAGTACTGGAGCAACAATTTAATGTTCCTTACGGTAACTTCACACTGCATTTTGGCGGTGTCATTCTGACTGCTGTCCAGTTTGTGGTTAGTAGCACTGAGCTGAGCCACTTACTGCCTACTTGGTTAAGATAATACCTTTCTTATTGCCTCTCTTCAGGTTGTTTAGCTGTTTCATGCCGTGCTTTTAGGCTGTAGTCTTTCCTCATCTTTCCCACTGCCAGTTGTATTTATTCTCTATATCAGACTGAGAAAGAGTAAGAGGTTCCTGCCTTTTTTTCCCCCTCTGAGCTGTATTGCCATTGCAGCCAGAGAAGCATGTGATGGCTTTTTGAAAGTAATTCTGTACATCTGCTCGCACAGCTTTGTGAGCACTGGTATGGTATTTACCAATTTCTCTCTTCCTGAAGAAAATGTGTTTTACATTTAACTGTGAAGTTTATAGGAGAAATAAAAAATCAAGCTGTCTCTCTCCCCCTATTATCTCAGCAGCATTTCACGTAATTCCTGTAAATGGCAGGTATTTTCACCACACTGTTGTTGTGCTGTCATGAAGCACTGTGTTTCAGACAATCACTTTTGTCACCACACGTAGTGAAACACAATCAAAGGAAACATCTGTTAGGCAGTGTAATTAATGATGCAGTTTGAAGTATCTGAATTCTGTTTTCAGCTAGGATTGGTTGAACTCGGTCAAGATACTTTATAGACTTGATTTCAAATTGTGTTGCTTTTTCAGTTGTTTGTGCAAATACAGCAGAACTGCTCTTGCAGCACTTGGTAATCTACTCAGTCAGTCTCCAACGTGATGAAATCCCTGCTAACTTTAATTTGTTTGCTGCCTTTTTTTTTGTGTATGCATTTTTAATATGACCCTTTTTGTCTTGCGTCAAAATGATGAGTCTCCAAAGCATTAGCAATGATTACCAAGGTCTTATTAGGCTGTAATGGTTATTTTGACTGATATGCCAAACTGTTGGTACTGGCAAGCTGTCAATGTATTGGGAAAACCCAGTAAGGATTTTCCACCAGAAACGTAGCCAAACTGGGAAAGATTTCTGAGCTGTGCAGCTCCATATACATACACATTTATTCCTTAAGGAATTAATCAAAATCTTTGATTCATTCCTGTTTCAGTGGTATTTAAAAATGTCCTAGATGCTTTGCCCTATTTTAGTAAAGCAGTTCAATGATAGTCCAGCTTTGTTCCCATGAAATAAAGTGACACGAGCTAAATCACTTAACCATTTATAACTGCTTTTCAGTGTGGTGAAGCCAAAGTCCCATATAAATTTAGTAACTCTGTAGGGTGTGAGTTTGCTTGACGTCAGAGGGAGGAGAAACCCTTACATGAAGTCTCTGCTTGCACAGTAAACTGAAGACTTGAAAAATGTGAATAGGAAGTTAAGTGGATGATGAAACCAACAGGAACCAGCTGATACCACATTTACCCTTTAAGAGGTTCCTCAAATGTTGTTGCTCATTTTCGATGATGGGAGTACAGTCCTTTTACATTGAGCAATTATACCTCTCTCTCTCCTTGAAAACAATGCCATACTGTTGGAAGAGTGGCCAGTCACTGATTTATTTTCATTTTGTTATCTATCATTTCCTCTCGTGGGATAGCTTGCTTTGCTTTTGCTTCATTGCAACTCCTCTTTGCTGTGGGTTTGACAGTGTTCATGAACATAACCTTTTGCTTCCTAGGGCCATTAAGCTGTCCTGATGTTGTTCTGCCCTGGTTCATTTGAGTCCACTGTGTCCCAAATCTGTGTGCAGTCAATGACCAATTTCATGCGTTGTCATAATCGCCTCAGCAGTTCAAATGATTTTTCATTTGCCTCTTGGAACTTGATTTAGTGCATTCTGTTTACAAGTTGAAGTCCCTCGAGTTGAGATTACTATAGAAACAAATTTTGACTGCTTTGTTTTCAGGCTGCAGACATATTTATTAGACTGAGTCCTGAAGTCTGTGCTCCAGAATAGGGCTCTGAATTTGTAACCGAACACTAACGTACTGATCACTACTTCTAGAAATACCACTTCAAGCAAACAAAGTTCTAAGATTATTTTCAGTGTTGATGTACCTCTCTTTTGGAAAATGCAGCTTCCTGTAACTTGTGTATGGCTTCTGTCGGTCTGGAGGCAGGCATTTCTGCCTTTCAAATTAGGCAAGCAGTAGCTACCCAGACTGGAGTTGGAAATGGGCAAATCTCCTGAAACTGTGCTCTGAGAAAGGAGAGCCAAGAGGTTTTGGCCAAGTGTTGCATTCTTAAGGTTGCTACTGAAAAGCAGTAGGTGAAAAGCTTCCTCTGATTGCTGCCCCTTTGTGAGCTGAGTCTGTTGGCAAGAGCCACTGCTTAACTCTTTGCTAGATACACTCTTCTGCTTTCTCTAGCTTTCTTCTTTCATAACTAGCTGTTATGCTAGAAGGTGTTGGAATTGTGCCTTTAACAGTTGATGCTGAGCACAGCCTCTGCTCAGTACTCTGCGTGCTTTTTAGGTCATGCTCAAGCTGTTGTGCAGCATCTGCTTATTCGCTCATTACACGGACAGTCTTTTCCCAACTGCTGAATTACCTGACACCTTTCTTTTTGATCTCTTACAAAGGAACTAATTGGAAGTGACTTACAGTTTTCACAGGAAGGAAAACTTGTTTTTAAAATTAGCAACAAACAGACTTTACAAACAGCTAGATGAAATGAGCAACTGTTAGTAAAGGGAAACTACAATAAAACTGAAATTTGATGATGCAGAGAAGGTAACTGGAGGTCATGGCATTGCTAGCATAATAATGATTAGTGTTCTTGTTAAGGTTTTTGGTTGGTGGTTCCAAGCTTGCACGTGGCACTGAAACAAAAGCTGCAACGTGATCATTCTCTCTGCACAGTTTGTTCTATTTCACCATTTTGAATTTGTTGTAGGGTTTCAGGGGTACCTCCTGGCTTCAGCATGGTGTTGTGTTCTTTGGGCTTAGGGGAAAGAGGTCCTGTGAGAACAGTAGCTTTGCTTTGTTTTGAGTTGTGTGCAGAATTCTTGGAAGTGGACAACTTCTGCAGCACCGTGTTCCCTTACAGAGGTGGTGAGAGCCCTGGGTTGTGTACTGTGCTTCTTGACATAAGATACAGCAATGCTGACACGTAAGAAAAGCATGTAACTTTTTCTAAAGCTTTTCAATTCTTTCAGAGAGTAAAGACAATACCTTTATTTTAATATTGTGAAATTTTCTGACTGGAGCAAAACCTGGAAAACCAGTATGGATTAGGTGACTTCAGTGGTATTAGCACACTGTTCCCTTTCACATAATTCTCTTTGTTAGTTCAAATGTTTGGTTGAGCTTTTGATTGTACTCCCTTTAACATTGCCTTAGTTTAAACTCTCTTTCCTTGTGATTCATGTAGTTATTACTTTGAGTTTTCCTTATGTATGTGAAACTGATAACTCTATTAAGTCACAATAAGTACGGACGTAGTTTAAGGCAAGATTTTTCAACCAGTTTTCTTATTTTGTCTGAGGCTGGGTTGTTTATATTTGCTTTTTTTAAGAGATTGAAGAACAGTGTTTGCGTGGAACAGGACAAAAGAGGAAGTAAGTATATTTAGGTTGCTCAGAACAACTGTTTTGAAAGTGATAGCTCTTGCTTTACTTTCCTATAATGCATGGAGGTATTGCTTTATTACAGTTCACTGGAAAACTTTCATTTGCAGTATATCCTCAAGTGTAACAGAGTAGGGCATCTACAAGCTGGAGAATGGCATGTAATTAGGGTAAACTGGCTTACTGTGGCTGGTTTGGCTGATGCTGTGGTCATGAGGACAATGGTTTTGTTTAAGGTGTGCTTTTTTGCAGAAGGCAGCAATGAAGAAATGGTAAAGTAGGACTAAAAAAAAAAGTAATCAGGCTATAGAAGTTACTTAATTTTACTCCAGTTTGGTACTGTACTATGAGGGTTGCTTTTGTGTAGCTTTAACAGTTTAAATGTGACTTACTGTGGCTTGTATAAATTCAAGGGACTGTATCAATATTAAATCTTTCTTCTCTATCATGATTTATTTAGCTGGAATGAGTCATCTGGTTGTGTTTGAAGAGTTATCTTCTGCCTGGTAGAGGGCAAGTACAAAGTTGGTTGTGTACAAAGGTGGTTTATAATTGTTGCTCTCTAATCAGAAATCAAAGCGAATGTAATTGCCAGGAGTCAAAGATCAGAATAAAAATCTGTTACAGCACATGCTTAAGGGACCCAACCACTGCTCAAGACTATAGAGAGCTTTCTCCAGAACTGGTTTGGGTCACCTGTGGCCAGCCTGAGAAATGGCATTGTGACCTCAATTGTTGCTTCCAGCTGTGTTTACAGAATTTGAGGGTTGTAGAAGGGTGAGTTGTAGTTTATACACCCAGTACTTGTGTGTAGGTTTTTGGGCAGCATAGTGTCAGCATTCTGTGGTGCTGTATCCTTAACATAAGAAACAAATGCATCTGAGGCAGCTTTCTGTCATTTCTGTGCAGTCTACTGTATGCTTTCTTGCTTCAGTATAATTATTTTTTTCATTATCTGTGAGTGCCAAACATTCACATATTTCAACAGTGCGCCATTTAAGAAGCATATGAGCGCAAGATCAGGTAATCTTATTTAAGTCTGTCATGGGACAATAGCACTGACATTTCAAAGCTGTTGTTCTCTGATCTATAATATTAGCTTCAAGTAAGGCTTCTTGTGCTGATGGACTGGGTGCCAGAGGAGAAAAAAGGCACAAGACTGGAGAACAGTTCATGAAATTCACATTCATTGCATTTTCAGCTCTTCAGGTTCTGTAACCTTTACAGGAAACAACAAAAACCAAACACACTGGAAACAAGCTGAGTGCTGGCGTGGGTTTGGTGCTGCAGTGGTGAAGATAACTGAGGTATTGACCACACTGAGTCAAACTAGAATTTCTGAAGCTGGTTTGTCTAATGCTGTTAATAGGCTCCTAGACAGGAAGGCCAGGCATGTGGTGATAGGGAAAGCTAGATGAGTAGTCAGCTTCTTGGGGATTAGCTTCTGACATGGACTTTCTGAACTAGAGGATGTGTTCCTACATTTAGTGGCTGCTGATGGTTTCTTCTTCCCTGGATGCATCCGGGCTTTTTCTGTGCGTTTATGTAAACTTAATGTACTCTGGCCTGGGAATCAGTACATGCTTCCTTGGCGTTGTTTTTGGAAACTCCTTCTGTTCTGAGCCTTAGCACTTGTTAGTTATCATATTAGAAGCAGCTAAATGGCTGTCTCTTGTCGTTTTAGGAGTTTGTTTGAGCCTGTGTCAGTGACACTTGGAGCACCTTTAGCTGTCCTGTTGACAATGCCTGCTTTCACAACGAAGGCAGCAATTACAAGAGAATATTTGATGCTGAGTCTATGAGCGTTCTATGCGTTGAGCATGTGACTGTTTCAGGCACAGTACAATGGGTTTTTTTGTTTCTTCCTCTTTGTGCAAGTTTGAAAAGTGTCGAGAAGTCAGACCTGGCCTTTGTGGTTTTTAGAACGTTCCAAAGTGGTTTTCAAAGCCCGGAGCAGCATTGGTTTCTTTTCTTGACAGACTTTGAGTAATTTGCTATCCACTACTGCAACTGTGAGAATCTGTTTTAAGATGATAGTTTGACAGTGTCTGAAATTTCATAATTAATGAATAGATCACTGTATTGCTAGAGTATGCATTAGTCACGCGTTAACACACAAAATAAGTTTGCTTCATTGCTGATTTAGTTAAAGATACACTTTCTTGAGTGCTGTGTTCTCTTCTGAGGCCTACCAAGGTTTTGTCTTTGTCTGTGTAATGAGCTGGGATAGAAAAGGGCTTAGTAATGCGAGCTCCAAGTATAGACTGTAATCCTTAAGTGAACTTGACGTAATATACAGAGCTGACCAAAAATTTCTCCCCACCCAAAAATGTTGAGTACTAGTGGGATGTTCCCTTCTTCTGAAAATGAACTACATAAAAAAGAAATTAACGTGTACCAGGGACTTGGTTTCTTATGGGACTGGTGCATTGTAAAAGAATGCTCAGAATTTTGTTTTGTTACTTTTCCGAGTTGAGTTCACAAATTTGGCTGGTAGTTGATTAAAAAAAATCATTATGTTTTGCAATGTATTTCCTGTAGTTCTGTTTAACTGAATACCGAAAAAAACCTGCTACTTAGCAAGTGTACAAACTTCCAAATAGATGCTTTTCAGATTAGGTAAGGGCACAGTCGATGCTTTTCCTCCTCTTCCAGCAGTTCCCAAAGGATGGGACATGATCAGTTTTTGGATCCTGGTTTTGTTTTTTTCCGCTATCAAATGCCTCACACTGTGATTCCAGAAGGTCACTTCTGAACTCAAGTGTTCATTCTTCATCCAAGTCCAGCCTCCTTGTACTTTATCCAGAGTTCATTCACACACGCACACACATCCTGTGGATAAATTCTCCAAAGGCTGGGCAGGTTTAAAAAAATAGGAAAGCCATCTATTGTGAGATTTTCTTCTTTATTTGTTGAGAACAGCCTGCGTGTCTGTTGTCTGATTTCATTTAAGGCCATCATTTGATATTAAAACGTGAAGAAAAACTTTTGAGTGACTGATACAGAAAATTGAAGTCATTTGAGTAGATGAATCTGTCTGTAGATTTGCCAGAGAATATATTTTCATTGATCTTGGCTTGCCCTCCACCAGCTTGGTGCATAGCAACTTCTCCCTGCCTGTTACTGAAGCAGTAAGTTCCTGACACCAAAGGGTCTTCATAGACATTTGTAGAGACCTTTCCAAACAAGACTTGGCTTTTCTCAGGTAAGCTTATTTTATATCTTATTCTAGATTCACTATTTATCCTGAAACAAAGCAAAAATTGCCATCTCCTATCAAAGGAGAGTTTTCTTACAGTATTAGAACAGAATAAGATCAATTTGTTGCTCTTACTCAGCTTATTGCTTGGGAACATACCAAACTATGTCAAAATGGATTGCAGACTTTCAATGTTAGAATTAGAGTTAGAATCTTTTCTTGTTGATATTAGTGCTCAAGTGGCACAGGGTTCTAATGTTAGAGATTAGTAATGTCTATATGGTTTTACGTATGCTTGTTTGACAAAAGTGTTCTACTAGCCAAGCTTGTTTGTTACTTATTATTTAGTATAAATCCTATTTCTTGCTGCTAATGCAGGTGAAAGTCTTGTGGAAGGTACTCCAAAATGCTTTCAACTCGCAGGTCTAACATAAACAGTTAAATCTGCTGTATGTTATCTGGGCTGCTGTACTTATGCTTGTTTTCATCATGTGACAAGTGGGAAGTAATGTGGTAAGACTTGCAATGAATAAGTCTTCTAAAGTTGCTTTGCTTTGTGTGTGGCACAAACTAAGAAAATATGTGTCTAGTGCTAAGAAAAACTTGCACTGTTAAATTTGTCAGTCCTTTTAGAGCAATCTCAGTACATGTTTGCCAAATCTGTCATTGCTGAAGACCAGCATGGTCTATCCAGCTAGTGCAAAACTTGGCAATCCTCAGCAAAACAGCAGGTTGTCTGCTTGTTTAAATACTTGCACCAGTTTCATACTTGCTGTATAAAATTGGTGCTTCTTCCTTCTGGGGACATCAGCCTAATAAGTAATCATAATATTTGTCTTCAAGGAAAACGAGTAGACAATTAGGTTTTATCTGTGACACTTGTGAGTGTATTGCTGTAGATGCATGTGTGCTTAAGTTTAAAACATTTGTTTAGAAGGGTGTGACTTTTTTATTAATGCATCAAGATAAAATAAGTACAGTCTGCATTTTCTGTGACACAATCAGCAAAAATGCTTCCTTTTTCTTTTAGTTCAGTTTTCTATAGCCTATGCTTGTGCCTGACACACCAACAAAAAGACTTACCTTCAAATACAATGTCATTAAGTCTTGAAGTGTCATTTTTAGCCCAGTGGATAGTGCCAGGCAAAGATGCTCTTATTATTTTCACTGGTCAAATAAATTTTGTGTTCTCTGGAAGTGTTCAGTCTGAAAATAACATTTGATAGATCAACATAAATGGGTAAAAAAGAAAAAATTTTATACTGCGTGTGTAATAAACCATAAACTTGGTGTCAGCCATGAACTGGAGTATCCAGGAATCCTGGATGCAGAAGTCAATATTAGTGCAAGCATTTATGCTATAGATGAGGCTCAGTAAAGAATGGTTACTATTCAGCCCTGCTGAAACATAAGGCATTGCAGAAGCCTTTGTCTGCCTTCACAGGAATAAAAGTAGGGCTGGCAGATGTGACTGTAGGAAACGATGAGGCTGTTGGTTCAGGAATTGCAGTCGGTCTAGCCTTTGTGTTTGTTAGCACACAGTGGTGTTATCATGAAAACTACACTTTTGCATCAGGGTTTGGCACAGAAACCTGATTTGATTCAGAGGCTACTAATCCATATCTTCATGACACCTTCAGAGATCATCAGAGCTGGTCAGAAAGAGCTGATATTTAGCTAGGTGAGTTTCCTTTGTGATTTCCTCTCTTGTCTTTCTGGAGCAGCTACCTGCACTAGCTGTTTTCAGTAAGAGCTTAGATTTCTTACCCTGACCAGACTGTTGATTTCCCAGGCTAAATTCTTTCCCAGTAATGCTGTGAGTTCTTGTTTTTTGCTTATGCTAGCTGTGTCAGTATTCTAACTACAGTGAACTGTTTTTCAGTCGTCACTTAAAAGAGAAAGCAAAACCCAAACCTGACTAGTTTCAAAACCAGAAACAAACCTTTCTTATGCTTTCTTCCAGAAGAGTTTCTTCTCTGAATGAGAGAAAGAAGGAACTGTCTTCTTAGTGGGTTTTGTGGTATGCACTGGGTCTTTCTGATGCGGGTTCATAAAGATCATAGCTGTGCCTCACGGTCATTTAAAATGGATCTCATTTTCATTGTGCCTCTTTATTGAATTTTGGATTGTTAAGAACTCGTGACTTCAAGTAGTGACTAAGCTGGTCGTCTGTTCCCCTCCTTGCCTTCTCCCTTTCCTTTGGCATTATCTGTGCTATGCTGTTGTTTTGTGTGAATGTGACACAAAAAGTTTCTAGATAGCCTGTCCCGTTGTACTGCTTTTGCAGTATATGTTGGATAGTTATTCTCTTACAAACCTTAAAAGATTCCAGTACTTCTCTTTTTAAGTGAAACCTCTTTTAAACAACTTTTTCCTCCTTTTTACTGGAGGCCTTACGGCCTTACAGCTCTCACCATTATCATGCTTGGTTCTTTTCTTAATTCTTCAATTCTTGAAATTTATTTATGTTATGAGACAATTCTTCCCCTCTTTCCTTGTTTTAACTTCTCATATACTCCCATACTTGGATATCAGAACTTAATTTTAAACTGGAACAGTCTGATAAGGTATCTCACTCATGTCTGAATGTTTCTTCAAGTAACTGTTAATTTTCTCCTGAGATGAGTATTTGTCATTGTTTGATATACATGATCTCAGTTTGGTAAGTTAATGTAGAATAATGAAGTATGCCTAGGGCACCCTCCACAGCATGCTTTTAGTAGTTTTTTATCTTAATGGAATGCTGCCCTTAGCTTCAGAATAAACTGTTCCAAAGAGCATTTGTTGTGAGATGTTTTTTAAATAAATTAAGGGAAAATAAGGGATGAGTTTCAAAAGCCACTTTGCATCTTTTGTATTCATCTGAGTACCGCTGCCCGTGCTCTGACTGAGGAATTAGGCAAGGAATTCTACCTTGGGCTTCATGCTGAGGCTGCAGGCTCGTTGTCTTGTCTTTCAGCTGTAGTGATAGAGGTGGATTGAAAGGTTTTCATCATACTTTCAGTGTCCTTCTCCAAGTTAAGAAAACAGTTGTTTAGAAAAAGCTTGGACAGTAATTCCTATTCAGTGAATTCCTATAGTTTTCTCTCTTTCTGTAAGCTGAAAAATAAATAGAAATTGAGAAGGTAATATTTTCTGTTTCCAAAATGCCCCTTCTGCAAATCTTTGACTTGCTGAGCTTCCCACGCAGTACGTATTTGGGATTTATTAAACTGCTGTATCTGACGACTCATGCTTAATGCTTCCAGCAGCTTGCAAAAGCAAAGTGGAATAAAAGTTCAAAGTGTGTCAGCATGTGAAATGTTAATGAGTAAAAGCATGATGAGATTCCTTAAGTATTTGCAGGAACTTCATCTAATCATGTATTTAATGCAGTGATTGCACAGTTCTTACAGACTGTTTGCACATTCTTTCAGGCAGAAGGTTTTGGAACGGATGTTGGAAGATGTTAGCTGTGGATACTGGGCTTGTGGAGGAGTGGTTATCGGAGTTCAAGGTAATAATAACACACCATCAGACACTTAACCTGTGGTATCTGAATTGCTGCTGGACTCGAATGCAAGAGTGTGTGACTTTTGTAGAAAATGAAGATGATTAGCAACCTTGGATTTTAAGGTAATCTGATGTGTACAACTATCAACTTGATAGATGTCTTTTTTTCATTGTCTTCTTTGGGATTGCCTACTTCCTGATCCAGGAAATAATCTTCAGTGGCCTATGGCAAAAAATGTACTGCAGGCTATAGTGTTGTACCCCAAATCTCAGGCTTTTGATTTTTTTCCTTTCATTTACCTTTTTATGGGCTACATGAGTGAGTTATTCATGCTCATTCTTGCTGGTGTAGCTTCTTTAAGTTTTATTATTAGAAATTCAGTGCTGTGTGATAGATGCTGTGATAGCTGCTGATCACTTTACCTGTTGAACTTGCTGAACTTCCATCATGTGCTGTAGTTCTGATTGCTTATTTTTTCAGAGCACTTACTTACAGTCAGATGTCCAGGTGTGTTCCTTGCAGATGGCATTTCTCAGTCATTGTGCTGTCAGTATGTGAGGTCAGTTCTGACTCTGAGAGGGGCAAATGCTATGGAAGGAAAGATCTGAAAGCAGGAAGTGGATATCATGCATTATCTCTGTCTGTCTTTACCCCAGGAAAAAATGTTTGGGTTTAACAAGTGAAGCCACATTTATTTTTTTTTTTTTATTTCCAGAGCGTTCACTCTACCAGCAGTAAAGACAACTTTGAAGTAAAGAATTGTCAGTTTTCTATGTCTTCAGGCCTTTATCTGGCAAACGCAACAGCAGATAGAAATATTGGCTTCCTTAAAACTAGCTTGTCTGTATCTTATGTTATGAAGCCAAGATTTTCTGTTACTTCACAACGAGTTTGCTAAGCTTGCCCAGCACTTTATTGTTGTGTAAATGTTGTTTATGTAACTTGAAAGAAGTAAGGAGCAAGTGGAAGTAGCATCTTTCTTACAATATTCTGATTCAGTGTTTTCTATTCTGTTTCTGTTGATAGGAATTTTGTGGCACAGCTAATGGTTCCTACCTTCAGGGAGGGATGAATCATACAGCTCCCTTTTATTAAGTTGCACTCTCTGGTCTGCTAACAACCAAAAAGTGGAACATGTCTCTGTTATGTATGCTTTGTAACAAAGCACAATACTTTTGCAAGCTTAATCGCTAGAAAGAAAAGTTTAGGATTATAACCCTAGTTTACTAAACCATATCTTGTAATCATGGTCAAACTGTGCTCTTGAAACACCCTGACTGGAAGGTTCACACGCTGTATGTGTATCAGTAAGATGCTGAAATTAAAGACTTTTAAGAATGTTGTGACTAGAAGAAAATGCAGCATACCTCCATTTTGGACCCAAGTGGATTCTAGATCAGCCTAATTTCTTTGTGTTAGACTTTGTCTTGAGTAACTCCTTGGATGGCTCTTGCTGTTGTTGAAATGTCTTGGGAGTCCTCAGCATGGTGTTCAGTAATCTTGCTGCTGAATAACTGGAAAATTTTTACAACAGAAATTGAAAATTGGATGCACACACACAGGCTAAACCCCAGAAACTGCTAGCTGGCATTTCTGAAGTTCTGCTGGATTTCTTTTCAAACTTTGGTACTGGCTTTTTGTTGTATTTTTTGTTTCTCCTCCCGATACTGACAGTGTGGTGTGATCTTGCTGTTCTGAATATGGGCTGGAACTTATGTGAGTACAGATTTTTGTCCTGGTCCAGCTAGATATCTGTTTTCCTGTCTTTATAATGGGATATGATTTCCTTTGTAGGGCTGCAGAAATGTAGTACTGTAGGAGCTATGAATAATAAGTTTAGAGGTGCAGCTTCCGAAGGATTGTCAAAGAGATTAGCTTTTTAACCTCTTTAAGTACTGTAAGGAAACCCATTTATATTAAAGGATAGCTGTTCTTGTCAACCTGAGTTTATGTTCTTTCAGGTAATAATGTGTCCTGTAATAATATTTACAGTCTGTGTACTGTCAGTCTTGACAGTAAAGCGCAGGTCTGCAAGCAGCGAGCTTTCACAGTATTTAAATTTCACAGTGGGCATGTGTTGTCACTGACACCAGCAAAGAGTGGGAAGTGCATTGCCATTTTTTTCTGGTTTCAGAACATGATGTATTTTCAGTGGCAACTGCACTTCTGAAACTCACCCCTTTTTTTTTTTTTTTTTAATGATTTCCCATTGAATGTCATTGATCTCTTAAAGAAGCTCTCTGCTAAATGATAGCGCTGTGTGTCTTCTGGCAACGTTGCTGCTGTGAAAAATGATGATTTCTATAGCAAGGATTTCTTTATGAAACAAGTTTTAGTTCACTGTAAACTCTGATAAATAATAACTTCTAAGGAAAATAGTTGTTGAAATAGCTGCTACACTTTAATGATTAAACCTTATTTTTTCTAGTAACTACAATAAATATACTCTATATATTTTTCAGACACTGCCAGAGGCATCCATATCCAGCTATGCTACAAACCTGAAAGACAAGAGTGCTCTGATTTCATCTCTTTACAGAGTAATTCAGGAGCCACAAAGTGAAGTGAGTGTGGTGTATCTCTGGTAATGTCTGATGTAACACCAGCAGAATAGAGTAAAACCTTGCATGCTGTGTAATAGTTAATTCTGTTCTAATTACGTGAACTACATGAAGAGTCTTCATCACAGTGTTTTCCTTTTAATTTTATTGGAATGTGTTCTTAGCAAGAATATAGTACTATGGAAACTATCTGTAGATTTGTTTCTTGTTTGCTGATTGTGAACTGATCTTGTAGATCATAATCAGGATCTGTGTATGGAAATGAGAAATATGTTAAGGAATTGAAAAGATGTTTGACTGAATTATTTCTGTGATTCACCATAACTTGAATGTGAATCCGTAGCTACCAGAAGCTTGCCTGTTTATATGACAAGAGATAAATGTTAGGTAGTTTTGCATTCCTTTCATATTAGTGCTTTGGATTTAGGGCTTTATGCCTTTCTTCCATCACTTCAACACTGATCTGTCACTTCCTTAGAAATTCTGAGGTGGCATGGGGCAGGTTTGCACTGTGCCCACGTAAAGAATGGCTCATGCACTATGACTGTGCTTCTCTTGAAATGTCTAGGTGAGAACAGAACATCCCAAACTGGTGTTAGTTGTATCCTGGTCACACTCTCTACCACCCAGCAAACCTTTGTGTATTATTATTTTTGAAACTACTTGGAGTCCTCATGCCTCTTCTGGAAAAGGTGCAGCATAAGGAGCCTCTCCAAAGTTGAGATAATGCCAGTGGTGGGCAGAGGGTAAAATGCTTCCAGTGTTCATACATTTTTAGAGAGGATGCTGGTACAGAAATACAGGTTGTGCAGCGGAGAAGAAATGTCATTTCACTTTTCTGTGCTGCTCAGGAAGGCATTCTGAGTCATTCCAAATACTGAGTCAAGCTTGCCTGGTCTTCAGAATGCACATCAATGTGTAAATTATAGCGATGAGTCTCCCTGTTGATAGCCAAACTGATACCTTCATGTTCTGTAATTTTATTACTACTGATGGCTATCACTAGTTTTGTCAAGGACTTTTGCAGGATGGTTTCTAAGCCATGAAAAAAAAGATTTTAAAAAAATGCCAAAGAAAAAGAATTTTGGGAGGGGCTAAGTATTGAAGATTCCCGTTAACTGAATCTTGACATTAAACTGCCAATGCTGACAGTTCTCCTAAAATTTTTATCTGTGCTATTTATTCTTACTGCCTGAAACTGTGGAATGGGGTACCTGGAGCTTTCCACATAGAGGAAATACTTCTAAACCAGCAATTTAAAAAAGCAAGCAACTTCTTTCTGTTTTTGAGATGTATTACCTGTACTGTATATTTGCTTTTCATATACCTTGTTTGCATTTCTGAAAATGTAGCATTTGGTGAGAGAAATGAACTACCTGTGTTTGCTATACTGAGAAACAGCAGTTTCATAGTAGCTTTGTTAGCAAAGGCTTTATTGGTTATTTTGAAGTTCCTGGCCCACTGGTATGGAAAATATAATTCAGTAGAAGAGTCTTCAGTGGATGTGAAGATTTAAAGGACTTTCAACTGAGCAAACACTCAAGAAATTCACTGGCAAGCTCTTTTTCTGAAAGATTTTGTTTCTTAACAAATTTGAGATTGTTTATTGTGTACCTAAAGCTGTACTGCTGTCCTTTCAGATAGCAGCCATTCAGGTATTTGCATTAGGAAACGTAAGTATTAGAAATTGTGAATTGAAATGTCCAACGTGTCTGGATGCAACTTCAAAGGAGGAGGGATGAAATTACTTCAATGTTCTTCTGTTCCAGCGCTAGAAGTTTTCATGCTTTTTAGAACTGGTTTAGTGTGAAAACATTATCTTGGAACAGCAGCAACTCGTGTGTTTTGATATTAGGTTTTAGCATGTGGTGGCATTTCAAGGAAGAATATCTGTTTTTGTACTGATTACGCATTGAAACGTGCTGATACAGAGCTGTCTCAACTGAGATAACGATGTGAACGTGGATACCTGTCAGAGCTATTTCTGTGCCTTCTAAAGTTCAAGCACATCATTCAGAACTGATACTTCATTAAAGGAAGCATGCAAATTTTGTGAAATATGTAAGCTGAAGATGGAAAGCACTTGTGCTGGTAAAGCCTTCTAGAAGGATCTTTGCTAATCAGCTCTGGGAAGAGACTAGTTGAGCTTCGTATGCTTTTTTGCCTTAGGTTTTCACAGTTTTCTGAGCCAAAATGAATGGCAAACATGATCTGCATATTACTGATAAGAAAGTACATATCTGTACTTTGTATCTGTACATGTCTGTACATGTATCACAGTCTTTAAGAATTTTCAGGAAGATGCTGGATAGTACCTTCCTTTCTGAAGTGCAGTGGCAATTCTCATGATTACAGTGTCTTAGATATGCATTTTAGAGACTAGCCTGTTTGGTTTTCATTCTGTCACTTTCAGGTTGAAGCTTCTGGGGATTTTTGTGTAGGAACACATTTCAATCTATTACTAACCTTAACATTCCTGGTATTTAAATTAATTTAGAGTCTGTTTCTGTGACTCATATAAATGAACGATTGAGAGATATTAAGCCTCCGAGGTAAGAAACAAAGCAATAAAACTAATCCTTCAGATGTGTTGCATTTAAATCCAGTCTTTTGAGATTTGCAGTTGGAGAATGTCACATTTTGTGCAGTGATTTTTAATATACTAGCTGAGGTTGAGAAATTGAATTCTAAAAAGCTGGGATCTCAGATTTCAGTTTGTAAAATTTGCAAGTACAAGTGCAACTACCTAGATTCTTTTAAAGGAGTAGTTTCTGCTATTTGTTACTGCTTAAAAACACTTCATTTACAATGTTTAGTTAAACATCTTTTTTTTTTTTTTTTTTTTAAACCCAATTCCATTTTTTAGGGGCATTTTAAGGAACATAAAGAACAGATCCTCTAATAGTTGCAAATTCTTATGAGCCATGTTTGCTGTCAAAAAGCATTTTGGATTTTTTGATTTTTATATTGACTGAGGCCTCAGCATCCAGTTCTGCTCACTTTGAAAGGATCTGCTGTTGTGGACAGTCTTTACCCCCGTGTAGTGACACATAGTTAACACTCTATATTGACCTTTAGCAGCTTTTTTTATTATTATTATTATTTTTTATTTTTGGCCTTAACTCCTATGAATACATTGAAGCTTCTGGATGAATGGAAGGATTTAGTTTATCTACAGTACACTAAGTTGTTGTGGCACTTTGAATACAAGTGTCCTGTAGCTCTTCTCAGTTGCAGGGTAAAATCTTTAGACTTTTGTGTGTTGGTTGTTGGAGCTCTACAACAACAAGGCCTTTTGGGCTGTTGTTTTTTCCGTGCAGGTGATGTATTGAGGTCATGGTATGAGATGCAGTGATAGTAAGCATCCTCTACTAACTTAAGCTGGTGAGGCTAGAGCAAATGGGCTTAAAAAGGAGGGGATGGAGCAGTTGCAACAGTATTTCTGTTGTGGTGGAAGACTCCACTTGTATCATCTAAAGTGTAGAAGACTGAAATTGTGCAAGGTGACCTGGTAGTTAGCAGGCTGATCGCTCTCAGGTAGCTACAATTGAACACCTATCAGCTTTTCCCCTACTGAGTGGTTATGCCTCTACACAAAGTTGTGGTTTCTTGTAATTTTTTTACTCATTAACAGTAACCTCGTTGTAATTGCAGCTTCTGGAGCCAGTCTGCCATCAGCTCTTTGAGTTCTATCGCAGCGGTGAGGAGCAATTACTACGATTCACGCTGCAGTTTCTGCCCGAACTGATGTGGTGCTACCTTGCTGTCTCAGCCAGCAGAGATTTGCAGAGCAGTGGATGTATAGAAGCCCTTCTTCTAGGAGTGTATAACTTGGTTTGTATTTACACCTAATTATTCAGGCCTAAAAATATTAGGGCCCTGTTAAGGGGATACTGCAAAGTGTTTATGGAGAAGGGATAAGCTCTCTTATTTCAGAACTGAAAACAAGTGATTGAGTGTCGTACTTTTCTCTCTTTAAATTTATGTTCAAGTTGGAAATCTGTAATGTGAACTTGAAAAGGGTTCCTCTTCAGTTCTTGCTTTCATTAATTCTTGGTATGGCAATTAAATTTGTGTTTTGCTGGAGAGCCTTTGTGGGTGCTACATTTGAAGTTGTTGCCTATGCTTTCTGTGGTATTCTGACCATCTTAGCTGGAGATCATGCATAAAGGCACTTTCAACAAATTCTTAGTACTTGATTGTTGAACAGATTGCTCACTCTTGAGAAAATGAAAGTCTTTCATTTTGTAATAACCTTGACTTTCTTGTATATTTTGCATGAAAATACACTGTTTGCTGTTAAATCAATCCTTTGAAAAACAGAATTCTGAGGGAACCTTGAAAAGCATCATATTTTAGCCGTTACAGGCAAAATGCAATTAGTCTGTGCTAGGAGATGCTTTACTGAAACTCCTTTCTAATCTCTGCCTTTGGATAAGTGAAATTTGCTGCTGAAATTTAAAATTAAAGGCTGTGTGGTTTTGGTTAGGTCTGCTTCAGAAGTTGTTGCTGAGGGTTTTGATCCAGAGTACTTCAGTGCTCTTCTGTGATGTGTGGTCTCTTTTTTGTTGTTTGTTTGCCTAACTCATTAGCTTTCTGCTAACTTACAGATGTGAGAGGCCTGCCAATGTTCCACTCCAGTGATATACTGCAGGAAGGTATCTTCTGTCTGGTTTCTGTAGAACAATATAACCCTTGGTGTCTTGTTGTCTTCTGCCTTTTTTCAGGAGATAGTTGACAAAGAGGGACACAGCAAAGTGCTGAGTTTCACTATTCCATCTTTGTCCAAACCTTCAGTATATCATGAAGTAAGTGGCACTTACAGCATAAAGTTGTCACTGATTGTGAAAGGCAGTGTGATTTTGGGCCTGTGAGTGAAGAATGAAAGTGAAAATTAGTCTTTGCATTTTGCATGACCTAGTAACACGTTTCTCAGTCTACTCATTGCTGCTAACTGCTCTTTGGAGCCTTTTGAAGACTCAGTAGTCATAACTGAGTGATATGCATGTACCAACTGTATTTCTTCCTGTTCTGAAACCTTATATTTTACCTGCTGCAAAGTGATTTCTTAAGTCTAAGGTATCTAGGTGTTCAGATGAAATTGATGTAGAAATATGATGATGCTGATCTCTTGTCTGTTTTTACTTGCATTGTAGCAAGACTTCAGGTTGGATGTGTTTTAATTTTTTCTTTTTTTTTTTCCCCCTATAGCCTTCCAGTATTGGCTCCATGGCTCTTACTGAAGGAGCTTTATCCCAGCATGGTTTGTCCAGGGTGGTGTACAGTGGACCTCATCCTCAGAGGGAGATGCTGACAGCACAGAACAGGTGAAATTGTATAATAGGATTTATCTTCATAATCATTTAAGAATCTTCTAAGAATTTTTAATAACTGTAGACAGAAGATGAATGAGTGTGTGCTGGTTTTTCTTTCATTTGTTTTTCTATGTGTGTTAAATTTAGATGCAGGATGCATAGGAAAAGCGAAGGCTTGCAGTCCCAAGTCATTGATCAATATAATAATTTTATATATAATTTTATTGAATTAAACCAAGTTTGTTCAAATAACCCTTGCAAATTTCTCTGTAAAACAGTTTAACTTGTTTTAAAAAAAAAACAATGTAAAATTGGTAATATAACCTGTTGTTTTCTGTAAACTCCAGGTTTGAAGTGTTGACTTTCCTTCTGCTCTGCTACAATGCTGCCTTAAGCTACATGCCTGCAATTTCTCTTCAGTCATTGTGTCAAATTTGCTCAAGGTAACTTCTGTAGGCTGATTATACTTAAAATGTTATCAAGTTGAAATGCAATTTGTTTGAACTTAGCAAACAATAATGAAAAAAGTCCTTTCATTCCCAAAGTTTGCTTGTAAACTTGATTAAAAAAAAAAAAAAAAAAAAAAAAAGGATAGCTGCATTACTTACCTTAAAGTATCTCTTAATTGACTGTGGACTGAGATCTCAGAATTGGAGAAGCAATGACCTGCCTTATAAGCAGTGCTGTAAACTGGAGGAAGAAGTCAAATCTAAGGAATTATGTTTTTATTGAAGTAGTACTAGGTGTTTTATCCAAATAATTCAGAAATGTTTTCTAAGATCTTGGTTAACTTTGCACTGCATGCTTACTAAACATTTCAGTGCTGTACAAGTTGAAACTTAATTGAAAATATAGTAGTTACTAAAGCTAGAAATATGCTCGTTCCTACAGATGTTTTGGATATTCCCTAAATCTGGTATAACAACAACTAAAAAGACAAAGCTGAGGCATTCATCCTTTTTTATCTCTTTCTTTTTAAAGAGAAAGAACTGCTAGTGAACTTGTCTCTCTGGAATTTTGGAAGTTGACACTGAATCAAAGAAGTTAGAGCATTCTTGTTAACCCAGGCAACCGAGGAGACCCAGAGCAGCTGTTTGCCACTAGTAGCTCTGAGGTTCTAGATTCCTCATACAAGTAAACAAACAGAAACATCCAGAAAAACAAATGAGCAATGGATGCTTGTTTCTTCTTGTTTTGTTCTGTTTTGAATTAGTCTTAGCAGAAGATGCATTGCAGAATAGAGAAGAAAAAAAAGCATAGTAAGTTAGTGGCAAAGTTGTTATTCATTTAAAAAAAAAAAAAAAAAAAAAAAAAAAAGAGGAGTCCTGAAAGCTCTGTTACAGCTGTAATTTGAATGTTAAGAAGCAATACAACCTTAATCTGTTTTTTGCTGGGGGCCGTAAATGAGTTTTAAAGTAGTGTTTTAGGAGCTCTCTGGTAGTAATGAAGCTGAAGGGTTGAAGCTTTTTGAAATGGATACTTTCTGTGCTATGAAGAAGGAAATTCTTTTATTAATGTCACAGAAATCATTCCTTAAGTCTGGAAGTAACAGTTAATAAGTTGAATATTTAACTACACAATATCTTTGATTTCCTGAATCTTTTGACTATGAAAGTTGATGTGGAATTTGGATCAGAATTAAATTCAAATGCTGACTTCTACTGGAGTTTAGAATGTTTTTTTAAAATGTGATTCTTCTAGTCTCTTTGCTTGAAATTTGTGTGCTATTTTCATACTTTTTTTTTACTGTTTCATTTCCTCAAATACCATTAATATTTTTTGTCTACCCTGCTGAAAATGCTTTTAATTGAGAATGACTTTAATGGTAGTTTTCAGTGTTCAACTGTGGTATAAACATTACCATCAAGGGTATCTCTATTTTGAAGGATTTGAACACTGCCAGTAGAGGGCATTCCCTTCTTCCATATTAAGAAATGATCTGCTCTAGCTCTCAGTTGATGAACACTGTCCTTGGGTCTACTGTTGTTAAAACACACACCAAACATCTGTTTTAGTGGTGTTCTATACAAAGGTGGTTCTTCATTATTTACTAGTGACAAATGCCTTATTTCTTTAGAATCTGTGTCTGCGGGTATCCTCGCCAACAAGTGAGAAAGTATAAGGGAGTAAACAGCAGGATTCCAGTTTCATCTGAATTCATGGTGCAAATGCTAACAGGGATTTATTATGCCTTGTAAGTGAGAGGTGTTTTTTTCTTTATTATTCACACAAGATAAAGAAGCACCAGCTTAACTTATATGTTCATTTAGGCATGCTACTTTTGAAGTGTTTCATTTTCTAATGGACATGTGCTGGGTGTAGCAGTAAAGACTTCAGGATTAGAACACAGTTCACCAACTTGTTAGATGACATTACCGGTGTGATACTGAGGAATGAAGGCTAGAATAACACTTAACAGTTATAACTGATGATGTGAAAAAATACCTGAAAAAACCTTTTCCAACTTTTGTCTGCTGTCCACGTTTTTGACATCAATCTAGTTAAGGCAAAAAGTCTTAGCATTCTTTCTCTAAAATGTTGAATGTCATCCACCCTTTGATAGTCGTGTTGATATGTAAAGCTCTTTCATTAACTGAAATAATCAGAGGCTAGTAACATGGGGGTATTCAAAAGGTGGCTTAATATTAAGACCATCCTATTGGAATTTCAGAATATTTCATTACTAGCTGATCAATAACTAGCAATGTTACTTTTAAGCTGCTCAGAGAGGTCAATAAAAAATAAAACTAGTGCCTCCATATGCACTAATTCGGAACAACATTTTAAAGTAGCAGGCTTACTGATAATAAGCACGAGTAGATTAACTCTCAGTTGAGCTCCCAAGGGACACTAATTTCTTGAAAGTCATGACCAGGAAGGTTCATCCATTGATACAGTGCTTACTATTAAGTATATGTTTAACTTTGCAGTTATAATGGAGAATGGGATCTGGCTCGTAAAGCTATGGATGACATTTTGTATAGAGCACAGCTGGAACTGTATCCAGAACCTCTGCTGGTAGGTGATGTAGTCCAACATTTTTAAAGTAGAGTTTTTAACTCAGTAAATACTTTCTGTGAACATCATGTGAGGAACCTAAATCTCATGAGGCCTATGTGTATTGCTTGTTTGAGTAGCTAGATCTATAAGGATATATACACACGTTTTCAGTGTACTTAGTTATTTTATCATCTTCCCAAGTGAATAAGTGGTTTACAGTACAACACTTCTAAGACTTGAAAGTGTAATGATAGTGCAGAAGCACTCTGGAGTTAATGTTAAGTAGTAGTCATATAGTCATTAAACTGAAGACTCTGATTTAAATAGTGACAGATCTTAAATACAAATTAATTCTAAAAGCTAATTGCACCACGCATTCTTTATGACTTGTGCAAAATGCTAGTGTGCTTATTTGACATAAATTGGAGTTGTATGCAATAACCTGCCCAGGGAGGTGGTGCAGTCGCCGTCCCTGGCAGTGTTCAAGAGGCTGTGTTCAAGAAGATGAGGAGCTACGAGATGTGGTTTAGTTTGTGGTAGCAATGGTAATGAGAAGGCAGTTGGACTAGATGATCCTACAGGTCATGTCCAACCTTGTGATTCTATGATTCTATGAACATACGTATCATGTGTAAAAAATCCTCTCACTTAAAAGGCAAGAAGGAAATTTATAGAATGGCTTAGAATCATAGAATGGCTTGGATTGCAAGATCATCTAATTCTAAATCTTTATGAACTGCTAGGGATCCCTAGTAGGGAGATAATTATTTTCTAAAATTTCAACCTTCATGTTTAAAAACTTCATAGAATCATAGAATAGCTCAAGTTGGAAAAGACCTTAAAGATAATAAAGTCCAACTGCACTGTAACAATGCTGCCCTGACTCTAACAACCTTCTGCTAAATCATGTCCCTGAGCACCACATCCAAACGGTTTTTAAACACATCCAGGAATGATGTCTCAACCACCTCCCTGGGAGCCTATTCCAGTGCTGAACAACCCTTTCTGTAAAGAAGTTTTTTCCTGATATCCAGCCTAAATCTCCCCTGATGCAACTTGTGGCCATTTCCTCTTGTCCTGTCACCAATGAGAAGAGACCAGCACCTTTTCAGATATTGGAAGAAAACAGTGAGGTCTCCCCTCAGCCTCCTCTTCCCCAGACTGAACAGCCCCAGTTCCTTCAGTCTCTCCTTGCAGGGCATATTCTCCAAGCCCTTCACAACCCTTGTTGCCCTTCTTTGGACCTGCTCCAGCACCTCAGTGTGCTTTCTGTACTGAGGTGCCCAAAACTGAACACAGTGCTTGAGGTGAGGCCTCACCAATGCCGAGTACAGGGCCAGGATGACTTCCCTAGTCCTGCTCACCACACCATTCCTGATACAAGCCTAAACTGCATTTTTCCTTGCTCTAGGTTGCTAATGCAATAAAAGCTTCACTGCCTCAGGGTGCCATGAAGTCTAGTAAAGAAGGTACAAAATGCATTCAGGTTGAAATTACACCTACTTCATCCAGGATATCAAGAAATGCTGTGACTAGTATGTCTATCCGAGGGCACAGATGGAAAAGACATGGTAAGAGGCACAATTTACAATGGTTTCTTAGTTTCTTACACCTGTTTAAAATAATATTGAGGGTTTTGTATTTATGCATTGTCATTGCTAATGAGAATGCCCTTAGTGAACTGACACTGTGCTTTTATTCCTAAAATTATATAATTTCTCTTAAACTTACATTATTAATGTGGGTCTGGAACAGTGTGAAGATGCTATATACTAGATGAAACATGTCACAGTTGGACATGGGTGCTATTCTGCTGATGATGGTAAGCAAGTGGCAGATAATTTGATAACTGGTAAATGAGAAACTTAGTGGATCAGAAAGTATATTCTCTTATTTCCTCAATCCTGTTTTTTTTCCTTTTAATGGAACACCTTTTTGTTAAATGCTGCTGTACAACGTTTTTGATTCTTTCAAGACACTTATGTTCCTGTTCTCTTCTGAAAAGTAGTGTATGGTACCTGAAGCAAAGCGAATGTTTAATAAATATGCTACAGTGCCTCATTTGTTTTAAGTTATCTAAATAAAAACAATGTTTAAGGCTAGAGGGGGTAAATTATTACTTTTGAGGTGAAGTAGCGTAAGGGCTTCAACAAAGTGAAGCACAGGTCAATGCTGAGGAGTAGAAAAAAATGGTGCTGAATATACTGCAAAAGGACAATCAATGTATTCCACTTTTTCTACCAGATTCAGGTGGGGGAAGAGCTGCTGAACCAGAGATCAAAACTTCCAGTGGCTTGCTGTGCTGTGTTTGTAATTCTGATGAAAGGGAGGAGTCAGTGTAGATAAGTGTTCTTTTAATAGGCTAAATAAAGACTTTAAAACAGTATCATGATGATTTCTATATGATGTGTGCTATAAGAACTTTTTTGTAGTATATATAAAGTTGTATGGGAACTGCTGAGTCACGGCCTGAACCTCTGATTGATCACCTGAGGCGAGCCATGAGTCAGCCAGAGGAGCACAGGTGAAGGCAATTCAGCTGTGCTGCTGGAAGGGGTGGAGCCTGGCTCCAGCCCTCCTAGACCTATTTAAGAGCTGACTGCCAGGGGGGATGGATCTCTTCTGGAGATCCCTCCTTCTGGTGTTTTGTGGTGAGTCCAACATAAGGGTAAGCCTTCCATTTATTCTCTCTTGTTATCATAGTCTACTTTGCCTTAACTCTCTTGTTTATTGTAATTGTAACAGCCTAATATTCTTTGATTATACAAAGGTTCAGTTCAAAAAATTATTGCATAGATCTGTGTTTAAAAAAAACCCAAACAAACAAAAACAACAGTGCACAACACGGGGATATTTCAGGTAGCTGTTGAAGATTATAAATATTCTGATAAAAGAGGGCTTAAAAATAACAAGAAAGATTTCTGAGCAGTGATGATACATGCTGGTGTGAGTTCCAGTAGTAAGCTTTTGAACGCGAGGAAGGGCAAAGGAAGTTACAATAGTTAAAGTTCTTTTCATTTCAATAAAATGCTTGATTTGTTAACTTAAACTGGTAGGCAAAGACGAGGAGCAGAACATTAGTGTCTTTGATATGAGTGTGGTTCAGTAGTAAGAGTGTAAGTCTTTTCTGAGATTTCAAGACTGCTAAGGAACATTTTAGCCTTTACTGTTTATTTTCCTTTCTTCCTGCTTAAAAGGAGGAGGAAATATTGACCTGGTGTCAGGATACTGTATAATAATGGCTTCTAAATGCAGACATGTCCTCTAAAGCTTGGCAGTTTTGCTGTCATTTTCAAGTGGTAAATGGGAACGCGGATCAGGGACACTGAGTGTTTATACACATTCAGAGGAATTGGAAGTATTAAAACAAAGTTTCCTTTGCTCTTGCATTTACAGAAGAAAATGAAATATAAAATTATCCTAATGGGAATCCAATTATTTTCAGCAAATACAAGAATGTGAAAGTTCTTACAACTATTTCTTCTTCGAGGGCCAATACTGAGAGAAAGTCAAGAACCAATGGTGGGAC
The DNA here is from genome assembly GCF_019232065.1 of Centrocercus urophasianus. Classification (NCBI taxonomy): domain Eukaryota; kingdom Metazoa; phylum Chordata; class Aves; order Galliformes; family Phasianidae; genus Centrocercus; species Centrocercus urophasianus. Next base: position 17,560,284 of record NW_024884711.1, read on the forward strand.
AAATGTTCACTGTAAGCGATAGCACTAAGGTGGAAGGGTAGTAAGAATATAAGTAGGATTTGTAGAAATGGGGTGAAGAGAGCAGGAAAAGATAAACAGTGATAATCTAGTTAGTATGACAGAAGTGAGAAGTAGTGAGTATTTGGGTCGAGGACTGAAGATCAAGGAACACCGAGGACTTCCACTAACAAACTCTTGTCATCATTCTGTTTGGGTTATTGAAAGAGCTTTGTATTGGTCTAGTGGTACAGGATGTAAAGAAGGACTGCATTTCTGACTGATCAGCAAAATCTTTTTGGTTTACATGGCAAGTGTTTCAAGTATGTAGCACTTGAGCTAGGCTGCTCCAAAACCTCATCAGAAAATTCTAAAACAGAACAAAAAACCCTGTTGTTTATGGCTGGAACAGAAGCATTTAAAATCAGAATGAAATATCTCCAATAAAATTCAGTGTCCCACAGTGCCCTATGAATGATGTGGAATAGATCTTCAGGGTAGGTGTACAGAAAGAATAACGAGGCTTGTGCTTACAGATGCTTTCTAGAATTAAAATGAATACAGGAGCTGGTAGAAATAGGCTGACAAACCTTGTACCTTCTGACCCACTGCTCTGCCACAGAGAGAAAGAATCAATTCAGAGATTTTACTTTTGTATTTCAATACAAAGTGAGTTACACAAATGGATTCAGAAGCTAGAGGAGGCAGCTGAGAGGCAGTTTCTTATGCATTACATGGGCCATGAGAACTCACAAAGCAAAATGTCCCCTGGGCTGCAAGGGCAGCAATTTTAAATCTGTCTATTGGTACAGAATAAAAAACAAAAGAATCTCAGCTGATCACATTTCTGATTGAGAAGCATGTGGGTTGTTTTTATTGTTATTTTATTAAAAATAACAGTTTATTTCTGAACTTCTGGGACACTGGATACTTAACAAGATTATAATTCTTGTTACTGAGAAGGACTTTTGTTTTCAAATCAAGTTGGTATCCTTGATTTGGGCTTCTGACAGAGATACTAAGTGCAAAAGTCTTTTGCAGAATGGATCCATTACTCATGAATAGGATTTAGAGCGAGTTGATATTAGCCACCACTTACTGACAGATTACTTGGAGCTACTGCATTGGGTTGGCTTGAGTTGAATCATACAGCTTAAAGGGAATTTGATCTAATGTTAGTTTTTCATGCCTTTGTGTTATTGTTTAAAAAAAAAAAAAAATTGGCATCCATGTTTCTATTCACAAGTAGAGGCAAAGCAGAGAAATTGTGCAGTTTATGTAACTTATAAACACTGAAATGTTATTTACAGAAGCTAGGGCAAAAAAAAGGCATCTGCTAGCAATGCTTTTCTTAGTAATCTAAATCTGAGATCTCTCCAACTTCCCCACAAAGAGCTGTTGGGAAAAACTTGTGTGCATGTAAGGCATGCTGTGATGGGACAGACTGAGTAAGTGGAGCTGAGCAGGTGACAGTAGGGTACGTAACAAAACCAAAGATGTTGACTAGAGAATAAAGTCAAGCTAATTTTTCTCACTGCAAGAATTGACTTTGAGATTGTGCACAAGGCATAGGAGATATATCAGTCTTTGAATCTCTGTGGAGAGAATTTCCCTTTATTTTATTTATTTTGAAACAGTATTACCTGAAATAATGACAGCTTTTTTGGGGAGGGGGTTCTGATTTTGGGAGAAAGGAGCTTGATACTCCTGTGAATAATTCAAGGTGCTGATGTTATTATGTAGGAAATGCAGCTTGAGCCTGTGATGGTTAAAACTGAGTTGCATTCCATGTGGGCAGTCTACTTATACAAGAGGTAAATGATAAAGGCAATTGTAGCAGTGAGGTGGACAATAGTTGAAATCATTTTTATTAGTCCTTAGCAGCTGGTAATTGTGAAATGCAAATGTTAAGGTTGGTTGTACTATTCAAACCTTCAGAAAGCATAACTCAAATGCATTTTCCTACAAATGCTACAGCATATATCTGTTAGCTTTCAAATCAGTGTAACTGTTCAGTTTTGTCTACAAGACTAGTTTTGCCAGTTTTATGCTAAGACCTATTTTTTTCAGTTCCTTACTGTAGTGGTGACAGCAGTGGGAATGCAGCAGCGATGGGGAGTGTTGATGCACAATAGGACACAATTGCATTTAGAGATGCACATCACTAAACCACAATAATTAATTATTGCTATTATCACCCAATGTGTGATGTAGAAAGTTCTTCCTCTTTTCTTCCAGTCTCTGCCATGCTGTGGACTTGGTGCATTCTGAATCTCCTTTCTCTAGAGCAGCTGTTTTGTTAATGCATTTCTGCTCGTAGTGGAGAAGGGACTGACTGCAGGCTCTGTTCTGCCCTCTCCTCAGCCTGGTTTCCCAGCTGTAAATGAAGTTTCCAGAATAGACTTGTGCACGTGGAGTTCAGTGGATCCTGGGAAGTAGCTCTGCTGGAGTAAGATGCCTCCAGTGGCACTGACAGGGGAAGAGGGAACCAGTTTGGAGACTTGCTGTAGGAGAGGCACAGCTACCCCAGCCCTGTGTAATGAGACCATTGGAGCCAATGAGTGGTGGTTTCCTCTCTTAATTTTCTGCTCATGTGTCTCTGGAAAAAGTGCTGTGTATAATGATATTCTAATATAGCTGCAGTTCACAGTGCTCAGTTGCAGCTGTTACTGTGTTACTGATAAAACAACTCTGTGGAAGGGATGACCTCTTAGAAGGAAGAAGAATTGCAACTTTTAATTCGTTTCTTGACAAATATTAGAAAATTAGTAGCTAATGACAGCAGCTAATAATTCCATTTCCATTGACTAGTGCAACTTGTTAAATTGACACTTCCACAAGTAGCTGACTAGTCAGTTAGAAAGAATCATGTTAACAAATGATGACAGGTAAAAGCAGGGATAGCTTCTTAACTGAGGGATGGTGATGTCCATCCCTGTCAGAATATCTTTCTTTGTCTGGGACTGACTTCTCTTCTGTGATGAATGCAGACAGCAGTGGCGTTAGCAGAGAGCCAAGGGCTGCAGCATGCTGCCTGGGAATGCACTGTGCCTGCACAGGGATCCTCAGGGTGGGAGCTGGGGGAGGGTCTCCTCCAGATCAAATAGTGTTTCAAAACTGAAATGTTGGATGTGGGACTTCCCAGTATGTGGGTGAAGGATGATCATTGGAAGATAGACTCGCACTATTTAAGAAGAGAACTTCATACTCACTAATACTGCTGATTAACAAGAGGTCAATGTGTGAACATCTGCTTTAATTCATAATGCTTTAATCATCTGTTTCTGTTGTTTTTTGTTCCATGTTTTGTTTCAGGCATCATTTTTGTCTTTTTTTTTTCCTTATCCATCTTTAATTCTAGAACAAGCAGAGAATGGTAATGATGCTACTGAAATGGGCAACTTTGTCATACCTGAAATTAGTGTCACAAATGTGTCTGGAGAGAAAACCGGGAATGGGGAAAAGAGCAGAGCACTAGCAGAGAATGATGCTCAGCATATACAGGGAGTACAGGAAACAGCTACAGACCCTAGAACTGACAGCAAATGCATGCCAGAAATCAGGAGGCAAAAATCTGTAAGAAAAATGATGGAGGATGGAATAAACTCATCTGGCAGAGTGCAGTTTTAGCACTTGTAGCTGCACTCTAAGGTACCACTGATTGAAAGGATCACTGCTGCATGTTTGAAGAATTGAAGTATGCAGTTAATATATTGCATGTGTAATAACACAAATGCATGTATTGCACACAGCTCTTGTCTGTGCCATGGACAATGACAACATACTTACAAGCAGATATTTTTGATCTGGAAACTGTACACTGTGAGACTCAACATTTCCTTGAATTTCCTAAACATATTTGTTGGATTTACAAAATCCAGTGATGAACATTATGAAGAATCGATCAAAAAGGAAGTGAAAATTGTCTCCCTGTATACCTAAAATATTCCAAATTCCACATGTGGTATACTGGAGGTTTCATGTTCCATTGTGCATGAGTTTCCAACTCATGCCATGAGGCCTATAGTGCAGAAGGTGACCTTTCAGTAATAATGCACTCCTGGGTTGCTGAATGAACAGCTGCCACACTGGGTTTTCTGGGCCGTTGATCACAGATCATTTATAATTACTGAGCTTTGCAAAAACTTGTATTGGAGCACTTGCTCAAAATGAGATTTGCACTTTTGTGTGGTATCTTCTAATCTATTTCTAATCTGCATGAATTAACAATGCTGCATTTTTATTTATTTATTTTTTTTTAATCAAAATCACTACAGAATGAAATTTTAGGCATGCTTTTTGATCTAGTTAATGCAGCATTATTTGCTGGCATTTTATATCCTAATGATTCTTGATTACAAAATGTAATAGGTAAGTTTTGGTCTTCCATTCTCTGTGCTGTTGCTTTATGGCTTCATGCTTGTAAATATCAAGGTCTAGTAATGCATAAAGTCAATAGATGTGAGAAAGGCAAATGTTAATTATTTTTTTCTTTTTTCTACCACACAGGAAATACAGATTTAGGAATTGAAGAAGAACTGATAGAAGTATCTGAAACTGATGAAGGGTTTTACTCTAGGGCTGCTTCTAGCACAAGTCAGTCTGCTTTATCTAATAGCAGCAACACGAGCAGTAAGAACCTTTTAGGGAAGAGCCAACGAAGATCTGGAGGAAGCAAAGCTGCAGGAAGAGAAAAAGAAGGAGAAACCTGTAGAGAACACTTGTCACGAAAGCAAACTCAGAGAGCCCTGAGTGAGAACCTAGAGCTTGTCTCTTTGAAGAGACTGACACTGACAACAAGCCAGTCCCTGCCTAAGCCTGGTAGCCATAGTTTGGCCAGAACTACCACGACTGTGTTTAGTAAATCCTTTGAACAGGTCAGTGGTGTCACAGTTGTGAATAATCGTGGAGGCGTATCTGGTACAGAGGCAAACAGGTTCTCAGCTTGCAGTCTCCAGGAGGAAAAACTTATCTATGGAACGGAAAGAACAGACCTCCCAGCATTAAGCAAACAACCTAATCAACAGCGACCTCCTAGTATTAGCATAACTTTGTCAACAGATTGATATCATTACATTGGCAAAATGAAATATGGGGTTTTATGCAGATATTGGTACTGTACCTTAAGCTCCTAGTATGTCCTGTGTTACTTTCTTAAATCTCAAACCTGTAAATTCTTATTCTGCTCACGTTTGACAGTAGTGGTAAATAGAGTTCTAATTATTCTGCGTCAGCTTCTAATAGGTTGGAAAGTTCCTCTCTGACATCCTGCATTTATCCTCCAATTCTTTATGACTTCATGCAGTTTGCATCTTTACCAAATTAACAAATATTGTTTTAGCTACTGACCAAGATGTCTGGCTTTTTACAGATGCACTATGTAGGGACAGAGAGATCCTCTATCCCAGATTCTACTACTCACTACTACTTAGCATACATAAAACTGCAAGTATCTCTTTTAAGAGGAGCCTTGCAGCATGAGTATAACATTTTGGAATGGCACTGTAAGAATATAAGTGCTCTTCTGTGAGTTATGAGGAAGGTATACTTACATGTGAGGTTAAAACTAGAAGCATCAGTTAGTGTTTGATGTTATGGTGGTTTTTGTCAGTATACACTGCAGTGTTCATATTTCTGTACGCCTACAAGTATCTGAGGTAAAGATGCATTTTGTTTTATATATGAATCTTTGAAACTGGGCCAAATGTCACGTGGTAGCAGTACTTGTGGATGGCAGTTCTTATCACCGACTCTAATAGTCACTTTTCAGACAAGTGTGACTGACTCTATTCCTTTCAGTTTCTCAAATGTTGGGCACAAAACTTCTCATGGAAAAGTTGCTGTCACTGGTATTTGCATTATTTATGAGGAGGAAGCGATGTGCTTATGTAGAGGTATCGTGTGGAAAATAAGGTATGAACCCTTTGCACTGAACCAAACAATTCAGGAGTGTAACTGCATTTACCGTGAACTTGTTACTTGAGACTAATAGTACCAAAGGATGTGTACTTTCAGAAACTTGCAAGCACAAAGGGAAATTACAATGTAAATATAACTAGCAATGTAACTGCTAGTGTTTTGTATCTGTTATTTTTCTAGTTAGAAATCGTTGAAGTGTAACACGTTCTAAGTTACCTGACCTGTGTGGTGACCTTGTTTGATACCAATTTTTATAAGCTTCAGGCTTTAATTAAAAACAAACATTAAAATGGTTTACGTGGAAATTTGGAGAAGCAAAAAATCAGTGGCAGTGATGATCTGATAGACAGCAAATCCTGGTGCGTGGTGTGGAATCGGGGTGAGGATCTAATGGCTGCTAATTCCCAGCAGTCCTGATTTCTGCAGCTAGTGATCCTTTGTGTCAAGGACGTAGAAAGACCTCGGAACAGACCCGAGCACTAACATTAACGTTCTGGTAGACTTTCTGATCTGCCTAGAGATGAATGTCTGTGTCCCTTTTTAACTTAAACTGAAGCACAAGTAACATTTAAGCAGCTAATGTTATTCAGGTTTGTAGTTGATTAATTAAGAGATGAGAAGACGTAACTGATAGGCGGTTAGTCGTATCATTCTACTTCTAAGACAGCAAACTTGTCGTGCACATTTCATAATATTCCTTCAACTTGTTGAAGTAGCTGCAGCAGTCCATGGGTGTTTGTCTTCAGCTGAGTCTGAGTGTAAATGAATGTACCATGCTTTCTCATGTTCTTCAGTTGGTTGAATGACACTGTTTTGTTTTTGCATTGTAGTATTTCACCTTCTCACAGTGAAATGTCTTTTGAATTGTACATGAAAATTTACATTCCTATTGTACAAACTATCAACTTGTTTAGTGTTTAATACTTTGGCCAGTAAAATAAACTGGTAGTTTTTGAAATTATATGCTTTTGTAAGTACTTCATACAGCAGAAAATTTGCCTGTATTGTTACTGTTTGTTTTTTTTTTTTAATTATTATTAGACTTTGTTGAAATACACATTTGATACTAATGTGTTTGTTTCACATTGACCAGCATGTCTGGACTAACATAAGTAACAATAGAGCGAGGCAATAGAAGGGTTTTTCAGGCAGCTGGAGAACTGCAAGCACATACTGAATGTAGAGTTCTTCCTTTCCTTGACATTTGTGTTGGATATGATGAAAAATAACCTGCAGAACTCCCAGCTGCCACCTGACTTCCTCTTGTGGGGTTGTGCTTAACAATATCATGGAAACACAGTAATTAAAATTGAAATAAAAATGAGAATAGGTAGATAAAATTGCAATTGGCAAATGTGACTGCACTGATTATGAGTTAGCACTGAGGAACTAGAACTACCATGTAATTCTCTTGGTTTGGATTCATTTAATTCATGGACTGTGTCAGAGTAGATAGTGTTTCAAACCAGGTGTTTATGTCAAAGGCATCCCTTATATTTGGGAGATGTAGCCACCTCAGCTGCAAGTCATGCCAGTCCTGAAGCATCTAAAATGCCATCGAGTGTAGATACATAACATGACTGGGATGCTGTGAAGTCAATAGAGTTAGTTTATCCTTTTATTTTATACAAATAATGATTCTAGTTGTGGTCTCACTTGAACCTGAAACAGAAACTCATGTTGGTACGAACAGGATTACATCGAGTCTTCATGTTTCCTTTAGGAAGTGAAGGGAAATTTTCTTGGTACCAGAGCCTGCTGCTTCCACGCGTGTGTGTCCTTGTAAGTACGTATGCTTAAGTCTCTGGGGTGACACAGGCAATAAGCATGTCTTAGTGAACAGTCATCACTCCTTGATGCTGACAGAGACTCAACAATTTCTTTACTAATGAAAATAATATAACTTCCAGCTGTGCTGCTTTCTTCAAAAATATGCAAAAATGCAGTGGGGGAAGGAAGGCAGAACTATTTATTGTCTGAATGTCTGCAGTGTGTTCCAGAAGATGTGCTGCACTGCTTCCAACGCAGAATTGAAGGGAAGGTGGGGCCAGAAACAAAGCTATTAATTCTTTCTTGTTACTTCTGAAATATTGAAAGCCTCAGGTTTTTTTAGCATTATCTGATCATTTTAGACTGAAAGTATACTAAACAAGCAGGGTTTTTTCTTTTTTTTTCTTTTTTCTTTCTTTTTTTTTTTTAATATATATGTATATACTAAAGAAGCAGTTTTTTCCTATTTTCTGGCTATTCTATCGTTTCATATTGTAGTCTACCCTGTAGTAGGTAGTTCTGATGAATGCACTCCAAATGTCACACATAGTTGCAACATTCTGCAGGGAAAAAATGTTATGTGGGAGTGAATCATCTCCAATTATAATGACAGAAGTTGCTGAATGCTGACATTTACAACTGACCTCATTGTTTTGAATCAGAGGAAACTGTTGCCAATGACAACTTTGAACAGCAACATTTTCAAAACTCTTAAAAGCTGAGTAGAATTGTTTTTGTTTAGAAAATCTATAGCATTTGTGCAAAAATTGTATGGCCTCCAACCACTTGATCTAGAACTGCAGTGGGTTTTCTAAAGGGAGTGAAATGCCACTGAATTGTCTTGAATACCCGATGGATTTGAGGAGTACAAAAATACAGCACTTTTTGCCACCCTTCTGAGTAGGTCTGTGGTCTATGAGGATTTTAGAAATTTCTAAGTGAATTATTTGACAACTTTTCTCAGTGTTTGAGGCTTACATTGCTGCATGTATATGTGTGTATAATTCTGTTTAATTCTGTAATTCTAAAACAGCAAACTAGATGTGCACACTTCACAGTGTCTGCTGAAACCAGCAGGATGACTGCAGCTGGATGCTTCTTCACCTGAGGGTCTGAGTCTGAATGTGCCACACTTCCTCAGTTTTTGGTTTGCTGAGTGATGTTTTGCTTTAGCAATTTTTAGTAAAGGTTTTAACCTTACAGTGTTTTCTGAATTGTACAAGAAAATTTACATTCCTATTGTAACTAAAGGCTTGTTTTGTTTAGTGTTTAATACTTTGGCCAGTAAAATAAACTGGTGGATTTTGAAGTTGGTGCTTTCATAAGCAAGAAAAGTCGCCTTTCTGTTTCTACAGGCTTTGTTGAAGTACGCTGTGACATATTCAGCTTTTTCATTACATGTGTGTAGAAGCCCTGGTAAGGTTGCCTTCCTTACTTTCGACGTGCCAAACAGCTGTCCTGCACACAGCATGGGCTCTATGAAAGCAGGCGAGTCACCCAGCCCAACCCACCTGGCTGAGGAGTGCTGCCCCTCAGGTGCCTGCAAGCAGGTGAGTTGTAGCCAGAAACGTGGCCATCCTTGTCACTGATGCGGTGCTGTTTGGGCAGCTCTGTGATAACCTTAATACAGCAGCATTTTGATACACGACTGCTCTATATCTTCATTAGATCTTCTATTCAGCTGTTCTCACTATTTCTGTGTTTGAAGCGCCAGCAATCCTGGAGGTCAGTTGTACCAAGTCTCTTGGGAATGATATGTTTGTAAAACTCCGGAAGTAGTGTGGTGGTTTTTGTGCTGCTCAGCCAGAAATCGTATCACTTCTCCAGCTTTGACAGAACAGAAGTAGTGCTTAGGTTCCTTTTTCAGAAAAACCACAGCATGGCTGAGGCTGGAGATCATCTCATCCACCTCCTTTGCCTCGAGCTTAAAGCCACATGCAGTTTGGTTCTGTGCTCACTGCCCCTTGCGCTGCCCCTGGGCACTGCATGAAGACTGGATTTCCTAGCCCTACCTGTGCATGCTCAGAGTCTCTCTGTAATCCTCCTTGGTCTCCTGCTTCCACCTCTTGTGTGCTTGCTTTTCATAGGTAAGTAGAACTGAGAGCCCCATGTCTGTGCATGCAGGCCTGCTGGCTCTGCTTGACTTCCAGTGTGTTGGGATGGGCCAGTTTGTGAGCCTGGGGGAGCCCCCAGCTGTGCTGGGTCCCACTGCCCTTCAGGATGGCCTCCCTGTCTCCCAACAGACAAGGTGTGTTTGCAGGTGAGGGGTTGCATTTTGTACAAAGTTCCTTAACCTACCATTACAAATGTGGTCTCCGGTGCAACGCTGTGGAGGAACCTGCGTGAACGGAAGAGCTTGTCTAAATAGCAGCTGTGAGAATCTTATGTTTTGGGAACAATGTTCATTTTCTTTTTTTTTTTAAATCCCAAATCTTTAACCTGTTGATTCAAATGGTCAAAACACAAATCACCTTTGTATGGGTAGATGAGAAAGGAAATCTCAGATTCTTAACAGTTCGCTTGGTATGGCAAGGGTTTAGCCAGGGATTCCTAGCCAGGAATTTTGGTTTCTGAAGTGTAGGGGTTGAACTTGGGTCTGTGACTGTCCCAGGAGAGTGTAATATTTGCTATTTCAGTGACAGTGAGTGAAAGGGAATGCTTAGGATGGGCTCTTAACGTGGTTTCAAGTAGGAATAGTTACTGATTAGTGGAAGAGAATTTGAATCTCCTTTTCCCAAAATGTGGCAGGAAGTACAAAAGAAAATAGTGGTAACTCCAAAGTACAGCTCTTAGCTGGGGGGGAAATAGAACAGAGAGCCTCTTTGTAGGGCACTGTGGAGTGGGAGGGGAACCTGCAGATAGCGCAAGCATTGAGAATTTGGAATGGTATTTGTTTGTATAGACTTTACAGCTGGCCGCCTGCATTTAATTTGGATGCTTTTTATATTCAGTGTTAATTTGGCTCTGTATTAAAGGGAACTTCAGCACACTCGTGTTCTCTCACCCGGCGGCTGCTGGGTAACAACAGCTGCCAGTTCTGGCTGACAGGAGCGTGCCCCTGTGACTGGGGCAACTGCTGCAGCACAAGCCTCTCTGCTGCAGGTGTTGCTTCATTGACTCTGAAATAAGGGCAAGTTTAATTGGCTGTTACCCTGAATTTCCTGGGGCATTGCTGAATGTAATGGTGCAGCAGGTCTGGTGGAAGTGGGGCTGAGTCATGCAGACAAGCCCAGCAGTTGTTAGTGCTGTAGTGCTGACTAAGGCTGATGCTCCTGACTGCAGCTTCTCAGGCTGAAGTGTGATGGTGGATTTCTGTAGTGTGAGGATGTTCCTATTGGACAGGACCTCGCTGCACAGGGCCAAAATACACTCAAACAAGTGTTTGGATCAATCATTTTAGCATAGCCCTGGGTAATGCCAGCAGTTGCCCTATTTTCACTACGGGCCTTACTAACAGGTAGAAGTCCAGGAGGAATACACCTGACTCACTGGTGCTGCAGGCCTTGAGGCAGCGATTCACTGGAAATAACAGAGATGGTACTGGGGGCCCACAATTCAGCTGAATCAGTTTGGATTTTTTGAGTAAGTGTGAAACAGCAGCACTCCTGAACACCTAAAGCAGGGATGAAGGGTAGAACTGGAGCACAGATCTCTTTACTGCATTCTTATTTCTGCCATTCTTTAGTCAGAATCCCACTTAAAAATATCTAATACCTTCAGCTGCTTTGAGGTTTAAATGTAGAATAGCATCAAGGATGTGAGTGTATCTCTGTAACTGAGTGACAGCTATTCAGCTCTAGCTCAATCCTCTGACAAATGTAAGGTTTTTCATTTGCTGTTCAGTCTGCAAAGGAGATTCTCACCTGCCTTGCAGGCTGCCTTTGTAACTTGAAATGCCTTCAGTTGTGTGAGCTCTTGTTTTTGTGCTGCTAGTTCAGGAAACCTCACTACAGAAGCATTGTCACTGACCCTAATATGAACCTGGCTTCTTCCTGTGCCTTGGGGTGGGCAGAGTTCTGCAAGGAGGAAAGGCAGGAGGCTGCAGGCAGCAACATGGGCTGGAACGGGTGAGTTCAGAGGTCCAGGATGGGACCCACCATTGAGCCCTAGCAGTGCTCCTGAACCACTGCGCTTTGGTCTCTCAGTGATTACTCCACTGCTTGGCATCATCACCCCAAAGCAAAGGTGTGTAGAGATAAATAGCTTGGAGAAAGGACTGGGTGATGGTGTTGTGTAGCATCCACTGCTATCACCTGTCTTTTTTCCAGAGGTTGGCATAGGGGATGCAGGCAGCAGCATGCTCTCAGTGAGTGACAGTGTTTTTGTGCCTTCAGAGGAGCATTGGGTGAAGCTGCCGTGCTGCCTGCGAGCACAAAAGAGTTTTGACGCACTCTGGTAATGCTGAGATGAATAACTTCTTAAGTATGCCAACAAAATGAGTTACTAGGTAGATCCAAGGCAGTTGATGCCATAATTTAATTCTAGACAGAAAGACAGTGCCTCAGGTGGAAGGATATTCTATTTCAAGATATTAAACAGCTTTAATATATGTTGACATTCAGCGCCACACTCGTAATTCCTGTAATTACTCCCTCCTCCTCTATGAAAAGCTGGCATGGTACTGTTCAGCACTGAGGGACAGTTTTGTTTCATGCCTGAAAGAAAGAAGATGTTGCATAAAGCACACTATGTGCTGAGCTGTGGGGAAATAGGTGACTGGAGAACAAAACAGGAGCTGTAAGAGCGGCTCTGTCTGGTTCGTTTCCTCCGTATCTGTCTCTGCAGGCAGCTCTGAATGAATGAAGAAGCTGAGCAAAATGAGACGCAAAGAGGAGAACTCTGCTACCGTGAGCCCCAGCAGACTGCAGCACGGGCAGCCCCTTTCCGTTGTGCTTTGTGCTGTGTCTGTTTGCTGGGGGCATTCTGGGCACTGGGGAGTGCTGTGGGAACCAACAGGGAATCAGCGTGGGGTGGCTGCAGGCAGTGCCCTGGCTCTGTTCTGCTCTGTGTGTTTGAGCATTGATGGTTTTCTTGATGGAAGACAAATTCTATCAATAACTGTAGATCCTTTTCTCTTCTGGAAGTTGTTGAACAAAATATCCCTAGGAAAAAAAAAAAATAATAACAAAAAGAACAGAAGGGGAGGAGCAGGAAAGGAAGCCGAGATCAGCAAATGCAGGAAAATGTTTTCCAGGAGATTGTCATTGCCACCCAGTGGTCGCTCAGTCCAGCGATGCACGTCCAAAGGCTGAAGCGTGGCGCTCAGTACATCGCTCAGTGCTGCACCTGCTGTACTCAGGGGTACGGAGAGGTTGGGCACTTCATGTCCAAGTGTGCCCCATTTTGCAATGTGTGCCTCAGGGGACCTCAGGGCTTCAAAGGGTGGCCGGGTTGCAGCCGACCCTTACGCCATTGAGGAAAAACTCCATGAATCACAAGGTCAGGGGCTCATCTCCTGTCAGCTTTTAATTATCACAATGGATTAGATTTCTATGACCCTTCAGCTGTAACAGAAGCCTCCATGCTATCTGCTGTGCTGTGAGGACGTGCTTGCAGACAGCTTTCATTTACTTATTAATTACAGCTTTTCTTACTGGGCCTGCACTGTGAAGCAGGACAGCAGGGCTGGACACTTAGTTTATTAATGACTTTAAGCTAAAGTGGGGAGATTTAGGTGAGATGTTATATAGTACATGACTGAATTATCTCAAAAAAAACAACAACAAAAAACCCCAATAACTGCATGGAATTATATAAAATCATAGAATGGCCTGGGTTGAAAAGGACCACAATACTCATCTAGCTTAGTCCCCTTGCTGTGTGCAGGATCGTCAACCACCAGACCAGGCTGCCCAGAGCCACATGCAGCCTGGCCTTGAATGCCTCCGGGGATGGGGCATCCACAGCCTCCTTGGGCAACCAGTTCCAGTGTGTCACCACTGTCTGAGTGAAAAACTTTCTCCTAATACCTAACCTGAATCTCCCTGTCTTAGTTTATCATAGAATCATAGAATGGCGTGGGTTGAAAAGGATCATAATGATCCTCCTAGTTTCAACCCCCCTGCCACGGACAGGATTGCCTACTGCTAGACCAAAAAAAAAAACAAACCACAATTAAAACCATTCCCCCTTGTCCTATCATTATCTATCATTGTAAAAAGTCATTCCCTCTCTTGTTTATAAGCTCCCTTCAAATATTGGAGGATTACAGTGAGGTCTGCCCAGAGCCTTCTCTTCTCCAAGCTAAACAAAGGCCTGTTCCCTTAAGCACTCTTCACAGGAGGGGAGCTCCATCCCTCTGATCGTCTTGGTGGCCCTCCTAATACATGACAAAAGGGAAATGATGGTTAGCTACTTAAAATTGACAAATTTTAACTTTTTATAAGTTGATCCATTACATTTGTGGAATTATTCTTTTGCTGTCATACTGCTCAGTGTTAATGACAGCAATTACAGAGCTTAAGAGAAGGAAACTCATCTAAAACACATCGTGTCTACTGTATGCAGATGGCTGCTCTGCTGCCTGTCCTTTCCTGGTGCCCATCAATGTGAATAAGCGCGTGTAGACGTGTGGCCATGCAGCTCACTTTGGTTGGCTCCATTCTGGATGCCACACATAAATGTGGTATTTTGTGATGACAGGAAAGCTATTATTAGTCCAGTGTGTCAGACTGCATGCTGTAAGCAATGTGTTTGATGAGCTTCATTCCCTGCTGTCTTGAACAAAAACGGGTGAGTAGTGTTGAAGCATTCTGTTGAAAAGGCGAGAAGAGACCTGATAACATTTAGCTGTTAGAAGGTGGGGAAATGTCCCAGTGCGTTGAGCCAGAGGTGAAAATGCGTCACTGACACTTTTATCCTCTGTACCTGGGGGACAAGAAGACATCATTTCCACCTGATGCAGAGGACTCAAAAGCATAGGTGGAAAATAGTAGGATAATTAATGGTTTGCCCATTTTGCTATCACGTTCTCCTCACAATAAATTCAGTCAGAAAAGTTTGCTCCAGAAGGTCAGCACAGAAATAATCTGATTTTGGTAGATAGCAATCTCACTGTATGTGCTACCCTGTAATTAAATGCTTTTTTTTTTTTTTCTCTGAAATCAGTGCAATATCCTTCAGATGCAGTTTTGCTTTACTCTGTCACTAAGGAGAGGTGCAGGCATTTCCACATACCTGGAATGAAGGTGGACTTGGGTATGTGTGAAGCCAAGAGGTGAGATGTGAGCCCACTGGCAGTTGCTCAGGGTCCTCTGCTCTACCAGGCTGAGCTGAAAGGCACTTTTTGAAAGCATTTGCACTTCTGAACAGCGTGCCCAGAAGTGCTGGCTTAAAATCTAAGTGTTCATACATCGCACTGCCTGCACTCTCTATTTGTGGTGTAAAAAAAACACCCTCCTGCTTTTTCCATTTTACTCAGAGATCAAATGTGGTATTTTTGCAATGCTGTCACAGAGCCACATGGATACATGCTTCTCCTGAGAGCTACTCCTGGTTGGTGGCAGCAGCTCCCATGTAGCTGTTCCTGCACATGGAAACTGCAGTGACAGACAAGACAAGGCTGACTTTTGGGCCCAGTATTTTTATTTCTGTGCTGGCAGTGCAACTGCTCCCAGGAGCAGTTACAGGTAACTGGCTTACAGGAGCTGTCTTTGGAACTCTTTGTGCAATGCATGGAATAACCCAAGTGAGCAGGGCAAAACCAAAAGCAGGACGCAGCAGTACTGAAAGCTTACACACAGGTCAGAGTCTTCACGGCTTGCAGTCAAAGTTCATTTTTTCTTGTCTCAGGATGTCAGACAATGTGAGGCCTTTTAGCAGCATTTCTCAAAGTTTTTGCTTTCCTTTCGAGTCAACAGAAACTCAGCTGCCCGAAGGTGGGTGAGGCCAAACTGTAGCACAAACTTTCCTCTAGAGGAAGGGACCCAAGCCCACTAACCTGCTCCACTGTGCTGTGCAGTTTCAGTGCCAAGGCACTGATTTGGTAATTGTGGCTGCTTCTTACAACCTGGACAGGGAAAGCTGCCTCACTGCTCAGCAGCATTTTGTCTTCATGATTTATATGTTGCTTAACACAGCTGATCACGATGTTGCAGTGTGAGAACTGCTTGCTGTCAGTACAGGGCTCACCTGCTGCAGGAGCTTCTCCTCTACAGAAATGTCTGTGCTGTGAACTGCTTTACTACCGACTGGGGCTTCTGCAAGAAAAGAATGCATCAGAAACACAAGAATGTGTGTGTTCATTGTTATTCCATTGTTCCATTCAAAATATGTAAAAAGAAAAAAGCATCGTAACATTGCATTTAAGCCTGCTTGACTGCAGTAAGCTTGACCTACAAGCCCAAGGAATGCTACTGAGATTTCCCTGAAAAATGTTGAAGCCATTTATTTGTCTACTGAAAGGTTTGATTTTGAGATATGAGCATGCTTTCCATCAAAAAACATCCTGAAATTTATTTCAGTTAATGCCATTTATATTACTCACTCTTTCTGTTGAACTGGGTGTCCTGGATTTCAACATATGCTGGTGTGCTGTGTATTCCAGTCGTGACTGCAGCAGTGCTGAACGTGTTTGCTTAATGAAGAGCATTAGCAGAACTCAGATGTAATCCATCTAACTAGATGGTTCTCCAGGAGGTGACATTTCTGCACAGCTCATCAGTGACATCCCCTGTTCCTTCTCTTGGCCACCTTTTGCAAGCTTCCAAACATGTCTGTGAATATGACCAAATTCTGGCCTTCAAGACCAAAGATCTGTCCGCATCTCTGGCACTATGGATCTGGGATGCTGCAGGCCAGTATTCAAGAATCCTGCCAATCTTGTGTATATCTGTGATTTATAATGTAGAATACCACCTAGACTTTCATAATACGCTTAGTACCGAACAGTCTACAGAAGTGGAACTTACAAAGGAAACAAATGCTAAAAAAGCAGTGTGAACAAATCTAAGAATCTTCTATGTAAAGGGATATGTTTCTGGCTTGGAGCAACTGGGGAGAAGAAGAAATACCTAAATATAGGACCTCAGAAGGTGTAAAAGAAGAATTGGATGCTGAAGTATGTCAGGAACAAGATTTGTGATGAGTAAGAGCTTCAGCTGCTGGAAGCAGGGCCTGCTGGCAGGTAGCAGACTCCATGATCTTCTGAACAAGGAACAAATCCTTGCTGATCCTCTCCTACTTGTGACAGTAAGTATAAATACATGAAATCACTGAAAGAGGTAATGATGCTTGAGCACTCACTTAGGGGTTCCGGCAACCTGACAGCAGTAAGCTTTACTTCCAAGTGATGTGGAAGCAATTTTCATTCTAGTGAAAACTCCCATTTCAGGAAGTACACTGCTAAAATCACTAATGTTGATGATATGGGACTGTGTGTTATGCACGGCATATATACACTTGTTTGCTCTTACTTGATTTTGGTTTTGTTTATCCAAAAATAACGGTGTTTTATTGGCAAAGGATTCCTGGTTTTTTTGTCATAAGCACACAACAATGCAGTGTTTTTTTTCACACAGTATATAGCCACCCATGTGTTTCTGTGTCAAGAAATGCAGAAATAACTTTTGTTCTGCCTGCTTACAGCAATAGCTAGTTTGATGTCAGTCTGTATTATTTGCAGTTCCCTCTGTCACGGAGATGGGCCTGCTCAGCAGAACAAATATGAGCGTACATAAGAGTAACATTTGATCTTCTTGAGGTAGCACTATCTTAATTACTCTTAAATCATGAGCTTCTTAAATATTTTGTGTATTACAAATAAAAGGGAGAAACGATTACAAACAAGACAGAAGACACATTACCTAAGAGCAGTGTAAGAAAAGATCAGTGTGGAGGCAGAAGCTCCTGTGAAGCTTGCAGCAGAAAAGACCTGCCATGCCCAAACGTACAAGTTTATTTTCCCTTAACTGTCAGTGGTTTTAAGATTTTAAGATGTAACTAGTTACAGAGACAACAACAGCAAGGTAGAAGTCTCCCTTAACTCAGTGCATTGAACAGGTACAGCTACTACTGCCGTGGAGCTATCCTTTCATTTTTTCCCATATTCAGAGCATTTTTTTCATATACATTTTATGTCACATAACTGCTTTCTCAACGCTTATTTATTCGTATGTGATTTTTATGTTTACAGCTTACAAGCTATCTGCCACAAAAACTGCATTCTGTATTTAAGAATGCAGAACGGGTTTATTTATGGTTGTAATCCAAAGGGAATTTTATCAAGCAGCTTCTGGTTTTGTTATGGAGCAATAGGTAAACAAAGGGAAGATGGACTTACATTTATCTGGGGCAGATGGGTGCTGTCCTCCCCATGAACCCACAGCTTTTCTTTCCACCTGCAGAATGGATTTGTTCTTCTGTTGTACTGCACTTCTGCACTGAGAACGAAGAGACTCAGTTCTGCTTAAAGACTAAGAAAAAAGATTAACCACACAAGCTGAAGATTCTGCATATTGAAATACAGTAAATCTAAAAAATACTGGAAGACATAGGTGGTTTATTGGAGATAAGGTGTAATTCTGCACTGAAAATATGGCATTATGGTATTGTATTCTGCCCCAAATTATAGCATTAGGCCTGGGAGTATTAAACAATTTTTTGGAAACTTACAGACAGCAATTTATAATTAGGGATGAGTTAAAGAGGTCCAACAGAGAAACCTTGAATATAAAGTAATAGGTTTTGGGGTTACTGCCACACTGCACTTCAAATCCCCGCCAGGTATTTCTGACTCCTATTTTATCATCATTTGTTTGGAAATAAACCAGAAATTATAGTAACACACTCACAGGTTATGCAGTATTTCATTCTGTATGGTGAGAGTCCACTTACTAACATTCTAACTTACAATTTTCACCAGTCCTTTTCCTTGGAGTCATAAACTAATGACTAATTCACACCATCAGCATGTTGCCACTGCAAACTGGCAGTAAGAGGAAAAAAGGGGAAAAATGCAGTGTGTAAAGAGCTTGTTCACTCTACATCTACAGAGGTTTTAATGTGCAACACCAAATGTTCTGCGGTATATCTTACACAAGTCTTAGAAATGGGAGGCTTTGTAATGGTGTGCCTCCAGCCCTTTCTAGAAAGGGAAAGAACAATCTATATGCTGAGGCTGATTAAGGAAAAAAAAAAAAAAAAAAAAGCAGAGCCATTTTATGCTCTAAAAAGCTATTATAACTAATAATGACTTCATAAGAGCATACAAAGTGGAATACATGTATTTAATCAAATAAAATTAGTGATTGTATTTAGCTATTAAACGTAGTTCCTTAATGAAGCATAGCATTCAGTGGCGAGTCACATAAACCTCACGAATGCTACTGACCGTGGGTTCAGTAGATACAGTGGACTTGGTGACTCATAGGAAGCCTCACATTTTGCTCATAATTTAAGATGATGGGAGAGGAGGACCAATTTTTTAGCATCTTCATCCTTCACCTACATTTTAAGTACACATTTCCTAGTACTGAGATTGGAATGGCTTTGCAGGCTTACATAGAAAGGCTCCCTCCTTGGAGAGAGTACAGTCTAACTTAATGACAAATATATACAAAAAACACAGAGTACTTGTTTTAGTAAAAACACACTATTTTCAATGCAGACCTTTGGCCACCTGATCTGACCTCCACCTAACTTCCTGAGGACAATATTCTTCTCAGCACCTATGCTCTGTCTCTCTGTTACCTGTCTATTTCACCAGTGTGAGCTCCTCAGCAATTTTGACTGCATCATTTCCAGTGTTTGCAACAGCTTGACCTACCATCATTTATGCAAGAAAATGTGCTTGAGCACTGGACTAAATCACAGAAATCTGGATTTTGTTCTTGCATCTGCAGGTCACCTAGACAGACACCTTCCAAGGCTACCTCCCTACGCCTTAGTTCCTTCACCTGTAAAGTGGGGATAATGATATTCACTCACTTTTAAAAACCATTTTAAGATATACATGATTAATTGCTTAGCAGTGCGGATCCTCCCTGGGGAATATCACGCAGCTGCTAATAAACTGACTCATCCACTTTCATATGATTGTTTTTATCTAAACATTCACTATTTCTTTTCTGTGACATAGCAAAACACTCATTTTGTCAAACAGCAATTGTAAAGAAGCTTTTACCCAGTGCAAGAGTAATTAGAATTGTGGAGAAGTGATGAGACTGCCATCAGCTCTGAGCCTGAGGAACTATCTTGTATTTTAATTTCAGGAAATCAAAGCAGAAAAAGTTTCCAGTTCAAGTCTGCCCTCCACTGGTATTAAGGAAACATTGCTAATAATATTTGAATTAATATTTATGTAACGAAGAAGGGGAACTAAATTCATAGAGGCTGACAGTTTATTAATTGAAACCTTTAGACAACTTCTATTTTTTTCATTTTTTATAATAGATAAATACTTTGTAAATACCTTTTTTTTTTTAAAGGCTCACTGCCTGATTCCTGTTCTTCAGGCTTTTAAAAGCCCACCAGCATTTCATTCAGATCAGACAGTTGCCAAAACTAACATACACATGAGAAGTACTTTTCTGCACGTGGTTTTTGAGAGATTTAACAGAAAAACTACAGAAAAATATTATGCTATGATACAATTAACAGTTCTAATATACTGTGCTATATATGTCAGTTCAGTAATAACGTCATAAAAGAGACCAGTAGAGACCAGTGTCAGTCCAGTCTAGCATTCTCTCACTAGAAGCAAGTTTTCCTCCTGATAGGTGAAAGACCAACTTCTATTACTGTTTATTTTAGAGAGAACTTTCCATCACAAATCCCACATGCAATTAACACATCTCTTAATTCAGGAGGACTCGTTTTCTACATTTAAAGCAGGAAGGTAATTGGAAAATAATACTTACACACATTCACACAGTACGATTTCAATCCCAAGGTGGCATTCGTGTCTGGAATATAAAATTTGTACTGCTATGAACTGGGAGACAAGGCACCTCTGGTTCATTTTTCTTGTCATCTTCATGCTTCATTATGCTGAACCGCATTTAATCTCCTGTGACTGCTACTTAAGGCTAAGATGAAGGAGTAAAATGCAATTTTGCTGGATATATAGTTAATGCAAACTTGAATAAATGTAAGAAAAAAAGTGTTACAGAATGATAATTTTATTTTGGGCCTTTAAATGCTTGAAAATAAGGGTCAAATTTGTAGTCTGTGCCAAGTACGGACAACAGACTTTATAATGCAGAACATAAGGAATTTTCAAAAGTTGCTTGAATATCCTATGCACCTGATAAAATTATTGCAGAAATGATTCAAAATAATAACTTCAGGAGTACGTATATTGTTTCATATGAAGCAATGATAAGGAACATAGCAAATCTCTTGTAACCTCTTTTCTTTTTCTTTGGGCAGGATGCTAGGCCAAAGTCTTCTCAACTCTCATTGATTAGTGCCATATGCACTGCTGCTACAAATCACCCTCCTTGAAAAAATAACCCCAGTATCCAGAACGTCTCAATTTTGCCCTTGTAGATCAACTATAGGAGCTTTTTAGTAATCCCAAGTGAAAAGCAACAGCAATGCCACACTGAAACACCGGTGAGTATTTTCCCATATGGTGACAGTGCTCTATGCACTACTGGAAAGAGTCCAAAGGAACACTGCAGGTAAGTGTCTCAGGCTGTCAGTATGTCAATGCTGAGAGCAGATACTCTAAAAAAAGGTTGTATATGAATTTTAATTACAATTCTTATTTTTCAAATGCTCCACATCCATGTTCTCATTTTCATATCCATTTTTGTGTAAACTATGATAAAGACCTTACATTCTCTGTTTTAAGGTTGCCTAACCTTAATTCAATGTACTAAGGTTGGAATTGGTATAAACAAAGACAGTAAGAGCAAAGACTGTTGTAGAAATATCATCATTCTTTTCCTCATTTGTTCCCATCATAGTAAGAATCTGCCTAAAACAGGCAGACCTTTTAAATCCTATAAAATCTTTTCAGATTTTATCTCTGGATGAGATTGGTTGACAATTAGAAAGTATGCATTCAAATGTTTTTTGAGGAAAACCTTTCTAAAGCCATTGACAGTTGCTCTCCTCAGATGCTTTAAAACAAAACAAAAACCCAAAAGTTAATTTAAAAACAAAGAATGAGAGAATACGGATATTGGTTTTGGCCTCAGAAAATCCTTTAATCCATCAGACTTCTGCATATCACTGTAAGTATGCAAGTAATCAGATGATTGTTTTCATCCCTGGCCAAATACTGCAATCACAGCAATGTGCATATAAGAACTGTGATGTTTTTAGAGTAACCACTTACAGAAAGGTAGCAGTATCTTTAATGCAACATTTTCATTCTTAAATGAAAATGAGGAGAATGGGACAGTCAGGTTCCGAATGAAAATAAAGTTGAGTAGCAGATAATATTCAATTTTTAAGCACAACAATACTTTTTTTTCAGAGACCTCTGAAAGCATTTGATGAGGTTTTGTTGAATGTTGTTTCATCTCAGACTGCTGTTTCTCCTTCACTGGCTTCAGGAGCTGAAATGGAAAATAATATTATTATTGTGTTTGCTCTCAATTCCATATTAAATCTCAATCCTCTTGTTCCCAAGTCTGCATGTACAGCCAGGATTGCCCCAGCCCAGGTACAGAATGCAGCACTTGCTCTTGTTAAACTTCATGAGGTTGATTATTGTCAGCCCCTTAATTTGTTGAGATCTCTGTGCAAGGCAGCTATCCAATACCCTACAGTGGCCAGAGTACAGCCAATGGAGTATCACACAGAAAATCATATGAAAGAGACAGTAATCCAGACAGAAAAAAAATTTATATGCATCTCTGCTCTGTATTTCAAATATGTTTTGAAAATATGCTAAATTAAGAAACCCGAACATATTTAAGCCCAAGTATTATTGCTTTTACAACTATCAAGAGAAAATGAGATGTCACAGAATTCTGGCATTTCCCAAGCAGCACAATTGCATAGCCTTAGTTTTTTTTGGCTGCAGCAGTGCTTTCCATTTCTATTTATCTCTGCAAAATGTAGTCTCTGCAAACTGAAAATCTGCGTTTCCTAGACCAACGGTACTGCAGAATAGCTGGGATGTATTAAATGAACATTAAAATGGAATGGAAGAAAAGGACCATCCTTACAAGGGCACAAAAGACAGCTTAATTATCATAATAAAGTAAAACATGATGTCCAGTCATAACACACTGCAGATGCAAGAAATGAGAGCTATCAAGGAAAGTTTCTGTTCTCTGAAAATAATTCCTTGACTCAATATGTGAAGGATGGAAGAAGGAGCACAGATGGCACATTTTTAGGAATACCCTTTCTCAAGAACATCCATACTGATGTAACTAGAAACAGTTAAACAGGTTTATACCTGAAAAAGACAGAGCTGTTAAATCATTTGGATCAGTTATTTAGTACACTTGGCCTTATGAATCCTACTTGCACTACAATTACCTAAAATTGAAGAAAACATCTCCTTAGAGGCAAGAAGTGGAAAGATCTAAATTTGTTAGTGCTATGCAATGGGTATGGCAGTCACAAAGGAACTGACACACGGCATGGTACAGCAGGATTCACGATCTTTAAAGAGTATTTTATAAAAGCTGTTCTTGGGAGGGAAGATGCCACTTCTAAGTTGAACATGAGCAGTCATTACTGACTTCAAATTTCCAGCTTTAATAAAAGATAATTAAAAAAAAAAAAAGTAACAATAGGCATAAAGTACTCAATTTAAGGAATGGAAATACAGCAACACGCTGATGCAGAACTACCGTGCTAGATGTGACAAAGCAGGAATGTGTGACCACTTTGCTAAGTACAAAATAACCTTTAATACTAGCTGGTAAAAACAACTGACAGAGCATTTCAGAAGCAGTTCCGCCTTCTATGGTGTCTGTGTTATTAGCTGCCTAAGATTGCCACAGAAAAATCTTCATTAATATGTTCCACAAATTCTGGATTTGTTACTGAAAGCGCCTCATTAATCTGCTAACAATAACAAAATGTGTTTGCTTAACAACTGGATAAAGCTCTGACTGGAACATTATATTGAGAAAATTTGTCTTTTTGAAGTGCAGTGAAGTATGAATTACCAGTATTTTTCTACCTACACCAGCAGCCCACCTGCTGCAGAAAGAATTGGTTGTTGGCAATCCTCATCAAGCATAACTAACAGAGTCAATCGACACAACAAGTTCTATGGCTGGCATTATTTAGAGAATGTTTTGTTGGTTCCTAGTGTCTGAGAACATATGAAGGCATACTCTTCTTTGGAGAACATGTAGACTCACAGTCCCCTTCATACTGATGTTCACCTACTGAACCATGACAATGCTGCCTAACCCCAACAGGGATAAGCTGTTCAGCTGACAATGAAGCCACTCATGGACTCCAAGCCTCAGCTTTACCTGTTAGACATCATTACATATGTTACCATGTGATACTGACTTTTCCTCTCCTGTTCAATGCATAGGTGAGTACATGTGCTCTGGATTTCATGAACAAAGGCTGTTTGTGCATTCTATACCCTGACATACAGCAGGTTTGTCATCCCATCACCAAGACACTTCTGTGTCCCCCACACTTTGATTACTGGTAGAGAGTGGCAAGGCAGCTGAGGATCACTCATGTGGCTTGTAGATTGTCACCTGTCCATATCTAAGAAGCAAGGAGCAAGCTATGAACTTGTATCTTCATCATCTCTTACAGGCAGCATATGCATCTGTGTACTGGAAGAATAAATATAGAAAAAGCTATGTAAGTGATATTTATTATGATCCTGGATTTGAATTATTTTTTAATCGAAAAGTACTGCCCTTTTGTTAATGCGACAAGTGAGCTGCTGAACTGCAAGCCATCTGTTGCCTTAAGCAAACCAACACGTAACATATGCAGAACTTTATAACTGCATCTGGCTGGTAAACTGCGATTATAAACAAATCAGGTTGGGGATTAGGCAAAAATATTTTCATAAGGAATGGGGATGCCCTGAAATGGGCTGCCCAGGGAGGTGGGGGAGCCAGCAGCCCTGGAGGTGTTCAGGAAGCGCGTGGATGTAGCACTGAAGGACACGGGCAGTGGGGATGGGTTGGCGGTTGGACTAGAGGATCTCGGTGGTCTTTTCCAGCGCTAATGATTCTATAAGGAACTACGTGGATGTCTGCAGTGCCACAAGCTGTGATTTATCCGCTAGGATATTCTCCCCTCTCCCCCCCCCCCGGTTTCCATACACAACTGGATCCCCTCCCAGCTTTGGGAGCAGCCCTGGCACAGCCCGCCGCTCCCGACCGCGCTGCTCCCCAGGCGGCACCGAACAGCCGCAGAGCCGCGTCCGCCGCGGCAGCCAAAGGCAGCGGGCCACGTGAGACACGGCGCACGCTGGGACAGCGCAACGCGAATGCCGTTTTCGGCGTCACCCGGAAGCGCTGCTCTCGGCGCTCCATCTCTACCCTTCACTTACCCGCAGCCTCGGCAGAGAGCGGCGCGCAGAGGCACGTCGGGGCGCAAGAACGGCCCGCGGACAAACGAGGGCGGCCTCCGCCCCAAACGAACCCCTGCTCACCGCCCCCGGAAGGGCCCCCGGAGCGCCGCCCACCGCAGCCGAGTAACGTCCGCGGGCGGGCCGCTCCTCTCTCTCCCCGCCGCCGGCATGCCGAAGCTCAGCAAGGAGGCCAAGCAGCGGCTGCAGCAGCTCTTCAAGGGCGGTCAGTTCGCCATCCGCTGGGGCTTCATCCCGGTCGTGCTCTACCTAGGTCAGTGACGGCAGGCGCCGGCGTGCAGCGGCCCGCATTGCACGGCTGGGGGCCGGCCCCGGTCCCGGGGCGGGGAACGAGGTCGGGGAACGAGGTCGGGGCGGCCGGGGGCGAGCGGGCGTGGGGAGGGCGGGGGTGCGGGGGGACGCGGGGGGGCCGGGGGGGTGGTTGGTGCAGGGGGCAGGCGGGCTGATGGATAGCCGGCGGGCTTTAACTGGTACAGAAGGTCGCTTTGAACTCTGCCGCGTTAGGCAACGTTAGGATATTGCGTTCCCATCCTTAGTATATTGATTATTTTAAAATTGATGGGTTTGGGGGCGGGGATTCCCGCAGCGTTTCGCTACCTGCTTCGATCCGGCGGGGCTTTGCGAGGGCTCCGCCTTTAGGGAGAGATCACAGGATGGCCAGGGTTGGAACGAGCATCCTGAATCACGAATCTCCAACCCCCCTACCACAGGCAGGGCTACCAACCTCCCCATTTAATAGTAGACCAGGCTGCCCAGGGCCCCATCCAACCTGGCCTTGAACACCTGCAGGGATGGACAGGGCATCCACAACCTCTCTGGGCAGCCTGAGCTGCTCTGTGGCACCATGCGCACTTATGTAACGCGAGTGTTACGTCCTGCTGGTGCACTGTGTGGGCAGTTGTACCTCTGCCTGGATGCCTGCGTACTTCTGTAACTGTAAGGAACTGGGTTGTAGGAGCTTTGTTTTGTGCCTCCGACAGATAAATGTACTGCTCCCCCAGCAGCCCGCATTGCCGCCTGAGCAGTTTTCGTGCTGTGATTAATGAAGGGACACCAATACAGGTGCCACCCTTGCCTGACCCCTGGAAGTGGCACAGACTCGGAAGTCTGTAGTACTGAATCCTCTATTACAGTTACAGCGGCTCTGCAGTGCTTGGTGCTGCTGATCCCAGTTTGTATCGGCCCATATGTATGAAATGCACTGTAACCAATGGAATGTTTCAGTGAAAGACCTAGGTTGGGGTGGGATATTCAGGACACATGCGAGGAAGTGTGCTCTGTGCAATTGCAGCTCGTTGGTAGGTGTTTTTATGCTTGCTTTGAAGTGACTGCTCCTGTGTGAAGTAGGTAAATTAGGCCAGTACAGTTCTGTGAAACTGGATTGCTTATGTAATATTTCTGGCCCTTATTCCCTAGTACTGTTTCCTAAATCTGTGTCACACACACACGTAGTATGACTGCTAACACAACTTCATGTATTTCAAAGCAATTTTATTGGTAAGTGTGGCCACAAAAGGCAACAGACCAAAATATTTAATAGTCTAAGTCTGACAAGGTTATCTTCAAAAAGGTAACCTAGTGCCCACCACATTAATGGAAGCTTTTCCATTAACCTTCATGGCCTGTGTTTTAGGTGGGCTGTCGTTATAATCTGTAAGGGAGAGGAATAATATATTTTCCGTATAGCATCCATTTCTATCAAGCATTTGTGGGAAAGCATGTTGAACAGCGTACGTCATGTATAATTGTGCTTCAAGACTTAATTTACAGTCCAGCAAGAAAGCTGTTTGATAAACTGAACCTTGAATTGCTTATCTAGCATTCGTTTGCCTTAGTGAATCAGTAGTTAAAGTCGTTAGCTGGAGATGAACTCTTTGTAATTAACTTGCCCTGCAAGGCAGTTAGAACAAAACGTTCTAAGTTTAATCAATTGAACATTTAGAATTCTTTCACCCTGAATTAAATAAACAGTTACTGAAATAGAAATGTAAGTTCATTACAGAATGCTGCTTGTTAAGGCTCACAGTGGTTGCTTATACCAGGTATAGGTGTCACTGCTGGTGCTGACTCATTCAGTTGCATTCTCAGCAACATTTAAAATCTCATTGGTAGTTATGTATATGTGCATGCATGTGTGTGTGCCGGGATCTTCAGGGTAAATAATTTCCATCATCTCTCACAGCTTCAAATTCAATTGTTCCTGAATTTTAAATCAGATAGAGATACAGGTAAGAGTTTAAAAAAAAAAAAATTAAAAAAAAAAAAAAAGAAAAATGGTACACTTGTATTTATTTTGCCTGTTTTCTAACCCTGGTTAATGTTACTTTTCTGTTGAGGTGAGTCTACAACTTCGTGAATCACAGTTCCCCCCCTCCTTTTGCATCTCAGTTTAATGAACTGGAATAATCTGATACTGTGTTAGCTGTGTAGAAGTCTACACATACACGTGTGTGTTTATCTAATGTTTATTTCTGTTCAGGTTTTAGGAGGGGTGCAGATCCAGGAATGCCCGAGCCAACCATCTGGAGGTATGTGTTGTGTCCAAATGTACATGCAAAAGCAGAGCTCTCATGGTCACAGTTTTAGGTGTTACCTCTGGTTGTTCACACTAAACAGCAAGAGGTGTTTTATCCACTGTTTTAGTTGGTTTTGGGTGATAGTATAGCTGGTCAGGTTATTTTTTCTTTTAAAATCAAAACTAGAAAAAACAGCGAAACACAAGTTCTTGTAAGAGCCTCAGTGTTTTGTTCTGAATCCTGTGCATTTTTTTTTAATATATGGGACTTCCTGTGCCTTTTTGAGTGGAAGCTGCCCTTGTAATCTGTTTTAGAGGTGTTCTATGCAAGTTTCTTTTTGCACCTAGAAATAATTACTTATACTTCTAACAGGGATTTATAACCAGAATCCATTCTCCTTCCCTCTTTGTAAATATGGTTGTAAAGCTGCTTAAAAACGGCATTAAATACAGAGATACATCCTTCAGTATTTGTCGTTGCAGTGGATCAAAATGCATTTGCTCATATTGCCTCTTTGTTATGGGACAACTTGGCACCACTGCAATGTCCTGGCATTAGTAATACTTAAATTCTTGTGGGGTTTGAGTTCTATTGAAGCGTAACCATGGGTCAGACTTTTAAAATTAAGATTTTGAAGGGAATGTGGCTCTTTTAATGATCTTGAAATTTGACAACAGCACAGAGCCAGGTACTGCTAAGACAAATAATTGATGGTCTGCATTGTTTGCAAAATTATATATTCATTATTTTTGCCTCACACCATATAAAGGAGCTACTTCTAACAGTAGAAACAATGAGAAAAATGTCAAGGTCATGTTACAGTTTCAGTAAAATCTTTTGTCTTATGGTGTCATTTGCTCAAGTTGTTTGTTTGCTGGCAGTGTTCCTGTGTTCAGTTTCACTAGCAGCTTGAGATTTTTTTCTTGTATTGAACGTGTCTGCAGAGCATAAAGTATGCATTTGATACCAGAGTATGTGTACAGGTAACAGAAATGCATTTAGGTCTAGTCTGAGGCTTACAAGTTCTCCTTTTTCTGGGTAGGTAGCTTTGTTGCAATGTATTCTGGCTGGTTTTTGTGGGTTTTTTTTTTGGTAGCATTTATGCTGTATTTTTATAGGGCTGTTTGTTCTGACTTGCTTTTTAGAGAAACTTATTTAAAAACAAGAACGTACTGCAAATCTGACTTTCATTTCCTCCCCCCTCCCCTTTCAGTCTGCTTTGGGGATGAAAGATGTGGCTGTCCTGCTCTAGAACCAGCCGATGGACAGAGAAAGTGTTTGAAGATTCATACGTTCCAGAGGATGAGGCGAATGCTTTCACCAGCTTACTCTCTCAGCTTGCTAATGACATAGGTTGTACATACAACACAATGGAGTTTATATGGATGTAACTTATTTGGATTATGGTAAAATTAAATCTAGTTTGAAATGGATATGTGTTGTTTTGAAGTCTTTATTACATAAAGTGACAGTTCCTTTAACCATAAATGTATTTAACCATTTAAATATGGATGTAACTATATATAATCATAAATATAAGTAACCATTGATTTTGGTAAATTTGGCAACGTTCAACCCTCTTGGATCTACATAGCAAGTATGAATTTCAGGTAGAGATTTTTCTTCATAATAACCAGAATCATAGAGTGCTTTGGGTTAGAAGGGACCTTGAAGATCATCTAGTTATAAACCCCCTGCTACAGGCAGGGACACCTCCCTCTAGACCAGGTTGCTCACAGCCCCATCTGGCCTGACCCTGAATGCCTCCAGGAAAGAGGTATTCACAGCCCGACTGGGCAGCCTGTTTCAGTGTCTCACCACCCTCACAGTGAAGAATTTCTCCCTGAAATCTAGTCTAAATCTACCCTCTCCCAGTTTAAAACCATTGCCCCTTGTCCTTTTTCCACAGTTCGGGAGTGATGGTAGGAGTATGTGACAAAATCACTGTATTTAAGAAGATAAAATCTTGTTTGCTCCCAGTTAACGCTGAAAAAAGATATTCTTGATCAGCTTAACCCGGATTTTCTGACTGTACATTCAGTGGTGAGTAGGAGATGCCTCAGTCTCTCATCTGCTGTTGGAAGTCGTGGTAAAATGCTTATGAGAAATGGAGAAAAAATGAGAAATGAGCCAAGAGAAGAAATAAATTAAAAGACAAGGATTAAAAAAAAAAGTGGGAGGTGGGAAGCTAAGGTAACATAAAGCAGCATGTTCCTTGAAGTCCAATTGGTCACAATAATTAAATGTCACAGAATGGTGGAATAGCAGATGATGACCGATTGCGGATGGGCAAAGAGCAAGTTCTGAATGCAGAATACTGTTGTGATCCTGTTTCCTGTTGATATTGCAGCTTTTCTAATGGTAACTTGAGAATAATTTAACTGCAATTTAACTGTCTTTCATTATGGAAGCGTTGAAATTCAGAGCCCTTTTTCTTGACTGATCCTGTTACAATGAGGATGAAATAATCTGAGAGTGGCTTTGATCATGGTCAGGAACGATTTCCTTTCACTGAATCTGTTGGCGTGACCTTAGATACTCAATATTAAGAGAGAAGCTGTCCAGTGCAAAATAACGTGGATTTCTTAAAATCGACTTTGGCATTCCACAAGGCTGCTCAAAATGCAACTGTGTATGTACCAAAACACCTGCAGAAGTATTTCTCATGTTCTATCCAGTGTCAGACATTTGCGGATGTGGTTTGTGGGTCTTAACCACCACATGGTTGCTCTGTGCTTGCCAAGAATTGTAGTATTTGGCAATAGGCAGAGAATTGGGAACTGTTCTTGTCTCTTTTAAGAAAAGTATGTACGTAAGCATGGATATATTAAGCACAGACTGGATTCACTGCTGTAAATTTCCCGTCTAAGTAGTTGCAGTTCAGCTTACTTTAAGATCTGGAATTATTGGATCAATATTACAATACTTACGTTCAGAATTTCACTTTAAGCACACCGGATGGCAAACTTTTGGTCGTTCTCTATTGCTAATTGGCTGCAGTTATTGTTCTTTTTAAAAATCAGATACGGTTCTGGAAAGTCATTAACATGGAACCTTTCACTGTTCAAATTCCTGCTTCCCTCTATTGATCAGTAAATCTCTGTCAAGTGAATCAGTGGCTTCTGTAGCCAAGCAGATTCTTTTCAGTAATGAGGCTTATGGTGTGCTCCTTTGAGACCACTGTGAACTCAGATTTGAAATGAAGTCAGTGATGGTAGTTTACAGAGAAGCATACTCCGAATTCCACAGCTGAACTCAAGTTTATGCTTGGGAACGTTTTTGCCTGGGCCACTCGTAGGAAGATCAAAAGTTGCTGTAGCTCACTATTCTGCTTGCCAAATATGAATACGGGGATATTAATATTAGAAGAATGAGCTGTACTTCATCTCCTCACATATGAAGAAGATAACATTGCTCCATGCCAGAAGGGGCTGGCCACAGGGGCTGTGGCCTCTTCCTGCAAGAGTGACACGAGGTAATGGTGTCACCTCAGATTGGTGTCTGAGGAGAGCAGCTATGAAGAAGCCAGGGACGAAGAACTGGGCTGTTTCTCCTCTGGTAGCCAGGCTGCATGTGAAGCACTAGTGGAGTATTGGGAAGGCATGGTGGGCAGGGAGTGCTGTAATGTCCTGCCTTCTGAGTATTTCGTTCTCTGTCATACTAACAGAGTGAACGGGGATCGAGACATTAGGCTAAAGAAAAACAAGAAAAAAAGCTTAGGTTCTGGGAGAAAAAAAGAAGACGAGGATTGATCAGAAGAGGATAAAAGACAAGATTTTTGGAAGTGGAAAATAGATGAGATGAGAGAAAAAGACAAATATGCACATCAGACAGGGAGCAGCAGAGTCCTGGTGGTGCTTGATGTGTTGTGCTTGGGGAGTTTGTGAGTTTGGGGGCTGTTTTGGTCTTGGTGTATGGTAATTTTGGTCTCCTAATTAATCATCAGTAAAACTTAAAGTTTTTATCATACGGTTTTCAAACATGTAAACACTGCAAACCAAAGCAACTTTCATAATTTTGTAACAACAGGCCCACGTGTTGGCTGTGTCTAAAACCATTGCTTCTTGTCTGTGCAGCAAGATGGCTCTAGATGACAGTGCTTTCCATGGCTTAGCTGCATCGTGTTAATGAAACAGGGATCTAACACATTTTTAACAGGAAAATTTGCCAAAGCAATCTGGGTATTTTTGGAAACACCTCATTATGGAGTTGGAATTTAAGCTATGATGATACCAGTGATGACTTTTGGAAATAAAAGCTCATTACATCTGTTCTCACCACAGAAGTAAAAACCACATCCTGGTTTAATGTCATATGACTAATTTAGTTTTTAAAACAGACTATTTAATTGCAATTTCTAAATAGTTTTCCATGATGGTATGTGATGCAGTAACTGTTTGTGGCTTACATGCATTGTTTCTTGATTATGTTTATATTAATTCAGGATTAGGGAATGGGTAAGGCAGAGGAGATGCAAATCTGCTAAGTGGAAAAGGGGATTTACTCCTATTTTCTTGCAATTAAGAAATCAAGTTTCTGTCAAAAATTAGAAAAAGTAAGTGCAAAGCGGTGAGCAGTTACTGACCTGGGAAATTAGGTAAACATGGATTTGCAACTACATCGTTATGTGATTTCTCTGGATCCACTTTATTCTCGTGGAAACTTCCCAAATGGTGCAATTCAAGGTGCAGCAACTGGAAAACAGGTCTTTCTCAGCAAGACTGGAAGATCGTCTGTACGTCTGCCTTCATCCTAAACGATCTCCCTTCTCACAAATTCTGTTTTCTCTTATAGCCCAGTGCCAGGCCACTGAGCCATGTGAGCAGGAGGGATAAGTGTAAGGAGAGGCAAGGACAGTTGCTGTGCACCAGTGGTGTTGTAGCAGGCAGTTCATCCAAGCTGAGGAATGGACTTGGAACTTTCCATAGGTGATGGTGCTTTTGTGTGTGTGTGCAGCAGCAGGGATTCTCTGAGGTAATAAAACTGTTAATATAATTTGTGTGCATCATTTTGGCCCTATTTCTATGATGCTGAGTTTAGAATTATATCTATTGATATTTGTCTACTGTGTTATTTGAGAGCCCCCAAAGTCTGCCTTGAAAGTATTCCAAGGTTTGGGTAAACGCGTTGAAATTGCAGAAATTTGTTTGTATGGTGAAGAAGGGAGGAAATGGTATTTTGGTGTTGGAGTCTACAGAGATCATATTTTCTGTGTGAGAGTGTTCGTTTCATTTTTCCTCTTACCAGGAAGAAGAAAACAATTTCAGATCTCTCAGTGAAATTCTGTTTAATAATTCAACTTGAAAAACAGAAGTTTAAAGAAAGTTTCCTATCAAATACCCAAGGTTTGTAATAGTATATATATTCAGCAGCAGTTCTGGAACTTTAGGTTTTGACTTGATAGGTACTGTTGTATATTCACCTTTCTGCCATTTCATCATGTGAACTGAATGCTGAAAAATTATTAGTTGCAGGTAATAGTGCAAAAGTCAGGGGAAGTTTCACAAGTTTGCTGAGCTCATCTGATGGCTCATTACTCATCAGATCCGTTGGTACTGTAGCTTCTCCACTTCTGTAGCACCAGCTCTGTCTTGCTAACCTCACAGCCATCAGCCTTCATTAATGTCAGCAAAGGTACGAGAAATGGAGACAGACTTTTTCAAGAATCTGTTGTACTTTCTGCTTAAGAGGAGGCTTAAATTGGACGTTAGGAAGAATCTTTTCATGAAGAGGTTAATCAGGCATTGGAACAGGCTGAGCAGGGAAATGGTGGTGTCCCTATCCCTGGAGGTATTTAAGAGAAGTGTGGACGTAGCACTGAAGGACATGGTTAGCAGTGGGACTCGGTAGCTCAGGTTCATGGCTGGACTTAAGGGTTTTTTCCAACCTATGTGATTCCATGATTCTATGGAGGGGTCTGTGGAGGAGCTGCAGATAAACTGTGGCAACTCAGCAACTGCATCAGCAGCATCAGTGATCCTCTTCCCTCCAGGAAAAACTTGAGGTTGACCTTCCTGTCCAGTAAGCAGCGATCTTTGCTGTCTCTTCCATCCCAAAATGTAACATTTACACCTTTACTGGAATGCTGGACAGTTTAGGCAGCCACCAGCTGAAGGGTGCCTTTGGGGAATGTGGGTTTAATTTAAGCTATGTTGTGTGAAATTTCACTGCTCTGCAGTTCAGGTGCCTCCTGCAATTCAAGGAGTTCAATCCAAAGAGTGAGTTTGTTTAGCTGAAGTGTACACAGTAACTAAGAATGATCTTAGGCAATCTGTCAACTGCTGCTGGTAGAGGTGAGACAGAATGTTTCTGTTTTTTTGTTTGTTTTGTTCCCTGCTACTGTCACAGTAATACAGTGCTTAAAGGGTCCAACTCGGGATTCCCGCTGAGGACTCCTTTGTGAATCAGAGGCAGTGTGATTCATACTGTACTTGTGAATAGACTGTGCTTTTCGTAGCTGCAATCTAAGCCCTTATCTGTAGCTAAGAGGGAGCAAGATTGAGACCCCTCATACATTACCTCAGTCAGAGAACTTTATATTTTTAAAGGCACTTACTGAATTCATACTGAAGATACTCTAGAATTTCATCAAGACCAGAACAGATTCAATTACCTTATTTCCTTCTCATAGTCACGTGCATGCAAGACTGCAGCCCAGTAGCTTTAAGATAGATTGTTGCATATTACTCACAAACAGCAAAATGATTTAGTCATTCTCATGGCTTTCCCATAGATGTCACAGACATGGTAAGTGCCAGAATGCTCTCTCACCAAGTAGTCACTAAGAAAATCTCTGCCAAGGTAAGCTGTGAAAAAACCAACCAGATTTCTGTATTTTGTTCTATGATTCTATGTCTCTTAGACCACATGCAGGACAACTAAAGTGCTATCTTCTGTCTTGCAAGAAAATCTCACTCACCACAGACTTCTTGAAAATGACCATTCTGAGGTCTCTTCATTCTTTCCTGAGGTGTTGCACAATTTGAGCCTATGGTTTTACCATATTGGGCAAAGCAGTTGCATTTTGCTTTGTTTTGAGCCTCTGAGATGCAGGCTGTGAGCTGACTGCTCACTGTTTTGGCATCCCCAGCAGTGGAATGTCTGTGTGGAGGATCAGAAGATCGCTCAGAGGAAGAGAAGAGTTTACTGACATCCTTATCCACATTCCAGAGCATACCTTTCATCTCCTCATTGTGCTGCTCCAGAGAGAGTAATTAATGTTCCGCTGTTCACGCTGGAAGAACAAGGCTCAAGGGAGCCCATCCTTTGTGTGTACTATGAGCTGAAATTCCTCTAAGTTTGGGTATAAGAGGATGTTCACAGCCACAACAAAGGAGGTGATAGAGCTAAGGAATATTTCAGTGGTTTGGTACTCAGTCTAAGGACCTATTTTTACCTCTGCATTGCTCAGTGACTAGCATTCGTGCTCTGTGGCAGATGGATTAGATCCCAAGAGTCACTGACATTGCTGCAACAATACGTCAATTCTTTCCACCTGGGGAAAGAACTTAAGATTTTTTCCACTTCTTAGGAGAAAGGGAGAAGAACACAGGATCATAGAATGGCCTGGGTTGAAAAGGATCATCTAGCTTCAACCCCCCTGCTATGTGCAGGGTTGCCAACCACCAGGCCAGGCTGCCCAGAGCCACATCCAGTCTGGCCTTGAATGCCTCCGGGGATGGGGCATCCACAGCCTCCTTGGGCAACCTGTTCCAGTGTCACCACCCTCTGAGTGAAAAACTTCCTCCTAATATCTAACCTAAATCTCTGTCTCAGATGTTTAATCCAATTTGGAGAATTCCCTTAGAAGACAGCAGTGTCTAATCAGATGATAAAATCAAACTTGTTAATTTGGTATCTGACCATATTGTTTGTTTTAATTAGATTGACTTTTAAGCATACACTTAAATACATTTACAGGTTTATGGAGTGTTCTATATTAAATAGAAAGAACTCATTCATTTGTTTCTTGAGAGCAGTGATGCTTTATCATGCTCGTACTGCTGTGCATGCAGTGAAGTACACACTGATGTACAGTACATCTGTATGCATTACATACACTGTTTTAAGAACTGTATGTTGATCGTGCTGTGTATGTATGTATAGATGCCCTGTGTAGGTCACTCTGAAAGTAGTGTCTTACATATATTTCCATGGAAACTACAACAAAGAGCACAATAACACTGTTTCATAGAGCAAGTTCTCAGCTACAAAACATTGTAATTCCGTATAGCCACCACATTAGCCAATGCATGTGGATGAGCTGATCAGGACACTCCTCATTCTGTAGTGTGAAAGCTGTGCGTTGGCTGTCTGAAACATGGCTTGTCTTTCACACTGCTGTTGCACACACCACCCACTGCCTCACTGTGCTCACGTCCACTTTTGGTCTCCACAAACATTCAGCAAGTGTTGATGAATGTCAGTAGGTGCCATTCTGTCTGCATGGAGGGATTCAGTGGCACACCTTTGCTTCATCCTCACTTCGATGTCAGATGCCATTCTGTCAGACTGTCCCTCTGCTGCCATCTGTCACACGGCAACATGTAATGGGATACTGAGGGAAGGTTCAACCTCTGCTGCCATACCACCAACATCCACCTTTGACGTAGCGGACTGACCCAATGAAATAGGAGGCATTACATTTGGAGCAGCCTTCATAGATAGCTGATTTAATTATACAGATTAAATTATTTAAAGGGTTTATTTTGATAATTCTGGGCATTAGACGCTGGATACGCTGTAGCTCTTCAGTCCTATTCAAAGTTCAGACAGGCTGTTTGTTTTTTTTTTCCCAGTGAGCTTTTATTTGTTTAAAAAATATAAATAGATAAAAAATACAATCTCTCAAATATTTTAAAAGCATAAGTTATACAACAGTCTGGCTTCTGGACATTTTCCTTGGCATTGAATACGTAATAAATAAGTTGATATTCTGAATAGTACCATAAGAAATGAAACAGGTGTTTTGCTTAAGTTATTTCTAAATATTGAAAATATTTCATATAAATAGAAAACATTAGAAAAGAATAAATATTTTAAATACAATAAATAGGTTCCTAGAAGGAAATGAGAATGTCTATAAATGCAAACCATTGTTACTATCTGGTTCCTGAAACGGAACAACACTGCCATCTGCCACGTGACAGATCGGTAACAGAGGACTGTGCCCGAACTAAAACATTCAGGCACTGAAACTCCTGGTGTTTTTCAAATAGCGAACGGCCCTCACGGTATTCTCCATAAACGAAGTAAAGTCTCGGAGGATGAGGTGCGTGGTGATTTTCTCTATCCAGGCCTTATCCGACTTCAGCTTGGCGAGGAGGGATTTCTGGGTGGCTGAGTCTGGGATGATCACTTCATCGGGATTTATCACCTGTGGGAAACAGAACGTTGAGTCAGACCATAGGTACGAATGTGTTCCACCCGGCTTCGTAGCCCTCCTCTCTGTACAGCTGCCGGCAGCCCCACCTCTGCGCTGGGTTTTGAGGTACGCCTATCCCTGCTCTTCCAGAATTCCAACTAACGCTTGTTGGGGTTGGGGTGGCCTGGCCCAAAGTGCCCGCAGTGTCTGCTGCCCTGTGCTGGCTGGGGACGTGGCTCGGTCTAAACCATACTGGCTGCTGCATCCTCGCTCACAAGTGTGTTAGGTATCCAAATAGGGAGCTTGCTAATGGATGGACTGGAGCACAAGTAGCAGATTACTTTCACCTGCCATCCCCATCTCAAACAGCCTTACACGGACTGCTTTCATAAAGAAGTTTCCACCCTGCAAGCCATAGCTCCTGATTTTCTCAAAATCTCAACAGTCCCTACAAGCACAGAGCTCCGTGCACCCGCTCTGTTTTGTGCCACCTGCTCTGATGCCTCAGCCCTCGTCATTCCACAGAAGGCCAGTCTCACCCAGCCCTTGAACAAACTTTCTACAAACAATATATCAAGTTTGAAGCCGGTAGTTGCCTTAAGCCAGGACTATTATTCTTAGCAAATACAGTGTGAAAGAAAGAAGTCCAGCTCCCTTTCACTTAAAGAATGAGGAACACGAAAAAGTGTGGTAGGAAAGGCACACAAAGTCCTTCTCAAGTGCTGAAAACACCTGGCAGGAAATCACAGCCAGAGAGCTCTGCAGTTCTTGGTTCCCCTTCACCTGGGCAGCCCTCACTCACCCATAGTTTCACTGCTGACAAAGTAGGAAGGGTTATAGGAAGGGAAGGGTTATGGGCGTGATTAAGTGCTGCAGGAATGAAGCCAGTTTTGAAGTATGATCTTTTAAAGCACTCCAAAGTGCAGAAAACAGCAGTCAGAAGTGGATATCATTCCATTCATCAAATTGAAAGAAAATCAGCTGTTTGTATCTGCAGTTATTTCTGTGAGGTTTCAAAGTTACTGTACTTCACGGTGGTCCCAGCACTGAGGGGACCAAAGTGCAGCTCTGAGCAGAGTGCCTGAGCACATTGTTTTTAAAGGAGTCTGATGAGTTTGATTGTTGTCTGGAAGGTAGGAATGGAAACAGAAAATTGGAAGAAGAGTACAGAACACGAGCTTGTAAAACTTGAAAGTTAGTCATAAGGGAAAGCAGCACAGGCAGCCAGCACCTGCTGCTGATGGGATAAGTAACAGCGGGAAATGCTCAGCCTCGGGCATGTCCTGACTGCACATCACTGCACGTCCCAGCGGCCGCGGCAGTGCCCCGCACACCGACTCACCATCTGCCGGATCGTGGCCGCCAGGTGCTTTGTGCCGTAGCACAGCGATTCGACATTCTGCTTTTCGCTAGCAAAAGTTTCTTGAATGAATTCCAGGTAGGTCTGAAAGGCGAACAGGCCGCTAGAGAGCTTCCTCAGGCATTTCTCCTGTGGAGAGAGAAGTGAGAACATCAGGAGCAGTTCGGGGTGCCCGGCACGTCGCGCTGAATTCAGCGGCGCTCGGATTGGGCCGAAGGCGGCCCAAGGAAGGAGCGGAGCGGTTCCTTGCCTCGTCGAAGCCGGCGAGCAGGCAGCCGTCCTCCTCCGTCACCTTGGGCAGGTTGAGGTTGTTCCGGACCAGCATCTCCATGCTGTTCTCGCAGACGGAGAACTTCTCGCACATCTACGGAGAGACACCGAGAGCTGCCGTCGCGTCCAAGCCCCGGGCGCAGCCCGCGGGTCCCCCGCCGCGGCCCCGTACCCACCTCGTCCTGAAGCCGGGCGGCGCGGCTGTGCAGCAGCCAGGCCAGCGACTCGCAGTCGGGCAGCGCCCGTCGCGCCCCCGCCTCCTCCTCCAGCCCGGCCTCCCCGGACGAGTCGGCGGCGGCGGGCAGCGGGGCGGCGGCGGCGGGCGGCAGTAGCAGCGGCAGCAGCAGCAGCAGCAGCGCGGCGGGGCCGGGACGGGGCGCTTTCCGGCGGCGGCTCCCAGCGCTCCCCGGCCGCCGTCCCGTCGCCTCGCAGCCCTCGGTGAAGTTCATGGTGCGGCTTCTCTGCTCGTCGGGGAGGCTGACGGATCGAATGAGCTCCGGGCATCCCTGAACGTGTATTTATCGAGGGGGCTTCGAGATTATTCATGGTCCGGGAAAATCCGGCATGAGAACACGGGGGTGTGTGCCCTGTGCTTGCGCTGGGTTTGACACAGCGCTCACTCGCCCCGTCCGAGAGCATTGGGATTGTGAAACGGGGCCGGGGGGGGAGGCGAGCCGGGCCAGGCAGAGGCATGAAGTCATTTTTCCTCCCCTTCCGTAACTCCTTGCGGGCCGCGCCGCCGCTCACCTGGCCTCGACCGGGGGTCGGGGCGGGGGATGAGCCCGGCAGCCGCCCGCAGAGCCTCGTACCTGCACGCAGGCGTGGCCTGTCTTATGTTTTATTGTGTTTTATACGTCTTATACATTGATACCTGTTTTCACTACTTTTACTCATAATGCATCTTTATTCTTGTTTTTAAGAATTTCAGAAATTCCTTCTACTTGTGTTCTATTTTCATTCGTTCTGTTTTGATTACTTGTAAACGTGAAACTGGATGCCCTGGGTTCAGCTGCTGCACATGCCCACGTTACACGTTGTCACACGCGCACCTTTCTGTGAACCACATCTGGGCACATCCCATCGCTCCGGTGTTTCCAGCACACAGCAGTGGAGGAAGGTCAGCACCCAGGGCTCCCCGGGGCAGCAGGCGCAGGAAATGCCACGCAGTTGTTTACCTGCTATCTGCAGCCTTATCTCCTTCGCCACACAGGGAGGGGTGCTGGGAATTTTGGCATTTCGCTGAGGGATTCTTTGCCCAGAATGAGCGTGGCCATTCAGCTCAGGCATGTGCTACCATGGGCTGGGGCAAGCTGCTCAGGGCAAGCTGCTGGTCGGCTTTGGGAGTGTCAACATCTGCTTTTGCCAAATAGAGAAAAACAGAGAAAGAACTGATCCTGGTTTTGGAATGGGGAGGGCATAACATGGAGTGCAGGGAGATGCTGACACAGGAATTGAGATAGGAGACTCTCAGACTCTCAGACTCTGCTTTGTAAAGAAGCCAGATGTTGGCAGCTCCAGAACAGCCTGGGTAGAGCGTCTTGGGAAAGAGGCAGAATACCACTCTTCATCTAAAGTCCCATTCTGCCCACAGTGCAAAGACAGCTGCAGTAATTTTGCCCACTTGGGAGATATTAGCACTGAATTGCAAGCAACACAGTGACTTTCAGTAGCTGCCGTCAGCGTGTGCCTGCTTCCCTGAGCTATAGCAATTATATTCTGTTGTGTTCTCCCCAGCCAGAGCTGTGGTATGAACCACAAGAATAAAGCACACAGCCAGCAGCATGTTTGGCCAACACCAAATTGATGGGTCCAGCTGCAAGGTGCCAAAGGGCAGGAGCAACCCAGTGAGGTGAGTCCAGGTTTTGCCTTCTGATACCTTCAGAAGCAAATGCAGCGGGAAGGGAGTTCCTGCCTCCTACTTTCTGTGTGTGATAGCACACAGAGAGCTCTTTCTTTCCGGTTCTGGATGGCTCATGTTCCGCTTTCTGCACACAGCCCAGCTTCTCTAGTCTTGCCAGTGTGTTTGATTAAACCTTCAAAGTGAAATAAAATGAAGTTTCAATTGTTGTTTCTCATCTTAAAGCTCCCAAGCCTTCTGCCACTGCTGCCCCTTACTTTATTTTTGGTTTGTTTGCTCTTTCTGTCTGGCTGTGTGCGTCACTTCAGAAGTGCTGAGCATCCTTGCACGCTCCCATGGCAGACGCTCATGAATGCCTTACATGGCATTCAAGAGAAGGAGAAACCTGAATTCACACTTCTGCTACTACTGCATTTATTTTCTTAGGGAAAATCTCTCTCCCTCCTCTCTCTCTCCATTTTTTCCCCCTTTTCTCTCTGGTACTGCATTTAAAATGAGTAATTTGCAGTGATCTATCTATAGGAATGTTTAAAGTTTGTGATGGACTTAAAGGGCTTAATTAGCCTGCTCTGTATTGCTCTGAGCTAAGCTGCTTCATCACCTTGTTCAGAAAGCAGTAAGCCCTGGACGAGTAGTGCTGGGTCATCAGTTAACTGTGCATCAGGTATGGGGCTGTTGGGACTTTAATATGTCCAAGCACTATTACTGAGACTGTAAGACATAATTTCTAGGTACAGGTGTATCTTACAGTTTACTATTCTTCTACCCTTTTGTTGCTACTGTTCTTCATTTCACTCTGTGGGTTAGTCCTCTCTTATTGTCATTTACATTACAAAACAGATGGCTGCCTCCCACTGTGCAAAACTTTCCTCAGGTGGGATCCCAAATACTGTCAGCATTCATTCAACTCCTTCTTTTGTCGGGGCAATGGAAACTACTACTGTAAAGCTCTGTGGGAGCAGAGAGGCCAATTATGAATGCTGTAAAAAACCTCTCAGACTCTCGGCACATGAAAACTAATCCTAGCTACAGTCAGGGATGAATTCATAGCCAGAGAGCCAATCAGGATAATGCCACCTGTTGAATGCTGAATTTCTAGCATTAGTATGGTAACTCCTAGACTCAAAAAATCGCTCTGGGTGCAAGCAAGCCCATGCCACTTTTGCTTCCAGGGAGATTTGCAAGCAGGAGGCTGTTTTCAGGTGAGATAGGTGAGAACATCGGGGTAAATGCTTTGCCCCTGAAGAGCTTAGCAGACTGCAGAGTTGTTTTTGGTCAAAGTGCATCACTCCTCTTTTGTTGGCTGTCAACCATGGGTTGAGGTAAGGCCCAGTGCTGCCCAGTGCTTAGTGCTGCAAGCCACCTGGCTGCATATACGTGGCCATCCTGCATAGAAAAAATTAAGATTTTGAATAAAGGCAGAGGATTATTAGGTTTGTGGTATGTTTCACTCTGATTTAGTGGTGTTTTTCCTTTCTGATAGTCTTCAATATTCTGCAGTATAAATGCAAGCCACTAATGCTTGATCAGAGATTGCTTCTTTAGGCTGTAGTGTTTGCAAC
Source organism: Centrocercus urophasianus (assembly GCF_019232065.1). Classification (NCBI taxonomy): domain Eukaryota; kingdom Metazoa; phylum Chordata; class Aves; order Galliformes; family Phasianidae; genus Centrocercus; species Centrocercus urophasianus. Next base: position 17,602,385 of record NW_024884711.1, read on the forward strand.
AGGAGAAGGAATATGACTAAAAAAATGTAATGGACTGCTGTACAAGTTTAGTTCATGTGTGGAAGAAAATGCCAACTGCTGGTGGACTGTGTAAGTGGAATCATAACAATGATTAAATGAAATAATGGTAGATGTCATGAGTGAGGTATAAAGCTGATGTTCAGCTCCTCCGGCATGCTTTCAGTGGATATCCTTAAAATTGTTAATAAGATCTTAAGTTCCTATAGCTCCGAACAAGATGGGGTTTCTGTTGTCCACCAAGATACAAACACATCACCCATTTTACAGCTCCTTTCTTTTTAAGGTTTATTGTATCCAGCATCCACTGAAATTACAGTATTTGTGAGTTCTTACGTGTTTCTCATTCACAGTAGTAATACCATCTTCATCAGTCTGCATAAAAAATCCTAGGCTTCAGAAAACAAACTTTTTTGCCCCAAACGTTTGCAAGTAGGATACTACCAGCTCCAGCAATAGGTGAGAGTGCAACCAAGTGTCCCTGCACTGTACTTGAACATATTGGGCAGGATGCTAAGATACCGTGTCGATGTTTCTCATAACCAAGCGCTGCTTTATGGACCTACACATGACACCCAGGAGTACTGGCACCCTGAACAATCAGCCCTTTACTATTGCTATGTTGCAAGTTCTTTGGTTCTCTGTTGGTTGTTAGCCAGCAAGGAACCACACAGATATCTGGGGATTTTTTTTTTTTTTGTGAAAAACTCTGGGGATTGCTCATTTTTTTTCCCTACAGGCAAGCTTGCATCATTTTTAAACAAGACTAGGATATATAGTAACAGACTTAAATTTTCTTCTCAAGCATATCATATGCAAATACTGTGAATTTCCATGCCTTAGGCTAAAGTAGAGGTCTAGAGGAAAAATTCATAGTTTGTTTTAATTTATGTTCCAATTTGCAGCCTTATCTGGTTAACCTTGAGAAGAGAAATCATGCCATGGTCTTCTCTAGTCAACCACCATGGTGGCTGATACACCAAGCTCTGGAGGGAACTATCCTTGGGGACTATCTGAATGCCATGTATCACTCCAAGTAGACACATCCCTGTCAAATCAAAAATATTGCAAGCAAGTATCCGTTTGTACACCTTAATGGGATTAACGCAGCACTCATCAGGGAAAGTAGACTTGTGCCAGGAGTAATTAACTGCTGTGGGTGTACCAGTAAATGCTACCAGGGTGCGATTCCACAGCCCTTCCTCAGGGGTGGAAAGCAGCTGTTACTATGCCTCTATTGTCATGCAGCATGGAAATAGAAAGCCTCTGTCTCCTTTTAAAACCAAAATGACTGAAAGTTCCACTTGCGTTTAAGGAACTTCCTTGTTCCCTTTTAAGTGTGAAAGATGAAGTTCGAAGAAGTTGTATGACAACGGAGAAGAGGGAGGTTTTTCAGTCATCGGGGAAGATGACGAAGCTGGAAAGAAAACGCAGTGAGGAGTCAGCATATGGGAGGTACGAATGTCATGTTTTAACGTATTTTACAAAATCATCAAAAGGTGAGGTCTCCCTCCAGGGAGCTTGCTCAACAGCAAAGGAAAACCAAGCAATATCAATGTTTGTCTAGGAAGTAATCACATTTGTGAATGCATACCAAATCTTGTCCAGGAAGAATGGGAAGATGGCTGAAGTGGACGCTGATGTAATTTTTATCCCATCTGAGGGTAATGAGACACACTGACTGCCTACCTGGAGCATTAGCTGTGATGCAACAAGATGGTATGCTTTACAGGGTCGCTGACAAAAGTATCCTAGTTCCATTCCCAGGATCACGCAAGGCATTCTTTTTGGAGACAGTGTTTCAATGACAATTTATGTGTGTTGGAAATTTTTCTTAGGAGATGAGTAACCAGAAAAACAAAACACGTTACACACCTGCAGAAATGGCAGTGTGGTTTTCATAAATGTTCTGTAGCTCAAGGATCTTGTGGTGATACTGGGGAGCTACTAGGGAATTTGCTGCTGTAAGTGTACATTTGGCCTCGGTCCTGCCAAGAAATCTGAAAATCATTGCTCAGAAATTGCCTGAAGTGCTGATTGATTTTTTTATTTTTTTATTTTTATTTTTTTGTCTTTTTCTGTGCACGTTTTAGCAAAGTCCTTCATTGTTTTATACTGAAAATGTTAAAGTGAACCTACTTAGTACAGTGGGAGCCCTTCGTAATTGCACATCAAAAAGATATAACAGCAAGGATTAAGAAGTTGTATTGAATCTGAACCTTCACTTTTCCCACACTGCTACTATTGAAGCAGAAGCATCCCGGAGGGTCAGACTGGATCTAAGGACTTTGGTCCAAATCACCAGAAGGTTCAAGTGGTCTAGGCCCAAGCAGATATTTCTACCAATCAGCTAATTAGATAGTCTGATGTATTTTGTTTAAATTGCTGAATCAGGATGTGTGGGAGATGTGAATCATATCATTCCATATGTAAAGGGGTTGTGAACCCAGATTTACTACTTTACAGGAAAGTTCTCCAACCCCTAAAAATAATCTTGGCCAAAACATTTTCCATTCTCTCCTCTTCAAGTGAACATTTTTTCTTAAGATGGAAGAGTGCTGCTGTGCTGCCCTGGTGGGCTGGCCTGAACTCCAGGCAACGTTTGCCCTAACACATAGCAGAAGAATTCTGGCCTTTGGGCCAGAATAGAAAGTGAATCCCAATAAGTACTGTGACCTCAGAGTTCTTGGATAAGCCTAGGCAGATGTGGAAGCCCATAGTATTGTCTTTGCTTCCTTCGTATTTCCTCTCATATATTTTGGGAGGAGCTGGTCTGTACTCCCAAACCTAGCAGAGGTTGGGTGCTGGATCTTCCCCAGAGAAGGATCTTGACTACCTGAGAGAGGTGCCTGCTTTCTGAGGGGGAAGCGCTCATTTCCTTGGAGTTTCTTTTTGGTTGATGCAAGAGTTCCTCATGGTTTGTTGAGCAGTTTATCTCTTAGCCTCTCTCATGGGAACACCGCAGCTCTTCCTGCCCCAGTTAGGTGCTGCTTAGCGTAAAGTCCCAGGGCATCGCTTGTCTTGAACACAGCGATTTCCCTGCTGGTTTCAAAAATACATGTGAAACCAAAAAAAAAAACAAAAACCCACACAAAAAACAGAAGCACTCCAGACGAACGACTGGAATCTGAAAAACCCCATCTCTCCCCTGTGCCTGAAGTGGCATGTGACAGTGACAGATTTGGTGTGGAGAGGGAACATGTTGGGTATCTCCCTAGTCATCTTTGTGCCTTAGCTCTGCAGCATCAAACGTCACTCCCTGCTGCTCGTTCTCTGATCTCCGTTTCTATTTGTAAATGCCCTGATTTTGGGATTTCTGCGGGCAGTCTTCTGATGCTGCGTGTCTGGGCATATCAGGATGAAGTGCCTACACTTTTGAGATGTCTGACAGTGGAATGTATTCTCTTTGTTCCAGTAAATTCAACAAAAGTTGGCAAACATGAACAGAGAGGAAGGATTTTGTTGAGAATTACAGATGCTTTTAAGAAACAGCATATTAATTGTGTTTCATTTAATAATATTTTTGTTATGTGTTATGTGTTTGTCTATGCAAAATTTCTGGTGCAAAGTTTCATATTATATACATACAATAAAATTGCTACATTCTAAAACTCAATTTTCAACTAAATTTTTAAAAGGAATTTTTAAAATTCAGGTAGAGGATTCCATGGAGATTCCATGTTTCTTGGACAGTTTTGTGCTTTTCAGTTAGATGCTATCCATGTTTCCCACTCAGCCCAGATGCCATGTAGTGAAATCTTTTTGCCTGGTGCTTCACTGTGGTTCCACAACTGTTGAGAGTAGATATTGGTGTGGGAAAGCCACTGCCAAAGAGAATGGCACTGCCATGCAGTAGCCTGACCTGTGCCATGAGTCACTTTTTCTCACAGTTCCCCACATGTGTTGGTGTTGGCATTTGAGCAGCTGGAGAAAGCATATGGTTGGAAACCAACCCAACAAAGAAACTGAATAAAGACAGGTTTCAGTGGGATCAGTTCTAACTCTGCCCAAATGCTTGTGTCAATGTGGTGGAGACAGGTAAAGTGGGTGACTCCTAGGAGTGTATAAACTACGAATAACAAGATACATGTCTTCAAGTCAAACAAAAAGATGTTTTACCTCATCCCAAAATAACATTCAGTTCTCACTTCTCCAAACCAGCATATACTCTTAAAAACAGATTTAAGAAGTAGTAAGTATTAAAAAACCAAAGTGTTCATCACCTTTTCATGACAGGCAAATTTAGCAGCTAAATTCAATTTGTATGTCTAAGGTATTGTGACTGCTCAGCTGCTTTCAGCTTCGGATTTTATTTTGGACATTTTTACTGATCCTTAAATAGTCTTTTTATCTGGTTGTACCTACTTGATCTCAGAAAGCAATTGCATGTGTCTTATTCTATTGTAACTCCATTGATAATGACAGGATTCCTGATGCCTGTGAAAAAGGAAGTCAAGCTGAAGACTTCCACTGCCTCAGACAATTTTCAGTGCATGTTTTGCCATCTGTATAGGTAAGCCTGCAGCTGATGATTTTTTTATACCAAGCTACTGAAAGATGGGCCCACACCAACTTCATGAAGTTCCAACAAGGACAACTGCACGGTCCTGCATCTGAGTCAGGGCAATCCCAAGCACAGATACAGGTTAGGTGGAGAATGGTTTGAGAGCAGCCCTGAGGAGAAGGATTTGGAGGTGTCAGTTTATGAAAGACTAAACATGAGCAACAATGTGTGCTTGCAGCCCAGAAGGCCAACCGTATCCTGGGTTGCATCAAGAGAGACATGACCAGACAGGTCAAGGGAGGTGATTCTGCCTCTCTACTCTGCTCTCTGAGACCCCACCTGGAGTACTGCATCCAGTTCTCAGTACGAGAAAGACATGGAGCTGTTGGGACAGGTCCAGAGGAGGGCCACAAAGATCATCAGAGGGCTGGAGCGCCTCCTCTACAAGGACAAGCTGAGACAGATAACACTCTTCAGCCTGGAGAAGAGAAGGCTCTGAGGAGACCTTATAGCAGCCTTCCAAGACCTGAAGGGAGCCTACAGGAGAGCTGGGGAGGGAGGACAAGAGACAATGGTTTTAGACTGGAAGAGGGTAGATTTAGACTAGATCTCAGGAAGAAATTATTCACTGTGAGGGTGGTGAGACACTGGAAAAGGCTGCCCAGTGAGATTGTGGATGCTCCCTTCCTGGAGGCATTCAAGGCCAGGCTGCATCGGGCTTCGAGCAGTGTGAGCTAGAGGGAGGTGTCCCTGCCTGGAACAGAGGGGTTAGAACTAGATGATCTTAAAGGTCCCCTCCAACCCAAACCATTCTATGATTCTGTGATTTGAAGAGGTTGCAAATAGGTTGCAAATGTAGTCCAAAAGGTCTTTGGACTATAAATTTATGAGATCCCAACCTCTAGAAATCAGAACATTCAAAATGGTCTTTGGTAGGTGGGCAGGTAAGGTAGTTGCAACTTCCACTGCTTTTTGGTCTACCAAGATCTTCTGCAGAGCAAAAGGCCTGCCAAAAGTCAGCAAAACAAAGATGACATTTTCTGGTGTGGGAGTGTCCTTTAGCTTTCTTGGAATTCCTTTCCTTTTTGTTTCCTATTTCTTAGTTTTCTTACAATGTGTATATTGAATAAATATTGTGTATTGTTTTGGAGAAACAGCCACAGGGGTAAAGAAAATATCTGCTTATCATAAGTGAAAGATCAGTGTCACACTGGGGGAAAGTTTTTTATATTATCTTTATGATAAATTACTGTAAAAGGATGGAATTTGTTTACACAGAGCTCAATGGCAACATTTCTATTGATTACTTTATGAACCTGACACTGTCTTGCAGATGCCATCTGCTTGGAATCCTTTGCTTACCACTGACATGGGACATTTCATTGCCAAGGGACAAAGTCACTTTGCCTGTTCTGCCAGTTCTTCCTCTGAACTAGCCCTATAAACACTAATAATCTTGACACAGCCTGGAGCAACAAGAGGAATGCAATCACAAAAGGTCATATACTACAATCTGAGCATGAAGTTCCATAGATCTGAAATGAAGTCCCAGCTTTTTCTGAGTGACAAGCTTTGTAATAAATTTATCTGGGGATTTAACAGAAAGGACACATTTTTTCCAATATATTGTTTTTAGAAAGTAAGTTTTTGAAGCACTTTTAATTTGTTCAGTATGGACTGAATCATCCTGGATAGATCCTCACCTCTGTAGAGGACCCCAGTTCCATAGTACAATGTCTCTTGATAATCCTGAAGTTTGCTGTTGATTCCCTACTGATGCATATACTTTTTGCATCCTCAAAACTCCCCCCTAAATGTCTCTTTCCCCCTAAATGATCTTTTGCCTGGGATGTTCCTCTGTGCCCCTGTGGGAGGCTTTCTTTCAGACAGCGATTCACTGTGGACTATTTCAGGTAGCATTACTCTTGAATGGGCAGAAAAGGCCATAGGATAGCATTCAGTCAGCATCAGAGAATATACATGTGTTTTTTTTTCCCCTGGAAATATGCTGACAAAGTCCTTTGGAGCCGGCTGTGTGAGTAATTATTCTACCTCTGCTCTTTTATATTTTCTTTTTCTCTTTTGCTTCTTGCTTTACTTCTCAACAGCCATTTTCAAATGAGGAAGAAAAAGGACACACGAAAAGCATCCTTATGTTACACTACAGTAAATAAAGTCTATCACGCAGCCTTGCAGAAGAAGTGCAGTTTTGCTTCACCCTTATGTTCTTCCCTTTAATGATCTGGAATGGTTTAGAAAATCAGGAGTGATTCATGTGAAATAGAAAATATGATGTTTTATCTGTAAATATTCAGAAGAACAGGGATGGCTCCTTGTGTTTCTAAATTGCAGGCAGCTGTGATAGCTGCCCAGCTTTCTTATCTTGCTGAGCGTATCAGGTGAAAGGTGAGAAACAAATCACAACAGGGAAACACCGATCCTGACATCCCTTTTTCTGAAGCTTGGTAGTAACACTGTGTTACACCTCAGGAAGAAGTGCTTTGGGGCCAGAAACTGCCAGCATCAAGGCCCAGTCATCACCAAGTGCATCCAGAAAGTAGGTAATTAGCAAGCCACAATGACGACCTTTCTGAACCACAGCTTTGTCGTCTTGAATACTGTCCTCAGTGACATCACTCTCCTCTGCCTGATGCAAAAAACAGATTTCTCCAGCTGTGCTATCTGTACCTATACCATAGTCAGTATATATATAGTACAGTATACTACCACCTATACTGTATGTCAGCTTTACTGACAGTGATAGGAGCTTGCCCTGGGAAGTGAGGGGAGAGCCAGAATTGGTTGGCCATCCTGGGACACTCGCACTGCTCTGGGGTTCAAGTTCCATCAGGATGATCCACAGCAAAGCTGCCAAAAACTCAGCACCCTTTTTTGCAGACTCAGAGCAAGGAGAAATCTATTTGCTCCTGTCTCTGCTGTTACTGTAATCAGTACTGTACTCTGCTTCATAGTGAAGAAACTGTGCAGGGAGGCATCTCTAATGGAAATTTTAGTCCTGGCTCTAAAAGGAGCCATGCAATGGCCTCAGACATTTCACATGGCCTGGAATTGTTCTTAAATACTCACCAGAGGGTCACATTTTGAATGCAAAACTTGTAACTTTCTGTTTCTCCAGCTTCTTTCACAGTATTTTCACCGTATTTTCTTAGACATGGAAGATCTGCAGATAGGTGCTTGACCCATGTTTCATGCAGTTGATGGCACTACGCCCGCACAGTAGTGAAGCATAAGAGGATGCCCATTGGACCTGGTATTGATATCATAAAGGTTTTGGATTTTTTTAGAGTATACTGACTAAAACCTTCAGTTTCAATATGCATTTCTCAGCATACACAGAACTGGCAGATGTAGATACCTCTTTCTCAGGCAGAATTTTGTGCAATGTGGCAGGAATATGTTGCATGTTTCCTGGAAACAAATGAAATCTTTCCAAGAGACTGTGCAAGAAAGCACCAGGCAAAAGACTCTGACATAAGACAACATGCTCAGGCATAGAAAACAGTTGGTTTTACGTAAATAAACTAACCTTATCCTATTACAAATAACCATTCACGTTCTCATGGTTTCTCATTTCTCTCTGCTAATATATAACTTTCCAGTCTTTCGCATTGTATTAATTCCAGTAGGTTTACTGAGAAATCTTTTTTTTCTCTAACAGTTCATACCATGTAGGTACTGTTTCTCTTAGGTAAATAGCAGTGTCCACACCATTTGAATATTAAGCTTGGTGGTCTTATCTTTGATTTGCAGCGGAAGGCTACGATTATTGTTGTTGGCAGTGCTTTTCTTGTGTCTTTTTTTTTTTTTTTTTTTTTTTTTTTTTTTTTTTTTTGGTGAAGATTTTGTAAAGGATTGAGCAGATGAAAGAGTTTATGTCTGGTTTAAACTGCTAGAACGTATTTTCAGAATTTTGACTCAACATGCCGGAGAATATTTGCAGTATGTGTTTGAACTTACAAAGTAAAACTGGCTCAATATGGAGTATCAAATTAGGATGTTTTAGAATCTATTCCTATGCACAGATTTCTCAAAGATTATAGGAGATTATCTCATACAAGCAACTCCTGTACCAAGGGATTTTTGCCACTGTTTTCAAGAAGATTGGGAAGAGGCCAACGAAATCCATCCTGTTGATTTTCCCCACATTGCGAAACTGCTATGGCTATGGGTATTCTAATAGCAGTGCTGGTAACCGTTTTGCTGGGAATGCTGATTGAAAAGGATAAAGAAGCTGGTAGAAAGAGAAATCTCTCAACCACGAGATTTGGAAAGGAATTGAAACGTTGCCCATTCGTAACTAACTCCTCATTCATGACTTCACCTTTCCTCCTTGTTGTTTTCCCAGCCAGCAATTCCAGAGCTATTCTCAACAGCAAGAGACAGAGTGATGGTGGGGTTGGTTGGTGATCCTGGGCCAGGCTGAGAGCTGCAGGAAGGGTGTGGGTGTGTGCCAGCTTCTGGCAGCACCGCTGTGTGATGGATCAGAAGCTGCAGCCTCTGGCACACAGAGAAAGACGTTCATTTACCAATAACCCCACGGCCACCCACTCCCATGCCAGAGTCCCAGACCTTCTTTCTTTGCACTGATAGCATCCAGCCAGCTTTCTTCTCAGTTTCTCATCCACCTTGCAAACTGCCGTTTGCGGAGAGAATGTCGAAGCTTGTTAGCTTTGAATATACTGCTGGCTGTTGCTCAGGTGGGCTCCTTTTGCACATTTATAGGACGATCATACGTGCAGGTCATTTGGGATCATGGATGCACCATCATTTTTCTGACCCTTCTTTTTAGAGTTGAAAATACAGTGAAACTGACTTTTTTTTTTCCTAGAGAGCTCCTGGTTATTATGGGGCAAAGTAAGCTTATGCGTTCTGTTGGGATTGATATACAGAAGCACAGCCCTGGACCAAGTATTTTTCTTTCTGAGTGTGAACAGAGATGGCTAAAAGGCAGAGAGCACCATGGAGTGCGAATGAGTATGTGGGGAGGAAGAAGTTAATGAACTGGGTGCTGTGATAGCAGCAAAGATGCTGGGTGGTAACAACTGTGGAAGGGAAGGATCCTTGTGTACGATGAATGTGCTGCTGATATCTTAAAGTAGTCTGGTGAGGTATATCCAGCAGAAGAGAAGGAAGCATAGTGCCTTTATTCCAAGATGTTTGTGAAATTCCATTTAAATATTGCTCATACTTAAGCAAAAATGGACTGTGACCGCAGGTACCCAGTGATGGCTTGAGTAGTCACAGGGATGGGGAGCTTTGTGCTGGGGAGTGGATGCTACATTAAGGCTGGCAACACAAAATTGCAGAGGCAACATCAGTGAATGCATGAAATAAAATAGTTGTGAATAGAAATGTGATTTTCAAGTGGGAAGGTGCTTCCTAATCATGGAAAAAAAATTGTAACCTGAAAAAAGTTTTTCAGTGAGATGGTCAGGGATTGGAACAGGTGCCCAGGTGGGCTATCAAATCGCCAGCCCTGGATAAGACACTGAGCACATGTTCCAGCTCTGAGCTGGCTGGGTATGCAGAGGATGGCCTGGGTGACCTCCAGAGGAGCAGGCTGTTTTGTCATCCTTTTTAGCATTTGTTCACAGCTTAGCAGCAAAAATGATGCCTTCCCTGCATTTTTGAGACAGAAAAACCAAGCAAATTACTTATCTTCCTCTTCATCACTCATTTCCTCTTTAGTTTTCACAAGATTCAGGGTTATTTGCAGGAGAGCTGTGAATGACCACATTAATGAACAAAAAGAAGTGCTGAAGGTTGGGGAAAATATTATTTTTCAGTGAAGAGTACAGAGGAGGTAGAATGGAGATAAAGAAAATAACTGGGGAGGGAGGAAAAAAATTGAAAGAGGATTTGAGAGAAGGTGGAGAAAAAAAGAGGTCAGAGGAAGTATAGTTTGCTAGAAACTTTCACAAATTCCAATCTCTTTGGCAGTTCCAGTGGCATACTCTCTTAATGGTTTAAAAAGCAAAATGAAATGTGGAAACAAAACTGACCTTGCTTTCACTTTTGAATCATGGAATTACAGCACTGACAAAAGAGAGGGCACTTGTGTGGGCAGAGGCAGCAAGAACAATATGACTCAGCCCTCTTGCCCCAACTCCTGTAACCCAATGAGCTGCACTTCAGCTAGAACGTTCATATGAGGAAGAGGCAGTGGATCAGGTCCATTCATCCCTGTGACTGGCAGATAGATCCCTTATTTGTAACTCAGGACATCTTCTTCATTGCTTTTGTTTCTATCTGAAAAGAATTTTCATATACTGGCAGTCTCTGTAGGTTAATGTGATTTTTTTTTTTTGAAATGTTAAAAAGGTAATGAATCAATTGCGTGGCTTCCAGTAACTAAGATTCAGTTTGCCCTAAGCTATGTGCCCCAAAATATAAGTATAAACCTTCACCAAGCCAAGATGTAATTCTCCTAATGTGGCTGGTTGGATGTACCCTAAGAGGCTGTAAGGGCACAGATGTCCTGATGCCCTGCAGTCTGCTACCTCCCAGGTGACCTCCATGGCACAGGTGACCTCGAGTAGCCTAGGCCTCTCACAGCACCCAGCACTACCACTGCTGTCAGGCTTTGCTGTGAGTTCTGCACTGCCCAGGTGAAGGGGACATGTGCTGAGATGGCAGGCCCCAAGACAGGGTGCTGAAGGAAGTCACATCCATCTGGGAAAGGCGTAGGGCACTTTAGGTCAGGCTGTCTGACGTAGCAGCAGGGAAGTATGCTGGCTGGGCAGCTGGACACAAGAGAAGAGAGCAAGAGAGGCCAAATGAAACTGAAAGGTGTTGGTACTTGTACGGACAGAGCAACTCCCTGATGCTTTCTTCCCCCTACCCTCTCATACTTGTTTCCCACTTTTACTCTGGTTACCGTAGAGTAGTTGTCTCTTGAGAAACAGCCTCAAGCAATTACAGATGTTTGCTTTACATTACCCACATTTCCTGTCAGGACATATTGTCTGTCTTTCTGCACTTAAAGGGCTTGATACTCCTTTGAATAACTTCAAATTTGCTTTGCAGCCTCTTCTGAATATATTCTCTTGAATATATTCCAAATGCTTTCCCTTCCAATATCTTCTTCCAGTTTGCATATTTGGTCTCTGGATTTCTTGCTTGGGTCTATCTCTTGCTTTGTGTCCCAAAGCTCTCCCCACCTGCCTGATCCTCTTTTTCAGGTATTCTGGCTGTCCTTCAAATCCAGCCCTCTGGCTGGCTCCCATGTCTGTTTTACAACAGATTTCAAAAAGGCGACACCCAAAAGGCAATGAAAGCAAGCCTTTATTTACTCCAGAATGCCAAGGACTGCTGAGTGAGGGCTTGAACCCAGCGCTGAGCTTGTCTCTACCACTGCCTTGTAAAGCACTGTGCCACCTCAGGAGGATCACAGCTGGTGCACTGACATCTTTGCACAGGAATAAAGCTGGAGTTTAGCCTGAACTTGGTGTCTGGTGACAGCAAATGGACGGGTGGCCTGGGGATTGGGCTGGAAGCAAGCCCACAGGGGAAGGGGGTGACTATGCTAGGAGTCAGCCACTGGCCAACTGGGGACCTTAGGCACCTTTACAAAGCTAAGCCAATTCCTGGGAGATGGTAACAATGCCTCAGGGGAAGGAGGAATTTGCCAGATATTCAGGTTGGTGCTGCCTACGCACATATTCTGTGGTAAGAACAGGGGTTTCTGCACATGACCCTGTCTTCTTTGGGAATCTAATTTCTAGGTGCACTTGCAGAGTATTTACAACTGCTTAAGGTTAGTATCAGATGATAGTTTGACCACAGATTGAAAGCAGCTGATGGCTATGATTTTTTTGATCTTGTCTGGTTGCACCTCAAAGGAAGCAGTGAAATAGATGATCACTCATGAGATAGTGCTGATGTGTGAGACCATAGTTTAATACTGATTGTAAAGATTTGAGACAGGTCCAGGAACAAGCCAAGTTCCAGTCAGCTCGAATAGATGCATGAGATGAATACAGTTTAAACTGATGGATTTAGCAGTGAGGACAGGATGTTTAGAAATTGTGTGTTTATATCTGTATATGAAATGATGCATGAGGACACGTATGTTTAGAAATTACATCAGAAATTACTTGGGTGTAGAGAAATTGTTGAAGTTGTCAGGGTAGATATTCTAAGAGAACTTATATTGTCTGGAGGTGCTTGCCTACTGATGTGGCTTGTATGAACAGTGAGAGAATGGAAGAGTATTTGAAATGAATCAATGGCAGGCTGTATCTCCACTCGAGATGATGCCAGAGCTTCCAGAAGGTGCTGTCAAGCAAGGAGACTAAGACTCCTATGTTATTCGTTTATCAGCCTGGCTTCACTTCAGCCTAGCGCAAACATCACTCTCCAAAACAGTTTTCAAGCACAGTATGTGGGTAAGGACCAATTGGTAGTTACTCCTAATAGGTATCTTGTGAGCACCAAACCAGTTTTGGAATGTGAGATGGCTTAATAATATGAATTTGGGTCTCAATGCCTGCAAATGATTTTAGCCATGTGCAATTTGATAGCAGAGATGTAGTGTTAGATGTGTGGCTCTTGGCACCTATAGAAAACAAGTAATGGCCAAACTCTCTATGAAATGGGAAAGCCTGGACATGGAGTAATTGAGGCAGTCTTCAGCAGTGAGAGATAACTAGACTTGGTTTCTTAGCAGGAAAGTCTCACAAACAAGGCACACCAGTGGAAGGCAGAGTCCATGTCTGAAGTCCATGTTGGGACCTGTGAGACCCAGCAGAGGCCAAGTCATGTTGTAATGTGCCAGATCCATCTTGTGTTGTGCGTCTCATGTTTGCATTGGAGAAATCAAAGTCACCCTCAGTGTTGGTGGGAAACACTAGCAGTCTGTGTTAGGATGGTTCCTTCTTCCTACTTTGACTGGTTCTCAGGAGGAGATCTGGCAGTAATGATAGGCACAGGATGAAGGAGATCTTAAAATACTGGGAGCACATGGTTGCATGGGGTTCTTTCAGTGAGAGTCTGGACTGAGGGAACACACAGTGAGTGAGGTCTTCACCAAAACCTTGCTGGTAAGAGGGAATCTGGTAGCCAGTTTGGGGTTCACATGAGTGCTGCAGCCTCTGAGAATGATTTTGCTGTGATGGATTCTGAATGATAGATGTTATAACATAAGCTCTAGAAGCTTCAGTATAACGACCTAGGTTATAAGCATAGGCTTCAGGAAGCATAGACTCAATAGGCTCAAGGTCATAGAAGCCTGTGCTTCACTTAGTCTCCATTTAAGACAACAGTTACACTCACATAGAAGTTAAACTGTATACCTAAGATCCATTAGAATTCAATCACTTAAATGTTTTCTTCATCCTTTTTAGTCCAGTCATCATTTTGTTTATTACTTTACAAGGTCATTGTAGTAGAAATGCTAAGTCATGGCTTGAACCATGATTGAGCGCCTGGTAGGGAGGGCCAACCCAGGGGAGCTCAGGTGAAAGCAATGCACCTGAGTGACCAGAAGGGTTGGAGTTAGGATCCACCCCTTCCCAGACCTCATTTAAGATTTGGCAGGGGAAGGGAGGATAGCCCTCTGGAGATTCTTGTGTTTCTAAGTCCTTCCAAAGGTAAACAATATCTTTCCTTTACTTCTGTCTTCACTGCTGTTGCATTTGAGCAGTTCCTTGTTTGCTGTACTCTGGGATCTTGCTGCTCTGCTGTCATTACTGTGTTTTCCATTGTGTTATAGTTGTTCTCTTCAGACTGAACTAGAATTACAGCCCCGTAATTTAGAGACAGATTTTACACTTATGTGCCTAAAGCATCAAAATAGTGATTTTGTATCACAAAATGGTGATACAAATCCCCCAAAATGAAGTGTATGGTTTGACAGTCTATGAAGAAACAAAAGGGGGAAAAAAGAAAGATAAAAATTGAGAGGTATTTGCCCTCCAGCTGGTCTACATTCTTGTAAAACAAGTGATTTACGTCAAAGTGATCTAAATAGAGTTATCAGCAAAATAAACTTAAACTGTCACTCTTTCACATAGAATACCACTTTGTATGGATAAAAAACAGCTGCAAGCTAAATGAATGACTCAGTATTTCACTTTTCATCCTGTCCTTTTAACAGACTTCGCAATAGTGTTATTAACTTATGGCTTTTGTCTGGCAACTAAATGGTTAGTTCTTGTAAGTTGCATCTCCCATGTAAAAGAAATATCTTCTGTCATATCCTCTTAAAAAAAAAAAAAAAAAAACAAACAATCAGAATAACCTGTACCTGGTAACTCCTTTTGAAATATGTATTACTTTCTAAGTCATCTGAGAAAAGAAAACACAATTTCAGGCCGTGCTTCCAGAGAAACAACAAACTAACTCAAGCACAAAAATGAACACATATGCTTTTAGAGCATGTGTTATTTATTATTACCATTTTATTTAGAAGTGTAGTTTGATACACACTTTTAAAAATGAAAGAAAAAGTAAGAAATAATAATGCTCCAAACAATTCAGTCAACCCTTATGTTTGTTTTGGCCTGGCTGCTTGCGTAGTTTTAGGAAAAAAACTTAGTATGTGAAGAAGAGAAAGCTTTCCCATTTTAGAAGCTATCATTCTTCTGTTTTGGCCATGATTTAAGATGAGTTTACATGAACTATTTTCTGAACTGTGAGCCAAAGCACTTTCTTCCACCTCTCATTCTGCGGAAGTGACCTGCTTCATGCTCTGAAGCTCTGAAAGGATCTTTGAAAAAAAGTTCCATTGTGTTTTCCTTGGACTTGATGCAGGATTTGAGTGTAACTCAGCCAGAGGAATATTCTCTTTACTATTCGAAAATAGAAAGAAATATACCCCCCAAATCCCTTATGGTACGATGGCTGTGAAAGTCCAAGCTGCTGGAACAGTTTGGGTGCTGCCAAGGGAGGATGGTACCCAGAGATGGGAAGAGCAGTCCTCACCTCTGATTGCCCCATACCATTTAGGGCCACTCAGATAAACCTCATGACATTTCTCCTATATCTGCTGGCCCGTGAAAGAGGTGAACTCAGTCAGCCAATTCCATTTTCTTCTCTGCCGTGGATGGTTTTGTAGTGCTACTCTTCTAGAGAGGTTTCAGTACTGGTATTGTCTGCCGTGCAGACCATTCGTTAAATAAGCATCCCAGAAAGCAAGAAGCTAAACACATATTTAATATTTACTTATTTCTACATTTGCTTTAATGAGGAGGCACTGGGTAGAATTGAGCTGTTTTTCAAACACCAACCTGTCATCAATAGGGTTGATGACTTAATACTGTTGCTAATGTTGTTATTATCATCATCAAAAGATCATCCTAAGCTTTCTGAAGACGTTATGGCTCTAATAATGGCATCACTAATACTGGAACTCTAAATAAAACACTGGAAGGTCATGAGGCTCTGCAGTGAATGAGACTGTAAAGAAATGCTTGTCCATACCACCTGTGTAGTCATTCTTCCCAAAATGAACTGCCTAAGCAGGAAAATAAAGATTAATATCTTATCCTGGTATAAGATTTGCAAGGGAAATTACTGGCATAGGGAAGGTTGATACTGACTCAGGCAAGCACAAGGACTTCAGGCCACCCTTCAGTGGAAGAAACATTTTTGCCAGCATTAGTCTAGTATAGCTGAATTTTTGCTTCATAACAGCGTTTGTTCTCTTTCTGTCACTCATGGTACTAATACTCAGCAAGGATTAATGAGAGTTATATAATTTTCAAGAACTGAAAATACCTCAAGGAAAGTATAATTCTGCTTCTTGGCTTCATTTAGTCTTCTGTTGAGTGAGAGAGTCTGGGACTCCCCACCTGGTGAGGTTATTGCTGTGTTCAGGAATTAGTAAACTAGGAGGAAGAGAGAGGTTTGTTTTGTTTTTTTTTTTTTTTTAAAGTATAAATGGCAGTGGTAGGTCCATCTACCACAGGTGTTGCAATTGCTTTTATCCTCCTTTTAAAAATACAGTGGTTCTCAAAGCTTGCTGAAGGAGACTCCAAGCAGAATGCATTTTCCAGAACAGAAGTGTGTGCTCTCCTTAGCTAGGCCTGCTTGTCCTCCAGAGACTCACAGTGATGTGCATGAAGGTTCTGAGGTTGTGCTTAAGAGCAGAGAAAGTGTTTCCCCACTGATGCAACGTTCTTTGTTTCCTTCTGGTGGCAGTTTACTAGTGTTTCTTGTAACAGTTCTTTGTTATGCTCAGGGAGAAGGGGAATGTAGATGGCCTTCATGAACAGCCTCTTGCATCAGTGAGCTCATGGTGATATGCTGCCATTGGTGACAGAGAGGAACTGTTCAGAGCTATGAATAATTCCAAGTTTAACTACCTAGCTAACAAAATTCTCTGTAAAGGTGTTTGAGTTTATAATGTCTCCTTGACATTTTCTTGCATTTTTTTTCCTCAGGTTTTGGGGAGCAGTACTGTTGGAACAAAGCAAAGAAATGGTGATGTGACTGAGTGAGCAAACAGGTGAGTAGATGTGTAAGCCCAGACTGAACTTCGATGTGCATTTAACCTGGCAGAAAAGAGCCCCAGCAAGTGTGGGGAGATCTGGATTTCAGGTGACAAAGCTTCCAGCTCTGGTTCATGTTAGTACCACTGGTGGGAAGGGGGTAGAAGAGGGGAACAAGATGAACAGAAATAGGGTTAGGAATTGTTGTAATCTCTCCAGCCTTACTATCTTTTTGTTTTGGTGTAGACCTTCCAAAATGCTTAGTAAACTACAGCCTGTTTTGGTTAGTGCTGGAGGGATGACAGCTTCTCAGAGGGGACTCCTCAGAGAGGAGGATACAGGCAACTCTGAGCTAGCAACCCCCTGGAGAGACAGCAGCAAACTCCATAGTGGTACTTGAATGACTTCCAGCAGTCTGGACTGGAATCGCTGCAAACATGAATCTCACTCACTCCTGTAATTCCAGTGGTGAGAAGTCCCTGCTCCCGACGTTTTCTTCCCGCAGCCTATTTCTTGGCTGATTCTCTGGCAGTGGCCCATAAACAACAGTGTGTTCTAACACGTCACCAGGATTTGTCAGCAGAAACTCAAGCTAAAAAAGCCACCAGTATTTCTCATGTTGATCTTTCAGAAGATGTCAGAGTGCTGAGCAATGAGACTTAAAAGAGTTAGAAAAGCAATAAGGAGAGATGTTGTGAATAACATTGCAGATCCCCTCCTGAGTTTCATGGATTTGTAGTAAGTCCTTGGCTTCGTGGTTTTGCATATTGCATTTCAAAACTCATGAAAATGCTGTCTTCACCAAGCTCTACTTTGCCTGCTGCTATTGCACAAACCATCCTGAAGCAGTTTGTAGTTACCCAGGTCTCTGTGGATCACAGAATCACACTTATCTTCACTGCTGCAACACGTCGCCTTCCCCTTGTCTCTGTGTTTGCCTTCTTGCCTTTTTGCTGTATCCTGGATTATAACATCCATGGGGTAAAGTCAACTTCCATGTGAGCTATGAACTATTTACCATGAGATTTGCTTCTGGCTGGGTTCTCCAGGTCAGAAGTGCTTTAACATTAACAATGAAAGAGCTATACAGAGAATATTCCCATTTCCTTAGGTGGGAATGAGACAGCTTAGCAGTCCAAAAATCTCCTTTATCTGCTCAGACAGTACCATAGACTAGTTCAGAGCATCCAGACCATGAAGAGCAAGGGCCTGAAGAGCAAACAAGGCTCCTGTGCGTAGAGACTGTGTGTTTTGCAGACATTCTGCAAAAATTTATGTAGAAATCTAGCAGTGTTCTTTAAAGGGGCTATAACTGATGTTCTGAGTTAAATTTGTGAGTAACCCTAAGTAAGCTGATTAAGTACCATTAACAAAGCTGTTTTAAGAGGTACTATATGTAAGTTTGCAGTAAACAAGAGAGCCATTAGACTGGATCCTATCTTTGCAATCTTAGGAATGAGATGTACTCCTATGTGCTTTTGGCTCCATGCTGTGAAAGGTGAAGCTGTGTGATCATCCTGGAAACATCCTTTCCAGGTCTATGCTACCATGGATTATATTAATGCGTATGCTGAGGGCTCTTCTGTGGTTAATCATCACGTTCTGCTAGGAACTCACTATGGGAGATTGGTGTTAAAAAGCATTTCACAAAAAACAGAATGTCTCCCATTTCTATCATGCATCTAAACTCATACTAACTATGCAAGACGTCAGTTACGTGTGCACCTCTGTAAGCAGCTGCCCTGTTCTCAGGGCACACACAGAGGAAAAGCAAAGGGTCGGGTGAGGGCAACAGCTCCGTTCCAGGTTTCCCTGACTCATGGCTGTGTCCCAGCTGCGTTCTCTAGGGGCTTTCAAGCAAGTAATGTTTTCTGCTGAGTCACAGCATTACAAAGAGTTGTTACCTCGTGATTAATTCTTACCCTTTTTTTTTTTTTTTTAAATCCCAAAGAAGAAATGTAAATCTGATTTCTGTTCTCTCCCACCATAGGGAGAGTGCCTGGGTCATGGAAAATGTGGATTCTGCCCCATTTTTATATCACCTTCTCTCTTAATATACGTTTGTAGCCAGTGTTCTCTCTCAGATATGGGAACCTACATAGCTGGAGGCTTCCCAGGGCAGCTATCTCACTTGATCTCTGTCCTGTTAGCTAGAGGACAGCTGTCAGTGCCTTGCGGGGATTTTCTTCAGCACAAAGTGCTGTGGTAGCAAAATGCTTGTAACACTCCTGCTGCCTTCACTGTTCTTACTGTACGTTGCAACAGCTTGCAGTTTGTTTCCACACACAAAGTCACATGGTAAATACCTCTTGACATCAGTTGATAAACTTTCCAGAGCCTGCGGCCAGGAATCTAGGTTCTGAGCAGGGTTTTCTTGCTCTGGTGTTATGGAGCATTGGGGTGTGTGGCATCTCTGCACTGGCTGTACTTAATCTGCAGATCATGGCCTCCTGGGGTCTGCACCTTGCCGCATGGCATGTGTTTTCAGCACGAGCAAGCAGTATGAAGTGGTTTGGAGTCAGAAATGAACCCTGAGGCTCACGCTCTACATTTAACATTCCAGGTGCTGAGAGCTGGAAGTTACTTTTTATTTTTTTCCTGTTTATCATGTATTTTAAGGAGAGTTCTTTTCCCTCTAGAATTCTATGGAAATCCTATATGTGGAGCCTGTGAGGTTCCACACAATGAGATGGCATGATAATGCCATAGCACACATCTGTCAGCCCCTGAAGGTGCCACTGCTTAGCCAAATGTTTCAGTCCAGAGCCCTGTGTTTGTGGAAGCTGTTGCTTTTCATGTTGGAAGAGGGAGGAAAAGTTCTAGATGTGGAAACAGTTTGATTAAAAGTTTTTTAAAAATGCACTACATGTACAAAATCACGCTGCTACTGAAAAATAGGAGTTCATATGCTTCCTGGAGAGCTCTTACAGTTTAGCTGTACTTGAAACACAATCCCTAATTTCCTCTGTATGAATGATGTCACAACTGCCTTATGCCACCCCTCCTTCACCCCCTGCTCCCTACCCGGCCGACCCTGACATAGCTGCAGCTGTCACAACACTTGTGCAAACAGAGAATTAGGATGAAGGGAAATTTGGATGCAGGCCAGACCTACTGTATTTGACGCCAGGAGGAAAGCTCACTGCTTGGGAAGGTGGGGGGGATGTCAGTGAAATTTGGAAACTGTTGTGTAATTTCCAAATACCCTAAACGTGGACAGAAGAAGAAATGGACTTGATTCTTAGAACTTTTTTTTTTTCTAAGCGGACCTCCCTTGCCAAACATTGGACGTCAAAGGCAACAATTTCAAAGCTATGAGAGAATGACCAATGTCACTGGGAGAGACGTGCCGAGGAGCAGAAATTCCCGGGAATCGTGGCTTTGCAGCAGCCGAGCACACAGTGCTGCTGCTTTCACATCCTGTTATGTTTTAGAAACCCTCTCACAGTCTCCCTGAAAGCGAATGAAGTGGTTTTTGTTCCTGTTATTTGTCAGATGCCTGTGGTTTGATTCATTTCGGAGGAGAAAGAGAAGAGCAAGTGCTATCTCTTCAGCAGAGAGCAGCTGTACCTGCTGAGGGGGAAGTGAAGACCCACGGCCTCACAGTTGGCTGAAACACATTTACAGTATTTCCAGGGAAGCCCGTGAGGAGAAAAAAGGGAATGTTATCCCTTTATCTCTCTTCCCAATTTGCTAAGCCCAATTACCTGATATTTCACAGGCTCAGGATGATTCACCTGTTTGAAGGCTGGCCTGAAGGTGTTCTGTGACTCTCAGAGCCGTGGCCAGTCAGCAGAGTGCTGAGTTGAAGGAGAAATGCAAAAGGAAGTGGTGGTGATTTCTCGAGAGTGAGAGCTGGGGCTGTTGACGAAGCTTTCCAAGATTGTGCAGGGTTGTGTCCTGCTTCCCTTTTCTGTGAAAGAAACTGCTGCGCTGTGCTGCATCCTGGGGCACGACAGAGCAGCAGTCCCCAGCTGTGGCAACATCACAGGGATTCACTAAACAGGCAGCCCCCAGCAGGTCTGCTTCAGCTGTGCTCCTTGTGATAGCAGGGAATTCCAGGTGCGAGGAAGATGTCTTGTCAGAAGAAAAAGTCAAGTATGCTTCAGGCTCCTGTAGCAGCAAAGAAGCCCCCTATCTCAGATTACTTGGCCAATCTGTTTTCAAAGACTTTTGAGAGAGAACCAGCCAAAATATTTCTATAAGACTAAAATGTTGAAGTCTGTTGTGGGACCGCCTGTAGCCTGCAAAGTTACCTCAGCACATTGCATTCCAAAGGGAGAGCATCAGCATCTCTGGCTGATTTCCCAGTAGGTGTGGCCTCACCTCAAGCACTGCGTGCGGGTCTGGGTGCCATAAATAGGAATGATATAAAGCTATTAGAGAGAGCATCCAAAAGAGGGCTGTGAAGGTGTTGGAGGGTCTGGAGCGCAAGGTATATGAGGAGCTGCTGAGGTGCCTTGGTTTGCTCAGCCCAGAGCAAAGGAGCTGAGGGGAGACATCATGGCGGCTGCAGCTCTCACAGGGAGCAGAGGAGCAGTGCTGAGCTCTGCTCTCTGGTGGCAGCAACAGGGCCAGAGAGAATGGCATGGAGCTGTGTCGGGATGGGTCAGGAAAAGGTTCTGCACCAAAGAGTGGTCAGACACTGAAACAGGCTCCCTAGAGCAGCGGTCATGGCCTCAAGCTGCCTGAGTTCAAGGGGCATTTGGACAACATAGGGTTTGAATGGTGGTCCTGTGTGGAGCCAGGAGTTGGACTTGATGATCCTTGTGGGTTCCTTCCAATTTGGGATGCTGTATGATTCCATGTTTCACACTCATCTTTACTGATTTTTTGAGCCATGTGACAGCTTAGTTTTTCTTTGTCTGAAGTTACAATTAAGGTAACAAAACCTGGAGCCTGGAGGTTAATCACAAATTAACAGTAATTTGCTGTCCATTCCCTACAGATGGCTTTCCAATGGGCAAAGCTTCTTCAAGAAATAACTGTGCTCTGAGGCTTCACTTGCTAGATGTGAATAAATAGGTTTTACCCTGGTAGCACAGGCTATGAAGGATCTTGTTGCTATTCACTCTATTATGATTGACTCACAGGTGTTTGGTGTTCAAACACAAATTCTTTAGGATTGTACTGAGCTGTTTGTCATAGGACTAAATGTCATGCTGCATTTTTCCAGCTCTAGGATTTGCTGCATAGACTATTGCAACCAAATAGACTTCTGGTATTTATTATTTCCAGGTCTTGTGGGCTAGAGTAGAATTAGAGATGGCAGCTTCTGAGGGATATTCTAAGACTTACAATTGGGAGATATTTAAGCCATACTGCAGCCTACAAGCACCATTTACGTCCCTCCTTGCAGCTGAGTTTTCAGAAGCCTGTCAGTGCAGCAATAATTTTTCCTTTAAAAGAAATAGATATATATTATTTTGCAACAGTTTAACAGGGTCACGGACATCAGATAAAACTTGACAGGATCCTTAAACATTTTGGAGTTTGTTAGGAATAATGTGGGAATCAGACATCCTATTTCCTATGAGCGTGGCTGCTTGCTTTCTCTCAGTATCACTTCTTGCCTCCATACCACACGATGTGACCACAGCTTCTCGTACTGGTTTTCGGTCCTTTCAAGGAAGAAAACTGTCCTGTTTCTTGATGTTTCTCCATGCAGCCAGGAGTGCCTTGTGTTAACACTGGTTGACCTCATGCCATACTGCTGAGTTCTTAATGTTTCTGTCCCAATGGAAAACTCACTTTCATGACTAACAGCAAGAATTAACTGAAAAATAAATTTGGAAAAGCAAATTCTGGAGTGAGTAGGGTGGGATCTTGCTGGTTCTTTGGTACTCTGTGATGGTGAAAACCTTCCCAAGTTCTCATGTCAGCTTGGTCATGTTTATATAGGGTTGTGATTGCTCTGCATGTACCAGCAGCAGAAATTTCTGGGTTAGACTGACCTGGCTTGCTGCCACCTCTTTGGCCATGGAAGCTATTGCTGAATTTCCTTGAGGTCAGTGAGATTACGTTGTCTAAGCACTGCAGCTTCCCAGCAGTATGCTGGAGGAAAGAACCTGGCCACTCAGTCTTTTATAATGTTTGGTTAATATCAGTTGAAATTAAAAGCAAATTCTGTCGATGATGAACCTCTCTGAAATGGGATGATCTTTTTCTTCATTGATCCAAAATATGGATGTGCTTGTGACTGCTCCTTGTTTGACCTCTGCATTAGTTTTTGGGTAGTAACGGGGATTGTGTCTTGGTGTGCTTAGAGTATCCTGTACACATATCTCAGGTATTGGTCTTGCTTTTTATCTTTTACTTCTGATTCTGAAATACTTGTGCAAAGTTCAATGCACAAGGAATATTGACTGTCCCCTGGGATCTAAGTTTTTTTCTTAAATGGATTATGTCAGAATGCAACTCTGGCAATCTGGATTTCAGTTTCAAAAACCTCACAGTGCCTCTTCCAGTAAATCTCACCCCACAGAAATCATGTTTTCAATAGCAACTTCAATTGTTAAGAAGTCACAATCTTAGGGATGACTTATTCATTCCACTCTTCTGGAACTGGCACCTTCCAAAACTCATATGGAAATGGTGAACTAATCAGAGGTCATACAGGGAGCAATCACAAGCACATCCAGCTTCTGGATCAGTGAAGAAGCAGACTTCACTGGGTCTCTAGACTCCCTCCAGCAAGCAAGTCTTTTCACTCCTCAGTGTGTTCTGGAGTTTCTCTAGATTAAATTGTACTTATCTATTTCTGCTCGGTGTAGCAGACAGTAAGGCAGCTGGCTGATTTTGGCACAGAGAAAGCTGGTGGTATGTCTATATGCTGATGGGAAGCATGTTGCTCCATCAGATGTGGTGAAACAAACTGCACACCAAGTCAGCATGAGGACTGGCAGGACTGCAAGCATTCGTAGTGTCCTTCTCCCACATAAAGAGTAAAGCAAGCCCCAGCTATATATAAACAAGACGATGCTCTCTAATAATATTTAATAGATACCTTAGTGCCTTCTTACGTGCACTGTCCTTATTCCAATCTTTTTTTTAAAGCAATCTTTTTCCTCCTTTTGTACAAGAATCAAATTGGAGAAAGAACTCTTTCTTTGACAGCCAAAAAGTTTACAGGAGCATTGGATACTACGATTTTTCTCTGACTTGCTGGACAGTACAGGCAGAAGGGGCAACATGTGTGAAAGTATGCTGGTGCTTTTTTGCTGCCTCATCACAGAATTTTGGCTTCTAATCAGACTGGACGATACAGTGGTATTCTGATTGATTTTCTTTTCTATTACTCTGTGAGCTGATGTAATGGTGACGTAACACAGTGTGCTCTCCTACCTGATGTTCCTCCATGATTCATGTGCTAACGGGTGTTCTGATTGTCCTGCTCTGTGTCAGGCTGTGAAGACAGATGTGAGACATTAGCAGGGAATGGCTTAATGCGCTCCTAAAAGATCTGCGTGTACTATCTATTAGCAGTCTGACTCATTCCTTTCTTTGGCAAAAAAACCTCAACAAACCTCCATGGCTTTCAGAAAACAGAGACTCGAAAAGTGTCTTCAGAAGGAAAAAAAAAACAACAAAACCACTAATTGATGGTGAGTGCTATTTTTGCCATGTTATTCTACTACTGTGAGATATAATAGGAAAAGGATCGCCCCTGGGCTGACTGTGGAACAATAATGACAATAGAATAAAGCACATCTGCAGCAAAGAACACAAGATTAGTCTTCTAAAAGAATGCTGCATGCACACCTGTTCTGAAAGAGTAGTTCAGCAGTTGTGTGGGGAACACAAGGGCTGGGAAGGCTGCAAGCATGCACCCTAATTCATGAGCATCCCAGCTCAGCACCAGACTGACTGTTCAACTTGTACATAGCATGGGTTAAAAGGGATTGAGGATGTGAATTTACTGGAAACTGAAGGCAGCAGCTAAAGAATTCCACTAGGACCCCATACTGGTGATTTTTGAAACAAATAAAGTGAGTGATGTAATTACATTTTAAGTAGCTACCCTGAGCATCTTCTGGCAGCATATTCTTAGTAGCAGGTGGTTTGGTATAGACTACAAAACTTTTCCAGGAAGCTGAGGATTTAGCTGAGTGCTTATCCTAAATGCAGCATTACCGTGACTAGTTTAATCTTGTGTATAGCTAGATACAGCTACAGTTTCAATTTCCCCACCAAACACTTGTACTTCCTCCAGAATGTGTGACTCATTGTGCATCTCTTGAAAAGGCAGTGACCTCTAAGGTAAGGACAGCCCCAGCATCTTAATTCTGGAGTACTGAGCTCTGTCCCAACAGAAGGGCATGGATCTGTGATAAATAATGGCAACTGGATGTGGGGAGGAGGCATGGGAGGGCTGCAGAAGGGTGTAAAAAACAGGTGTGGGTTTAGAGCTCCAGTTTGGGGTAATGACAAAATGTCTGTGAGGCAATTGGTTTGTGAGCTGTACCTACAGGCACTATGTATCTTCTTAGGACCATCTGGAGTACAAGGAGTATGAAATGATCTCTGATATGCTGCAAAAACAACTATCCCCAAATGAGTTGTTTGGATTGAAAAGCTGCTTTTTTTTTTTTTTTTTTTTTTTTTTTTTTTTTTGGCAGTGGAGAACTGCTTGTTGGATTTCTTTTCCAAAAAAATAGGGCTTTCAGAATATTTTTCGTTTCTTAGAAACTGCGTGGGTTTTTTGGATCATTGGAGTAGAATTTTAAAAATAGCAACATGAACTTCTACTACCTTTCTAATGGATAATCAGTAGGTTTCATGTCAGGATAAATTCCTGTCTAACTTACACAAGACCCTCTCTAATTGCTGCAACAATAAATGCCAAGAGAATCCTAAGAATGAGGAAACGTCCTGAGCTTCATTTGGATAGTAGAATTCTTTGTTAGCCAAAATAATCCGAAGATTCTTCTTACCTTAAGATATTTATGAGCTTTTTTGTGTAATATTGTTATAAAACATGTTCAGCCTTTTTTTTTTTTTTTTTTTTTTTTTTTTTTTAACAACTTTCTTGTAAATGTGCTTTAAAAATCCTGTGAATTTTCTGGTGCCTCTAAGATTCATACATGCCAGTGTTCATGCAAAGTTCTGTATATAGACATTGATGTTTTGTGGTTCAGCAGTAGGTTCTGTGTTTAATAGAAATCTTATTAGTCCTTCTGCTGTAACACCCATAAAAATACTGATATCTCTTGAATAAGAAGCCCTGGCTGATGTATCATAATTAAGATATGGGACACTGTATATAGGAAATGCATCCTCCAGCGTACATTTTTGAAAAGAGTTTGTGTCCTTCTTAAGGCTTGTGTAATTGTCTCTTAAGAATTGTTTTCAACAACTTGGGTCTTATTTCTAAAATCTTACTATGTGTGTCCTGGCTGAATTAAGAATATGATTTAAGAAGCATCTGACTGCTGCTTCCTAATTTTAATTTAAGCAAATATTACTGCAAGCCAACTGGGTGTGCTCAGTGCCTTGAGGATAATTTATTTTATTATTTAGAGGTCAAAAAGGGGTTAGATGTGAGAAGAAGAGAAAATTCCTTTATTCATTATTTGAGCCAGTGTAGTAGATGGTTAGTCTGGGAATTTAGGAATTGGTCAGTTTAAGATAGACATGACGATGGTGAATTGGGTGCTTCTTACCTACATTCTTACTCTAGGGTATGTGTTATTCAGCTTGTTCATCAGCTTGGAAAATTAATAGCTTGCACAATTTGTTCTTCAAATTCCTTCCCTTTAAGTCTTGGTGATAATGTGTTCCGGTAAATTAACAGCGAAGATTTTTTTTTTTTCCTTTCTGGCATTCGTCTGAAGCTTCAAATAATGTTGTTTTAGCCCTTACGAACTGAGATCAACCAATAGTGGTTGGACACATCTCTCATTTCAAAGTTGGCAGACAACCCCGAGCAATCCCACATGCAGACCTCAGCCAAGAGGAGAGGGAATGCAACATGAGGGAAGGAGATCCAGTGCCGCACTGGAGAGTGAGTTGCAGGGAGGTGTGTCAGAGCAATGACTATGGCTTGACGTAGTCAAATAGGAGGCTGTGGAGGGTGCATACTAATAATTAAGGTTATTTCTCCTCAGGGCTTTATTCAGTGATGGAAATGAAACGTAAAACGGATGAAGAAGATTAGGAATGAGGTCTGAGGGGACGTTGTTTAACAGTGTAGTTTGTACCATAACCACCTTCACTGTAAGAGAGTTCCCTAGTGGCTGATTTGCTTTTGTGGTCTTGGTCCTTTCAAAAACAGTGATACAATGTTGGAAACTTTTTTTTTCTCGGTACTTCTTGTTTCTGGTTTAAAACTTCACCTTCCCTGAAGTGTTTTATAATCATTTATACAAAATATGACTCTATGTCTAGGTGGAGACTAGTCATCAGTGGTGTCCCCCAGGGGTCTGTCTTGAGACCAGTGCTCTTCAGCATCTTTATCAATGACATAGACAGTGGGATTCAACAAGTTTGTTGATGATACTAATCTGAGTGGTTTGATTGATATAATAAGCAAGGGATGGCATCCAGAGAGACCAGGACAGGCTTGAAAAGTGAGCCCACAAGACTCCAGTGTGGTTCCACAAGGCTGAATGCAAGGTTTTGAGCTTGAGTCAGGGCAACCTGTGTACAGATTGGCAGAAGAACTCACTGAGAGCAGCCCTGCAGAGAAGGATTTGGGGGTTCTCTGGTGGAGAAACTTGACCAGAGCAAGCAGCGTGCACTTGCAGTCCAGAAGGACAGCAATATCCTGGACTGTATCAAAAGAGGGATAGCCAGCAGGGCTAGGGTGGTGATTGTAGGGTGGTGATTGGGTGGTGATTGGAGGGTTGGACTCGATGATCTCTGGAGGTCCCTTCCAACCCCTACAATTCTGTGATTCTGTGATTGTCCTCCTCTGTTCTGCCCTCATGGAACCTCACCTACAGTATCACATCTAGGCCTGGAGCTCCCAGCACAAGAAAGATGTGGAGCTGTTGGAGAGAGTCTAGAGGAGGGCCACAAAGATAATCAGAGGACTGGAGCAAGTTCATGTCTTTGAAATGTTAGATGTTTTTGGAGAAATCCTGTTGAGGTTAACACCTCTCTACCACTGCTAGGGCAGAAAAAGAGAGACTTGCACTGAAGTAGGTGGAAGAGTGATCATCTGTTGAACAAACATTGAAAGTGCTGAGTAGGTGTCTCCTCCCCTGAGCAACAGCCTGCACACCCCAAGAGGTGAGAATCCCTCAGAGAAAACAGGTCATGTTCCTGAAGTCTTACTGTCTTGCAGTCTGTACCCTGGAGCAATGAGTGTGACCTTCATTTACTAATTTGCCTCTAAGTATGCAATTTCCTCCTTACCCACTTTTCTCTAAGCAGTATGTAATATTCATCAGGGAGAGTGGCCGTGGACTTAGAGTGGATGGATTTTTATAGCATCTCTGTAAAGCACTTTCTAAAGGGCATATATGCATGTAATTTCACTTGAAGAATTGAAGTCCCTTTTCAAGCAGAGGAAGTGATTTAAAAACAGCTGGAAGCGTCCTCCTTCCTTCCTCCTTTCCTTCCTTCCTTTTTTCTTTCCTTCCATCTGCCCACCCTTCCCTCCCTCCTCCTTTCTTTCCGTATTGGTTTCCATCTCTTTTATTTTATGTATATATAAAAAAATGATAGATCTACAAATACTTCCACTTTTATCTACTTTCTTACTTTGACTATATGGACTAGGTAAGGTACAGTTTTCCCCATTTTGTGTGGGATCTTTTGGATGTCTCTGAAATCTGCCTTTGCAAACTCTCATGCCTCAGCTGAAGGGACAGAGATGTGGACTCACTAGCCAAGATCTTTCTGTTTTATTCCAGGCTGGCAATCTTGTGAAGTTGAAAAGCTGGTAAAATGAAAATTATAAAAAGAGGAACAAAACAGCTTAAAAAGCCTTAGTTGCTCAACTTTCACTTTTCAGCTTCAGAATTTAGTTCTCTATTTTTGTTCTTATCACAGTGGATTTTTCTAGAGAAACGGACTTCTAAAATTCTACTCTGAGCACTCCCTTCCTTCCAAAATAAAACTAAAATATTGGATAGAAGATTGTTAAGAAACTATTTTACTAATTTTGTCATTGTAAGCCTGAAACATCTCTGAACAAACAATAGCTTATTTTTCAGACTCTCTTCATGTTTTTTTACCTATTTTTGTTACCAATGCAAACCCATCATTAACATCTAACTGTGAGCATTTTCTTTAGAAAATAAAATCACTGTATACCACTAATAGAGTAAAGGCAGCTTTCATACCCTTTGCATGGATGATACTGGGGTAATCTGCCCCATGGCATGAGAGTAGGAGCACTCACAGCACATTTACAAGCTTGTTAAATTGGCTGTCATTAAGGCTGAGTGTCATGGCAATGAATAGTGAAATAGTTATTATTTCTGCTGCCCTTCATTTAAACTTCTACATATGACATCAAAGTAAGGGGAAACAGGAAATGTCCCACATTAGTCAATCCTGTAGCTCAAGAAAACCTTTATCCTCTTGTAATATGAAAGCTGCAAACTTCCTTTGACCACAATGTAATTTGCTAAATGCTTATGATTTTACAACATACAAATGAATGGTATTGCAAAAGGTAGGACAGAAATTCTGAAAGACAGATATTCTGTTTTACTTGGGGCAAGAAAAAGCTTGCTCATATAATAAAATGAAAGCAAGCTATGTGGCAATTAATCCAACAATTAGTTCAAGAAAGCAATAAGAAATGAAAACCATGTCCACCTAAAGAAATTCTCTGCATGGTGGTTGTAAGATGCCCTTTTCTAAAAGATTGTTAATTTGTTTGTTTGTTTTATGCACAGTATCTTGTCATAAACTTGATGGCTGCTCAGAACTTACACTTACCTGACAGAACACGTAGACTCCTTCTAAGACACTTCTAAACAAAGCTGGGTTTTTTTCCAGAATTTTTGTTGTACCACTCTTTATGCTGTTTGAAACTTTCACTGTGAAACTTTGCTTTAAAGTGTTCTCCTCTTTTTTGGACAAAGGCATGATCCCTTCAAATAAAATTTCTAACCCTGTGAAAATACATTTTCAATTGCCCTTCTGAGACATCATTCTGGTGGATCAGCCTTTGTTACTGATGCAGATACTTTCTGCTTCAGTATAAAAGCAGTACAAAATATGAGTATGTGGACTTACGTGCAGTTACTGGAGGTGGATTTCTTTCTATGGCAGCCACCATGCTGTGCCCACAGCCCTCTGCTAGACTGTCTCTGATGTCAGAGCTACATCACAAGCCTACGCTTATGCACAGTTTAGCAGAATCTGTTTCTGGTGCCTTCAAGCTTTGCTGTTACAGGACCACAGCACCAGGAGAGCTGCAGTGGTTACCAAATGCAAACCAAAGGAGAGTACAGCCCTGCAACAAGGTACAGACCACACTTACTGTCACTGCAGTCTTCCCTTGGTGTGCTCTGAGCAGCGATGCTGATGCGCATGAGGTTCTGCAGAAAACCTTTAGCATCCTACAAGTCTCACGTGTCTTAGTGGGTTTGCACTAAATCCTTCTGGCATGACCAGGACAAAAGATGCTTAAATGGCATGTAAGAACAGATCAAACATACAACCACAATTCTCTGATACAGTCTATCAGATTCCAATGATCTTTGGCTCAGGGTCGTAGGGAACCTTCATTTTTATCACTGTAACAGACAGCCCTTGATGATCAAATTAATGAAAACAGATATTCAATTACTTTTTGCATCCATCTAAACTTTTATCTGCCACAGCATCCTGTGGAAAGAAGAATCATAGCCTCAGTATTTAGTGTTTATTTTGAACTTTCTTCTTGCAATTTTCCTTTTAAAACATCCTTCCTTCTGAATTTGTACTCAGTGTTTCACTTTTTCTGCACTATTACATGGATTTATAGACCTTTGAAATATCCCTTCTCAACCATTCCTTTCCCAGAATGAAGTGTCTTAGCCGTTTGGGACATATCTTATTTAAAAGCTATTCCATATTTTGATTGCCCCCAGTAATCTTTGCAGTATTCTTTTTTGGTTATTTCATGTCCTTTTAAAGATGGAGGGTTAGAGAAGTACTGAGAATGTAGATACTCTAAATTTAAATGAAAATTTCTTTACTTTTATCCCATGAAAGGTTTATTCCTTTAAAAGACCATGTTAAATGTCCTTTGGAAATCTAAGTAGACAGTACCACCTGGATATGCCTCATTAATCTACATAACCATAGACTTCTCCAAAGAACTCCAGTAGATTTGTGAAGCATAACTTTTCATTTGGAAAACCTTTGCTGTGTCTTTTTTTTGGCATAGCATGTGCATCTGCATTTGTTTTCACACATTTATTTGACTGCTTTTTCTTTTTCCTACCAGTTTCCCCAGAATGTGAATGCTATGCCTTCATTTGATATCACTCCAAGAATTTTGGCTTCAAAGGTGCAGAGATAAACTGTACCATATATAAATACACACACAAGAATATACACATGTGCATGCTAAATTGTACACATTTTCATATAATTATATATACAAAATGTATAACAAAATATATGCTGCATTATTATATTACTATTGTAAAATAGATGATGTAATAATTCCATATTTGTATAAATATATATACTTAACAAGGCATTTCCCCTTTCCTACTGTAACCACATATCAAGCAATTGCAATAATGATTTTAGAGAATGGCATGAATGGCTATTTTATGAATCTTTTCATGGAATTGGTAGTGGAATAATTTTCACTAGGGGATTTCCCTAGGAAACATCAGCTCCTAGTGAAACACAATGAATAATTTGCATACAGTTGTGGAGGAAGGAATAGTACCATGCAATGAGTATGACTCCAATGGCATTTCCCTCATCACAATTTCCTTCTTTCCACGACTCATAAAAAACCCCACAAAAACAACAACAAAAACCCCCCCCCCCCCCCCAAAAAAAAAAAAAAGAAAAAAAAAAAAAACAAAGACCAACAAAGGGCCCCTTTAAAATGAAACTGTTTTAATACATCCATGATGTTGAAGCAGACGGTCACTCACAGACAATGGCAAGAAATGGGCTTGCATGCAATGCATGGTGAGGGGCACAGGTGGACTATTCCTCCCCAGCGCATGCTACAAGGAGAAGTGTGGCCAGAGTCCATCAGACCACAGACACCTCTGTTTTTTTGCTGAAGATAACCCAGAACCTGTCCCATATCACAGCAGGAACGGTGGCAGTCACAATATGCAGCTGTTCCCTAATACTAAGTATGTGCACAACTCTCAGCAGGATCTAAGGTCACAACCTTTGAGACAGAACGTTTGGTTGCTAACACTGCTTATCACTCAATCTTATCTGAACGTGCTGGCACTTCAAGGGGAATGATAAGCATATCTTCAGTTTTGGATAGAGTCTGGTTACATTTTTTCTATAAACCACAGTATGCAGGAAACATTTTTCTTTGATAAATTTCTCATTTACAAATTTAATCACAACTGTTCCCAATCCATTGCATTTTCCCTTTTTTGTCATGTAAATTATTTGCCATTTTGATGTATTTTGTCTCTCACGTTTATTACGTGAATGCAAAAGAAAAGTTGTGTTTTGAAATACTGATCACAGGAACTAATCTTTTTTCTGTTTTAGAGGATGTTGAAGCCTTTACAGCAGAAGCTGTAGTCTTTATATTTTGAAAAGCATTGTGGTTTGTGAAAGAAAAGATTTAGTCACATTGAAGGAGTTGAGAAAGGTCAGTATGAGAATAAGAAAAGAAGTGCTTAGGTATTACTTCTTTTTTCAGTGTAGTTATTCCATTACCGTAGTTAAGTTGTATTTTATTTAATGAACGCATGACAAAGGAGAGCTCTGGTCTTGAGGTTCCAGCTGGGCTCACATCCATGAGGCAGTGAACCTCCTTTGCTCAGCAGTCGACCTGGACAAACTGATGGGAACATATTTAGTACAACTGTCTGGAATAGTGCATGAAAACTTAAAACGTGTCATTGTCATGCAAATGAAACGTGTCCCTTGAAGAAAGTTCTTGAGACGTAGATCTTGGGAGCTTGCCCCTCCCTTACCCACCAGATCCACACAATCTCGTCAGAGGAGGCTATCAGGTTAGTCAGCTATGACCAGCCTTTAACCAATCTATAAAGGCCTTGTTGTCACCTTGTTGACATAAATGTAGCTGAAATGACTTCCAGGAGGATTTGCTCTATTACTTCCCTGAACCTGAGATGCAGCTTGCTGGTCTTCATTTCCCCAGGTTGTCCTGATTATCGTTCCTGAGGGATGGCTGTGATGTTTGTGTTTTCCCAAACATTACACATCTCCTCCAGTCATCGTGACCCTTTCAGTGATGCCACAGAGGGACCTTTCAGTAACTCCCCCTGGACTTCCAGGCACATCTATGGATAGTCCTATGGACTTGTATATGTGCAATTGACTTTAGCATGCCTTAGCTGTGCCCTTTTCTACTGCAGGTAACAAGCCACTCTGCCAGGGCCCTGAGGGCACCAATAGGCAGGAATTGCCTTGATCACTCTCAGCTGGAACCTCCGCCCATGCACCCACTTCCCATGGTCTTAGGAGCTCTATTTAAGCTCATGTCCAGGTTATCAATTCCACTCTTGAGTTATGTTGTAATTTTAGGCTATGTTTTTAATTCTGTTTTGTTCTGATTATGAAGAAATATTTGAATTTATTGGTTTGACTTCAGATGTGACTTGTTTGCTTTGCCTAATGGTCACTGATGGGACTTCAGGTAAGTTCCCTGCCTATTCTGTCCTTACCCTTGGCTCCTAGTCTCTGGTGGAGTTCTCTTTTTGTTGTTCCCTGACATGCTCCCACAGATTACCCTAGCAGGCTAAAGGAAATGAGAAACCAGATGGCAGACCGTATTGGTGAAAGAAAAGAAAGAATTTTTAAAAAAAACCACCAAAAGCATAGATTACTTACTTCAGCCCACTTCATGTCTCCTGTGGCTATCTTTCCCATCTCACTATACAGCAGAGCTGTTTTCATTAGATTTCATCTTGTAACAATGGGGAAAAGAAGTTCTTCTTACCGATTTGTATACCACCTGTAAGTTTCAACCAGAAGAACTTTGGCCTTTCTATCTTTGTTCCTGTGAATTCAAGTGGTGTCTCCATACATCTTCTGGGTAGCCTATTTTTGCTTTGCCCTTCTGTGTGCTTTCATTTTGTTTGAGCTCAGCCAGGAAATGAATGACCCTACCATAGGGCCCTTCTCACACACTTACTTCCTGCATGTCAGAATGGGCTGTGCTTGTGCTTTGAGGAGGTTTATTATCAAAGACCATCCATTTGTACTATGAAACTGGGCTTGGGTTTATGGCTCTGCATGCTCTCATAACTCTCTTAAGATGCTACTGATCTCCTGCTGATCTATCCTGATGCTGCGTGGGCTATTTACCTCTTTCATCTGGCAACCTATCGCCTCATCCAGGGTGACCAGTCTAAGGGTCTCTGGTCCCTCCCAAGCCCTCCCTGCCACCAAGAATAGCATCTTCCTGCAGCAGTTCTTCCTGAGCTGAGCTCTCTGCTGGGTGCCATGTGCTGCTCTGCAGATGTCAGATGTTGTCCCCAGCGGTACATTAGCACCATTGCTGCACTGTCCTGACTCTGGATCTGAGCCCTTTCACAACTCTGCTGTGACGGCTCTCAGTGCCAAGGTGACCAGAAGTCCACAAATAGTTGTGGGTTGCTTCCTGTCTGGGAAGCCCCCAGGAAGCCTGGCTGCTGGAGCTGGTCTGCAAGCAGAGCTATGGTTTGGTTTCGTATGCAGGAAATATTACAGGTTTTCTTAGTTTTGGTCCACTCATCTTCTCTAATGCAAAACCAAATGGCCCCTAGCTACTGTCCTTCTTGGACATAGAAGCATCTTTGCCCTAGAGCTCAATCCACTTTCTGTTGTGCTTCTGCGAGCCGTGGTTTGCCGGGTCATATCTCAGATGTCAATTATGTTGGGCTGGGAATGCAAAGAAGCTGTACTGAGTAAAACTTGCACATAGAACATAGATGATGAAGCAGATGGGAATAAGGACAAAATAGCCCTAATTCCAGAAGTTGTAGCAAAAAGATGCTGCAGATTGCTTGTGGTGAATTCCATGCAAAAATGCATTGTCTTTCATTGGGTATTATCCTGATCTGTGTGAATAACAGCTAATGGAAGAAAAAAAAAAAAAAAAAAAGATTAAAGAAGCCCCCTTAAACTCTATTTTAAAATCCATACAATTCTCAGGGGATTTGAAGTGCTAATATGTACTTACAGAGAGGCTAAAAATGTAGCCGCGCGTAATTACGGCAGGGAAAAAAAAAAAAGTCCCCAAGCAGAGCTGCAGAGCTTCCCCGAGGTGTGGCAGTTAGCACGGTGCGCTGCGGAGGAAGGAGAGCAGGCTTTGAGCCGCGCAGGTTCAGCAGCTGGCGGGGCGGAGCCGGGCCTGCTCGGGCTGCGGCGGGCGCTAGGTGGTGCCAGCGGACCGCGCTGCTGCGGGGCCCCTAGGGCAAGGGCTCGTTTCTTCTTTCCCTTTTCCCTTCTTTATTTGTCCTTACCTGTTCCAATGAATAGGGTATAAGCAGTGGGGAAAATACGAAAATTGTCTTGCCGAAAATGCAAAGCAGACTGTACGAGTGGAGACCAGTAGAAAAACGTTGAAAGTAAATGAAATAAAGCAGAGAGAAAGGTGAAGTTTCGCTTTCAGTCACGCCCTTCAGTCAAATACAGAATCATTTCTGCCTGGAACTTGTGTCCTACTATGCGGAGCACCCTGGGGTGCTGGGCTCCTCGCTTCACCCTCAGGAGAAGTTATTGGAATTGCTAAAGGAGAAGAAGGATGTGGAGCTCTTGGAGCGAGTCTGAAGGAGGGTCTCTAAGATGATCAGTGGGCTGGAGCACCTCTCCTGTGAAGAAAGGTTGAGGGAACTGGGCTTGTTTAGCCTGGAGAAGAGAAGCCTCCAGGAATACCTCATTGCGGCCCTCCAGTACTTGAAAGGAGCATATAAGGGGGAACGGCTGTTTACAAGGGTGTATAGTGATAGGACAAGGGTGAATGGTCTGAGACAGGGGAGATTTAGGTTAGATATTAGGAGGAAGTTTTTGACACAGAGGGTGGTGATGCACTGAACAGGTTGCCCAAGGAGGTTGTGGATGCCCCATCCCTGGAGGCATTCAAGGCCAGGCTGGATGCGGCTCTGGGCAGCCTGGTCTGGTGGCTGGCGACCCTGCACATAGCAGGGGTTTGAAACTGGATGAGCATTGTGGTCCTTTTCAACCCAGGCCATCCTATGATTCTGTGAAGAAAAGGCTTTTGGATAGAAGACCGTTGAAAATCTGTATGAAACGCTATTTCTTGTTAAAATGGAAATGCATCTGGCTTGTTCTTTGCGTGGCTGTGGATGGTATCACCCATCTTATCTGGCTCAGGCACACACTGGCTGTGCCTGACAGCAAGAACAGTCTTGTGGCAACTTCTAATTCAGAAGTCTTTCAGCCATCCAAACTACAAGTGCTACTTGATATTGCAGGAAAGTTTGAACAATTTATGTTTATCTCTGGGATTTGCTTACTTGGCCAGGAGTGTGCAGTGCAGACAGTAAAGCTGAAACGAAGGCTGTGGATCCATGGACAACCCAGGGCAAGAGTGCATCACCATCACAGCTAATAGAGTGATAACGTGACTGTTACAGACTGTAGCTGATCCATTGGTTCCAGATACACTCAACAATTAGTAACTAGACATGCTGATTTGCGATAAATCACTTAAACTAAAGGATGTTTCTGTATTTCACTCGTAGTTCCAAGAGAGTATTATTTTCTAGTTTCTCCACTACTATTTGGCTTTTCTTCTTTTTCTTTTCCTCCCTTTATTTTTCTGTAGTTCTGTGATTGTTCTACAACAGTTCTGCATTAACTTGAAATGGTTTAAAATCTGTCAGGCCAAGGTCTGAGTAACCACATGTGCCAAGGCAAAATTATTGTGGTGGAGCCCAAGCCAGTGATGAAGGCTGTGCAAGATGTGAAGAAATGAAATTAAAGTAGGTTGGCAATCTGAAGTGAGCTGTGGGTAGGAATTTAAGTAAATGCTCTCACTGGTAACTTGAAGTTGGGGCATGGGAAATGCCAGAATACATTATAACATAGTATTGCATATAATACACAATCTAATTTGTATACTATTCGTATGATAATTATGCAACATTGATTCCAATTTTATGTAGTGTAATATGTAATATGGCTGTAATTCTATAATTGTGGCGAATTGTAATATTCCATATGTTAATATATAGGTCATTCAGATTCTAAAGCACATGGAGCAACAAATCTAGTTTTCCTTTCCAGCGTCCTTCTTGGAATATTTGGATGATCCCCATTTATTAGGACCAAAATCCAAAAAATAAATGCTTGTCTCTTCACCATTTCAGAATTCTCATTTGTTTTTCATCAGCTTCTATCTGTGGCACCATTCAGCAGTAGATAATACATCACAGTATGACCTGCTGCTGTGGCTGCCAGCTAATGCTGCTTGTAAGATGCTCACACATCTCACACATCATTTACAGTCCTGAGCTCCAGCTACAAGGCTGGCTGTAGACAGGCTGAAATGGCAGAGGAACCAGAAGTGTTTTGTTTCTATGTCTCTGTTCTTACTCGGAGCTGGTAAACTCTTGGCTGTGTGCTCCCAGTAAGGGAGGTACGCTTTGCTCAGGGCACTTCAGTTGCATGACTCATTTCTACTGTACGCCTTACATGTAAAAATATCTTTAAATTTAAGATGGCTTATTAGTATAATTGTTCAATAAACAATGCTGCATAATTCATTGCATACACAGGGAGCTTTAAAGTCTAATGTGCTACATAATGTACTGTGTGCCTTCAGTGGAATACAAATGCAGGCATATGTTCTTCATTAGAGTTGGCCAAGTCTTTAAAACATCAGTTACTGCTGTCCCGAGTTCTCTGCTCTCTGTCAGTGCGTAGTTACCCATTTGCAGTCCCCTGCTGGTCTCTCAAAAAAGTGGATAATATTTAGGTGAAAGCTGTAGCCACCAGAAATGCTTCCTCTGTAATTGATGATGAGCATGAAGTCCTTAGCTGGATCCTGCTCATGTGTTTATTGTAAAGGTGTTTGTCGTTGACATCATCATTGACATCCATAAGTGTTCCTAGGGTTGTATGTTGAGCTGTTTCAGGAAAGTGTTCAATTTCTTTTCCTTATACAAGTTGGGAGCTCCCCAACCCCAGTAAATAAATTGGAAATTGTTTATGTTGGGAAAGCAGATGTTTCTGCTTTACCTACAATTTGCTTTGTCTTTCAGATCAGTCTTAAAAGTCAGAAGTTCCAATGAGAGATGATTGTGCTAGAGCTTATTTTGATGTTGAGATAAAAATACTGAGTAAGTGAGGATTAATATCAGCAGTGTTACTGATGGTCACAGAAACATAACAGAAAGTTGCCATGTATGATCTTTTTAAATATGTTTTAGAGATGGAGAAAATACATATAATATATATACGTGTGTGTGTGTGTATTTCCAATGTCCAAACTGGCATATCTTGACCTTCCCAGATTGGATTACTCATCATTTGCTTTTTGTGGCTGCCCATCTTTGTGCAAGATCCAGGAAGAAGAGTGACTTGATACTCACTAGTCTGTAGAAATGAGGAATTCAATTAGCAGTAGCACTGATTAATAACGCTCCTGCAGAGTTCCTTGATTCTTTGCCTTGCTAAGCATCTGCATAGCCTGTACCTTAGAGCTTCACAGCTTAATCATACATTGCTTTATACCCATTATCTGTTCTTTGGGAGGTCCCTTGTTCTTGAATTGGAAGAGACTGTGAATGATCATTCACTTTCTTTATGCCACTTACAGTCCTGTAGGGTTTATCTCATTGCTTATGAGTCTGCTCCTTTCCAGGCTGAGGAGTTTTAATTTACTCAGATCTCAGACATGTTTTTCTATCTATGTGCCCGTAACTTTCAGCTGTGTGAGGCAAGCAATGGAGAGAAATGACTGTTTCAAGACAGCTCAAAAAAGCCAAACTATAAACAGCGTTGGAAAAAAACATCTTTAGATTATTAAGGTTTTGCAGTTAAGGTTATAAATCTGATCTCGGATAATCAAGATTTAACTTTGTTCAGAATTAAACAAGCAATTTCATGCTGATGGGATACGCAATGATTATTAACTATCCATTTGATCCATTTCAGAGTGCTTTGATACTTGCAGCAGCAAAGCAGTTTAGGTGCTGAATATTTATGATGTTCTGTGCTGTTGAATAGTTATGTTGGACTGCTTAATACTGATTTCTTAGGTGCATTACCACTGTAGGGAGAGCTAGATTGCAGTTTTTTGTTTTTGTTTCAATTTCCTTGATTTTCTCTCTTCACCTCTGGAAGAGTAATGCTTTGGCTGAATGATTTGTATTTGAAATCTGTCCTTGTTATTTTGTTGCTAATGAATCTGAGCTGCTGCTGTGCAGAAACCTGTCAGTCTTACATTAGGCAGCAGCAAAAGCCACAGCGCAATCCAGCGGTTCCTATAGCCTCATCCAAAATGTGTGGTTTAACACATATGAAAGCAGAATGGTGTAGGACTGCACATTCATCACAGCTGTGGTGGAGCGGGGTTAAAACAAACAAACAAAGCACCTCCTGATAAATGAAAAAGGTTTCTTAGAATCCAAGTAACTCAAAAGAAGCTGAAATCGGATCAAGGCAATGCTCCAGTGAAGACTGGAGGCATTGTTGAGATTTTTTATCATCTTTATTTTTTTTAAGTTATATCCCTCTATTTCAGGGAAGAAATCAAGATGACTGACAGGAACATTAGTAATTTATACAAAGGAACTATTATCTGAACAGGAATCATCAGTGTCTTTCAGAGGAAGGAGAGATGAGGATGGCAACAGACAGTAAAATTGAAGCCTACAGTGGAAAGAGCCACTGCCCTCTTCAATGATTGGAATGGGATGAGATGCACCAAAAGCAAAAAGTCTGATTCAAGTGATGTACAACTGCTGTCATATTTTATGGCATTTGGAGCAGCTTATGGATGCCTCTTGCTCTGCTTCCAGCTGGTCTCTGCCTGGCTCACTCATCATTGGCAACTCTTATGGTTCTGCTGGGGAACCTGGATGCACAGCTGGTTCCCAACTGGAGCCAGGGTAGCAAATCTGGCCATGCCCTTTCGGAGCTGCTCCAGTGAAACATCCAGCTGTGTCTAGCTGTATTCTCCCACTGTCATTATATGAAAACCTGACATCATTTCTGCTCCCCCCCCCCACTCCTCTGTCCCCTTTTTATTCTTTTGGCCTGTATTGCAGATAGTTGCTCAGTCAGGCACAAATTTACCCAGGATGTGTTTTGCTTCTGTTAGTACCAGCCATCTTCACATTCCTGTGCATATCAGGTTATGTGAACAAGCCATAAGACCGCACAGCCTCTTGTTGACATCAGGTGTTAATCTGCCCCAGCACTATCGGAACTCTGGTACTCAAGCTTTCACTCTTTTTTTTTTTTCTTCTTCTTTTTTTTTTCTTTTCTCCATTATCTACTACACTCAGTTCATTATCTTTTAAATATCACTGGTTGAAAATATTTCAGTACTTGCATTTTGATGTTGTGTTGTTAATTTGGTACAATACCCAGAAAAGCATACTGAGCAAACTGCTCTGCATGCACTGTTGTTTTGAATGAAAGTAATGTGGCACTGCTAACACAGGTGGAGATTTCACCCTCATTCACTCCCTGTGCTCCAGCAATCTCTGCCTGATGTGAGCAAAAGGCACTTGTGTGGTCATGCTGGAAGGGGGAACTGGTTTCTGAGCTGACTGCTTTAGCTGGCTTTCAACTGGGTCAGTTTTCCAGCCTGATCCTCCACAAAGAGCAGAGAAGTGATGGTGTGGGCGAAGAATTGTGCCCTGGTGCAGGAGAGTCTGACTTTCATTTTATAGAGAAGAAAGTTATGTTGGCATGTAGAGTTGTGTGCCTGCAAGGGTGTACCCCTCTGGTCATTGGTACCAACTGTACCACTTGGTCAAACAAGTTAACCATGCATTGCAAACATTGCATACACCATGCCAACTTATTGTAGCATCTCACAGTACATATTGACCCTGTATCTAATTACAGCAGCAAAACTATAAGTTTGGAAATTGAAATAGGCCATGGCAAGCATTTTGAACCACTTTATGAATTTCTTATTCGAATGTTGGCACTCTGTATTTTCATAATCAATTCAGGCTGATCAACAACAGTCTGTTTTATTTCTTTTTTGTTGTTGTTAGAGTTTTTTTTAAACCCAATTTTGATATAATTCATTATTCACTTGAGATTACATTAGAATAAATTAATATTAAAATATTTAAATGTAGAATAAAGAGTTTGAAAAGTTACAAAGATTGATCACCTGAGATGCAACATTGATGCTTCATTAGTCATAGATCTCCATGTTGCTAGGCTGAGGTGCCTCTGTTTTGCCTCATTAGCATTCTTTTTCTTTAATGCTGACTGGACTGTACTTAGGCTGCACTGTATACAATTTAATAATGGCTCCTGTCAACAGCTTCGGTTGCACATGCAAACTGGAATATCCTTCACTTCAAACCATAGCAATGTAGGCTTCCTAGCAAGATGATTGATGCCCTGAAACTGTCAATGTTTAAAAGCTTTTTAGATAATGCTTTTACTAATATGCTTTACCTTTTGCTTAGCCCTGAAGTGATCAGTTGGTTGGACTTTATTTTTCTTGGTTCTTTCCAATTGGATCTATTTTATTCTGGAACTTTATAAAAATAGCCATAAGATCTTTGTATGGCTTTATTTTTCTCCTTGCTAAAGGTTTACTTTTCCAGTAAATTATAAAGTGTGTTGCTGATGTTGTTCATTCCAAAACAAATTCCAAATCTGATTTTGTAATCAGATTAAGATTTGGGAACAGGGACTCTAATGGAGTGAGATAGGAAGAGTTTCTTGTGCAAAGTGTGACCCGAGCGATAGCATTTGTATTAAAAAGGCCAGATTTTTTAGCATTCTCTGGTGTTGACTTTGGCCCACGTGCAGAGAGAGGACGTTTCTAAACCCCCTTAAGATCCTGTCCAATCCTGAACAAATAAATGGCTGCACTGCTAGTTCACCTTGCTGAGGGGTGAGGTGGAAAAATCTGTTTGCAACCAGGGATGTGCCCTGCTCCAGCCTACAGTGACTGGGCTGGGGTAGGTAGGGACAGGAAGGGAACAGGTGCAGATAGCCCAGCAGATGGCTGGAAGTCCTTAATCTGAGCAATAATGCTAACATAGCCATATGGTAAAGAGCTGTAGGAGAAGCCATTTTTCTAACAGCAGGCAATATCCAGAGTTTAGCTGAGGAGAGAAAAAGGCAAGCTGTCCAGCAATTAAGCCCTTTGACATCTGCAGTGTAGAGGAAGAGTGGGGGAGCTACTCAGGACCATTCACAGGTTGACAATTCACCGGCTCCATTACAGGCAGTAGCACTTTGTGTGCAGGAGCCTTCCCTCCAACTGAAGGAGGCAGTGTTTGTCCTGTAGATGGTTGTCAAAATAGGATCTTGTTCTGTACGGATCAGGCAGGGAAGTGTTCAGCCCCTAGGTTGTGCAGGTATCTCAGTATTGTTGTGAGAGAGTTCTTGAGGGGATGATGGTCCTGATGCTTTAGGAGTGGTGTCTCTTGAATCTGCCAGACGTCAGCAGAAAGTGATAAAAGAGAACCAAAACCCTTTGGTGGGCTGAGAACTGCAGAGGGCAGGGGCCGTTGGAGGGGATGAAGTGTGAAGTGATGCGTGTTGGCTCAGCTAACTCAGCCAATGTCTCTCTTAAACTGCCTGGAGTTTCCCTTTGTTTTTAAGACAATAGATACAAATCTGAGCCTGTCTTCCTTCCTCAAAAGCTGTTTCCAATGGCTTTGCTCTGGAAAAATCTTATGTTTCCCCTGGCTAATCATCCCTGGCCTGGGGCCTGGAGATGTGATGCAGCTTGTCCCTCTGGAGAGCTTAGCCCAACCTGCCAGGCCTGCAGGTGTGCTTTGAGTGCAAACCCAAAGGCAGGCACATGAAGCACCAGCAAAAGGAGGAGGACAGTACCTGGCCCTGCCTCTGGGTACTGTCTGGGCCTGACTGCTTGTACTTGCCTGTCTCTGGCCCAAGGGCAAATGCAGAGGCAGCAGTGGTACCTTTGCCCTGGGGCAGATATCAGGCAAAGCCAGCATGCAGAGGCACAACTTTCCATTCCTCTGACTTGGATTTGATGGTTTTTGTTTTTGTAGTTGTGTGTGGTGCCAACCTGATCTTTGTTCCTTAACTGTTTTTAAAAAATTAGTTTCAAGAATACGCTTATGGTTATATGTTATATTTGTTTTCTGTTTTTTTGCCCTCCTTAAATCCTCAGCAGAGAAGCTTACGGTTTTGCATTTGCAGCTGTGTCATGTTAATGAAAAGACAGCTTTAAAATGGATTAAAAGCAGGCAGAAGATTGAACGACCTCTGCACAGACACCAATGGGATGTAGATTTCAGTCAGAGGGCCTGATTTTGCTGATGTGTGCCCTGTGGGATTTGTATTATGGCAGTGTGCTGTGCATGCTACAAGCCCATTGCAGCTCCTGCCTGTGTTGGAGGCGTTCAAATCCATCAGTAGAGCAGCACAATATGTGCCCTTCTGATTCACAGAATACTCCCACAGCCTCTTCAGCATTCTGGAAAGTGCAGCTGGGACAAACACACTGGGCTGGCAAGTTGATGATCTGCATCATTCTGAGGGACAAGGTGGACAAAGGCTCCTTTCTGGGCTTCTGGACATATGGTCTCAGATCTTGGGCAGTAAGGAAATAAACCTTCCCAGGAAGTGGGGTCTCATGGGAAAAGTTCCACAGAGCTCCCTGCTCTAAAGAGAATAGAGCTGAGGCTTTGGTACTAGCTACTGCACAAGAAACAGTTTGATGCTGTCCCAGTGGATTCCGTCACTCAGACATTAAAAGCACATCTTAAAATAAGCTCTAACATTTTTTCTCTCTCTCTCACTTTTTTTTTTTTTTTCTTCTTTTTTTTCTTTTCTTGCCCTTGTCCCTCCTGGGGAAAGCTTCCTATTCCCAGCTATCAGTTCAGCCAGTGCAAAACTATCTGGGGGATTAATGAATGCAGAGGGAACAGCAGGATTTAGAGAAGGTGCAGGTGGGTGGAAGAGGACTGCTGAGATGAATGTTTCCAGGGGAAAACTATGTAAAATTTTCTGCTTGCACAAGGGAAAACTCCTACTAGTTGCACAGTCACCACCGGTGGAGATCACAGGAGAAGTGGGAGTAACCCAGGCTCAAACTGTGAAGCCAAAAGAAAGCTTGCTTGTGGTGGGGAGGGGGTCTTCAGATCCTCCCAGCACCACAATGTCTTCACACATGTTCTCTATCAGCTCCATGCATGAGCAGTAGGTGGTCAGTATGCTCTGCATGCTTGCACTTGTTTTTCTTAGGTACCCAGCAGGCTAATCTGATTCAGATACGCTGATTTTCCACACTCCTGAGAACAGAGCAAAGGCATTTTATGCTTCATGTGTGACAGTAAACTTCAGAGTTCTCCTGTAGACCCTCCCTTGTGACTGTTTTGTGCCACGGTCTTATCAGAGGCTCATGGGTAATAGTTGTTTGGGAGGCACAATAAGAAAAACTTGGCAGCATGTTACTGACTAATTGCTTAATTTAAACCAGTGAAAGAAAAGTTCAA
Source organism: Centrocercus urophasianus (assembly GCF_019232065.1). Classification (NCBI taxonomy): domain Eukaryota; kingdom Metazoa; phylum Chordata; class Aves; order Galliformes; family Phasianidae; genus Centrocercus; species Centrocercus urophasianus. Next base: position 17,647,114 of record NW_024884711.1, read on the forward strand.
ATTCAAAGCTGTTGACTTCTCAGAGAGCTGCAGGTGTTTTCCTCTAACAGACTGGTTTGTTTTTCCTTAGAATTTATGCTTCTTGGCAGATGTAATATATATAGACTTAAAATCTAGTTGGTCCCTATCTCTTTTGCCCCCTGTTCCCTACACTCTATTATTTCACGATTTCACTGTACTGCACTTTGTTTCCTGAGGTGGTAACCAATGTCCTGAAGGGCAGAACATCTTGCTAGAGTCAAAGAAGACCGGCAGAAGCTGCACCTGCATATGCTTTAGCCTCTTTTTGAGAAATGGGTCTAAAGCATGTTTATATTCCCCTCCTATCTTTAACTTAAAAACATTGAAAATGTTTGGGATTTTTTCTTGCAATGTCAATTTAAAAGGAAAGATAACTTGTTCCACAGCTTTTGTTGGCAGCTGTGAGAGGGTTTTCCTATTCCTCAAAAGGGGGGGTTGTATCCTGCCAGCATCTGTAAGGAGTGTGGCAGGAGAGCCAAGTGTGCTGTTGAACAGGGAGAAGCTACAAAATTTGGCTTGTTGCACAAAGTTTACAACTAGGCTGCAGGGGGCTGAAAAACAGCAGGCTTCATGTGCTGTAGCCCTAGCTGGGCTATGAAGTAGAGAAGCAGAAAGTCATTACAGTCATCTTTTCACATTGCTGGATAAAGGCCAAGATGGTATTTGCTGGGGGTAGCAGCTGGAGGAGAGATGTGGAGAAGGGGGCTGGGAGGGTGTAGCTTGAAATCAAATTGCTGTGCTGCTCCCCCTCACCCAGAGCACTGAGCATAATCAGGTGCTTTTTAGTGGGATTATCTTCTCTGAGGTGTCAGAGCAGTTGAAACAGCTTATTGGTTGGAGGTAAGGATATAGCTGCTCTGAGTATAGTGCATCCTTCTGCCTGCAGAGAGCACCTGCTCCGTCACTATCTTGCCTGTTCAGAGAAGTTTGCTTTCTACCATGAAGATTATATAATGTTGGGCTAAATGGTAATATTAAATACTTGCTTTCTGAGTTACAAAACCAAGAGTTTGGCATAACGGAATGTTAACTCCTTAAGCAACAAGAAAGCATCAGAATGTTTTGTTTGTCTTACACTGATGATGTGGATTTAATGCTTTCTTCCTGCCAGGGGTGGGTCCTTCTGCTTAGGGATAGAGTAAACCTAATGGTGTCCTCAAAGAAGCTGCTGTTTGGCAGATGGGTGTTTATCTGGGACAAAACTGGTGCTTTATAGCTGGGGAAGGCTTGAGCCAAATGGAAGCAAGCGCTTCTGTGGAGACATAGGCATCAGGGTGCAAGAGGACAGTGATGGAAAAGCCTAAGGCTGGGGCTGAGAAGCATTCTACACAGCAGCTTGTCCAAAATACATTATTTGCTTTGCTAAATTTGGGATGGAAGTCTTAGTAAAACTATTTTTTCTTAATCAAATGAATCTTTCTTTAAAAAAGCAAAGCTCACAAAATTAAAACACAGCAACAGAAAACAACAAAGCCAATACAACAACAAACATTAGTGAAAAGAAATAAACCATGCTTTTCTTTCCCCATCTTTTCTAGTTCTGGGCAATTTTTATTGTTTCTAAGGCTAATCTTATCCAAACAACTTGAGCACAGATGGTGAGGCTGTTTTTTTTTTTTTCTCTCTAAATTTCTCACGAGTTTTCTGTGTGCTTTATTGTTGCTTGTTTCATTATAGATGTACTTCTTAAAACCCTACTGAAGGAAAATAATTGCTTTGATCGCTTGGTGAATATCTGACATTGTGAGATTTTCATCTAGATGGAGTAAGTCCTGAAGGATCCTGTTTGTACACTGTAAGCACTTTGGATCAAACAGTAGTTCACAGGGCAGATGCTTTTTGTTGTAAGTTTAAGATTTTGCTTTTTTTCCCTTAATTGCAGACCTGACCTGGTTTTTAGAGATCTCCAACTTTGAGGGCTGCTTCCACCTGAATCTCTGCTCCGGGAAATGCCTCTGTAACCATTGTTCTATCACAGACACGGATCCACCTGTCAGCCTCATGTTTAGAAGGATTACTTCATTGTTGCACTGGCACTGCTGGAGAGATCTGCTCCTCATCAGGACATCTGGCTGTGGGAAAGATCGTGCTCTGTTCCTCCACTGTAAGCAGATTAATGTGCTTAGTTTAACAACCTGTTTGAGATTCAACTATTAATAATTTTTGCTTCCTACTGCTACTTTCTCAGTTTGGATACACTTTTACAAGCAAAGCCTGGGTGTTGCTCAGAAGCATTCAGGAGGTATATAAACAAGGTCATAAGGTCTTTGCATGTGGCTTTAGAGGAATTAAAGCTGAAATTGAGTCGCACAAGTGGAAAGAAAAATTGAAAATGTGTATACTTCAGTGTGCTTTTCTAAGAACAGGATCTTCTTAACAGCAGACAACGAAAGCTACAGAAGTAGCAATGTTGCTCTGCAGAGAGGATGTGACACTGCTATTTTCTCATTGTGCAAACCAAACAATGCCTGCTTCATATCAGGCCCTCTGGTGCATCCCCATTATTTGCTGCTATTCCTGGTGTCCCTCGGCCACCTCTGCCTTGTACAGATTCTTTCTCTGTCTGGGACTTAGCACAGAGAAAGCCCTGCAGCTGACAAGGGCAGCTCTGCCCCTGGCTCTTGCCATAGGGTAGGTCAGTCTGCGAGAAAATGGTTGGCTTTTTCACTGCAGAGGTGCTCATGAGCTGGGATTTTGGTGGCCAGTCTAGCCATCTTCATACAAGATGTATATTAGTAACTACAGCTAGCTCTTCTCATCTGATGTCATGGAAACATTACAATGTTTTGATGGTTTTCTTTATTACCTTATTGAAGAGAAGTGTCCCAAATGTATGTGGTGACATCCACAGTAATTTCTTTCTTCTTGTCCTTGATTATTTTTTAGCAATGTCTGAGTGGGAAGAAAAAACTGCAGGAGATCAAGCTGTATAGTAATTAAACCCATGCTAAATATTAAATGAAGCTGTTTAACCCTATTTTAATACAGTATGCTGAATTTTATGTGACTACTCATTTGGGATGTAAACTCACAGAGTTTTGTTGAAGCTAATGATAATCTTTTTCTAGACTTCTTGACTGCGTAAGAATAGCAGTGACTTGGTTCCAGGATCAGATAGAGCAAATAAATCTAGGAAAACATTTTCACTGTCACTAGGCTTATTTTGTTAAACCGTATTTTAAAAATGCATTTATTGTGGCTTGCTTATCAAGATGCATTTCACATGCTTCATCATGGTGATTAGCCTGAAATGGAGGAGTTTCTCAGCTGATAATCTGCTGTGCCACAGGAATGGCAGGTTAGAAGTCAGGACTCTGGGGACTAAATCATGGTCCCTTTGAAACCGATAGGCATCTTGCCAGTCATTTTGGATTCTGTGCTGTTTTGCTGTTTCACATGGATTTTGTTCTTGATTCTTATCAGCAGCTTGCTCTGAGACCTCAGAAAGTTATTTAACTGTTCTTGCCTTTTACTTTCTGCAGCAGTATTTTACAACCCTTTGTATTATTTATAATATAGTGAGATATAAATCTCTAATTTATCTCTAATGTATAATACTTAAACACAGAGATGACCAAACATCCCTCTGTGATTGCCCTTTCAAGACCAAGAGTAGGAAAATTCAAAGGTATTTCCTGTATTGAGAAATAAAATTTGTGTAAAGAATGTTCTTCCTTCCATGGGTAACTTTCTGATCTCCTCTCTCTGTATGTCCTTTGAGCAAAACTCCTTTTGAGGTCAGTGGCAGTGGCTGTGTGAGCAGAGCTGAAGGGTTTAATGTGATACTCACTGCACGTGTAGGCAAGATGCTGGTGGAGAGAGTCTGCAGATGAAGCTCTATAGCGGCAAGTTTTCTCCAACACTGTAGGACACAGCAAGCAACACTGGTGCAGAGGAAGAGAAGTAGCCATGTGCTTCCTTGCTAATCTCACTTATTTCTCCAGTTTAAATTCTTACATCTAAAAGCCACTACCTGCTGCAGGAAAAGAGCATCCCATTTCTGGATGCATGCCACATTTCTTCCCTTGCTTGGTCCCTGGTGACTGTGCTTTTGCTTGGTAAGTTGATTATCATGATAGAAAAACCAAGCCACTGAACAAATGGAGGGTGGGATGCGGTGCAGAGCAGGACCAATATGGCCTGGGTTGAAAAGGACCACAACAATCATCCAGTTTTAACCCCCCTGCTATGTGCAGGGTTGCCAACCATGAGAACAGGCTGCCCAGGGCTACATCCAGCCTGGCCTTGAATGCCCCCAGGGATGGGGCATCCACAGCCTCCTCGGGCAACCTGTTCCAATGCGTCACCGCCCTCTGAGTGAAAAACTTCCTCCTCAGTTTGCTCTGAGCTGTGTGGGGTGACCCTGATGAGCAAGTCAAATGGTCAGGTCCTGGCTATCCCAAGGGGATGCTGCACAGCTGATGTCTATGGATAAGCTCTCTTTCTCTCTAGAGCAAGATAGTCTTGGCCACGTTCTCTGGTAAGAACAATTGCTAGCTCATGGTGTTCCCTGAATTGCCTCATTGCCTAAGAGGTGAAATCAGGTCAGGCAGCCTGTTGGAAATTCAGCAGTAGGGGCAGCACTCAAATTGGTGTCCGGGCTTCAATTAGCATGCTAGTAGGTGTGTTTTCTTCATTAACCAAGATACCAGTATTTTGCATAACCTTTGCAGTTGTCTGAGTGAACATTGGGTCACATCCTGCCAGATTGTGCACCTGGAGCAAGGCAACCCTGGATGTGTGTACAGACTGGAGGGGCAAAAGGTTGGAGAGTAGCACCAGGGAAAGAGATCTGGGAGTTCTGGCTGACAGCAAGTTAAACATTAGCCAGCAGTGTGCCCTGGCAGCCCAAAGGGCCGGCTGTACCCTGGATTGCCCCTGGCCCAGCACTGCCACCCAGCGTTGGAGGGTTGTCCCACTCTGCTCTGTGCTGTGTGGCTTTAGCTTGAGCACTGTGTGTGGTCTGGGTGCCACATTATAGGAAGGACATAAAACTATTAGAATGTCCAAAAGAGGGCTATGAAGGTGATGGAAGTCTGGAGGGCAAGGTGTATGAGGAGCAGCTGGTGTGCCTTTGATTGCTCAGCCCAGAGCAGAAGAGCTGAGGGGAGGCCTCATGGCGGCTGCAGCTCTCACAGGGAATGGAGGGGAAGCGCTGAGCTCTGCTCTCTGTGACAGCGACAGGGCCAGAGAGAATGGCATGGAGCTGTGTCAGGGGAGGGTCAGGTTGGGGTTTAGGAAAAGCTTCTTCACCAGAGGGTGATTGGGTGCTGTAATAGGCTGCTCAGAGCAGTGGTCACAGCCCCAAGCCAGAGTTCAAGAAGCATTTGGACAGTGCTGTCAGAAATGCGGTTTAAATTTTGGGTGATCCTGTTTGGAGCCACGAGTTGGACTTGGTGATCCTTGTGGGTCCCTTCCAACTCTGGATACTCTATCATTTTAGATATTTTTCGAGTACAACACTAGGCTATATTACAAGGCTTCAGCTGGGTGTCTTCAGATTGCAAAATCTGCTAAGGTAGTTTTGAAAGATTGAAATAGTTGGAAGGAGACATAGTAGTGATGGTCTCTTATCTTTTCAGTAGGGAGCAGATTATGGGCTGATTGTCAGTTGGACTGAGGCAGATTTTGATGCATTTATGTGGTGATCAGGGAGATTGAGGGAGCAAGCCAGAAAATCACATTACTTGTAGCACAGGTGCTGTGGGCCTTGGGTGCTTTGGGGGTCTCGAGTGAGTGGAGAGAGCTCTGTAAGGGCAAGGCACTGTGGGACAAGGAAACAGGATCACTTGGAAAGTGGGAGCGCCTGCACAGCCGTAAGGTCATGGGGCTGCCTGTGACCATCTGCTCACTTGCCTGACCTATTTGGCTCCCTTTGTTCAAAGTGAGCGCGAGTAGCAGCCATGCCCTGCTCTCTGCCAGGCCATGCAGGTGCTGCTCCTCCATAACCTTGACTGCAGAAAGAATTATGCGTTTACGGAAAGTCTTCTTCCCTCCCTTTCCTTTCCCTTTTAAGGCTCTCAGCCAAGCTATGTGATTCTTATCTGGACTCTGCAGGGCCTTTGAATGAGGTCATTCAGGAAGTTTAATTAATCCTGTGCAATTGTCGCTACATCCTTGGCTGTTCATTGTACTAGGGCACAGCCCACTACTACAATACATTTTGCGACAGCTGAACATCTGTTTAAAAATACTGCCAAGAAGTGCATGCTAAGACTGGTTTTCCCTCTGGCTGCGTGTATGCATCTCAACACAATATTGTGTAACAGTGTTGAGAGAAAAAACAGAATTTCCTTCAGCTCTTGGGATCAACTGGTGAAGCAAACTAAAATTATCTGGGAAATGATGATTCTGAAATACCTGTGACAAAAAGACAGGCTGGCTTACGTGTCCCATTCAGCTCATTTCTAAGGCTGATACCACTTGGGGCTTTGGCACATGACTGGGCACAGCGTGATGTGTTTTTCTGGGGGGAAATTGGAGCAGATTTGCTGGGGGGTAGATTTGCTGCTGTCCCCACACAGAGTCCCTCTTTGTTTACTACTATCCTTCTCTGAGTTCGCTCCAAATGTCAAGAACAGAAGTTTAGGAGAAAATCCTGCAAGGAGTTGCTATTTGTAGTGGTGGACAAGTACTGGGTCTGTGTGATTGAGACATTGCTGATCTGGGATAACTGCTGCTTTGAAAAAGATGCAGCCCCTTGTCTCCAGCGAAAATCAGAGCTGTGCTAGCCACGCTGTCCCCTGGCTGCTGCATCTTTCCTGGGATTGGCTAGTTTGGTATTTGTGATGAGTAATGGATGGGAAGAGCTAGTATAGTAAAAGAGACTCTTTGAGTGTTTCAAGGTAATAACCTGTGCTTCCAGTTTCCTGAATGGTGCTGCGTTTTGGTTCAGTAATGAAATCCATTTTTCATACTTTGGCCTTTTCTGAATTGTCTGATTGGTTTAACTCTTTGCATTTAAAAGCAAGAAAGTGGCTTTTGCTTTCTTTGAGGTTTTTGCAGAGCGATTACACAGTCGGGTGAACAGCAAGGTGTATTTCTGTTCATGCAGCACTCCCAGGATTATGAATCCAGGCATACTCAGATCTAGTTCTATATGGGGCCAGTCATTTATTCACAAGTCAGCATAACGGTTTATTTTAATGTCCTCATTGTCCAATATTAGGCTGTCCTTTCTTGGTGTTACTGAATAACAGAATTTAAAATTTGCAACTTATCCTCATTAATTTTCTTATGTACATGTACTGTAAATATAGGCAAGTTGTAAGTGATAAATGGTTGAAGTAACCTGCAGTATATAAACCTATTGCTCATAATTACGGTATTTTTGCCACCTCGGAAGAACTGAGATCTGCACTGAGTTCACTCACAGTGGCATACAGTGCAAAAAGGTCAGGGAGCTGAGCTTTCAGAACACTATCTGTCTGCATGTGCTAAGTGGATGCCTGAGGATGTGTTCTCAGATGAATTGCACAGCTGGTCTCTGCAGTGTAGAGGCACAATTGTAGGAGCAGGGTCTGCTGATGGGGACACCGTGTTTACAGGCAGGAGGAATCTGTACTCCCACAGCACCTCTCTGGGGGGGCAAAAGCAAGTGCATCATCCCTTTACTTATTTTGGGCTTCAGACATCCTACTGTATGGACAGTTCCACACAATTTCTTGGCTAAGAAACATGTGAAAGCAAACTTGAATGAGAACATAATTACTAAGAAGGACTAGAGGTGATATGCAACATTGTCTTTCAAGGAGGATTTATTGATAGCTTTCTAGCCAGTATTATTCTGCCTTGATAAAATCCACTCAAGTACACTTATGAGACTGTATGGGTTACATTTTAGGGTTTTCATCTGTCTTATTTTTGACATTGGCACACATGTGACTAACTCTGATTTTTGTGAAGAACTAGAGCTGATGCAGTTGGTTATGCTTTTTTTCATAGAGTAATATCTCCCCTGTTGTCCATACCTCAGCTATGTAGCACTTCTGCCACTTTCATGTTCTGTGCTTCTTGGAGCTGCTAAGCTTTCCTCTTTCTGAGTATATTGTATTGTTTTATGGCTTGTGAGAAAATAGTAAACAAGGGAGGACTGCTTTTTGTGGATGTGATACACCTCTTATTTGTATCAGAAAATTTTATTTTGTCTGGCAAGGGGTAGAATTTGATGTCTGAGGCAGATGGAAAAAGCAGTGTTTTTAAGGTTTAGGAATCGAATTCTGTTCTGATCTTGCACCTCTCCTTTATTCAGATCTCATGATTCAAGCCAAAGCAGATTGTAATGGCACAGTCAAATGCAGAATATACCCCACTACCTCTGAAATAAATAACAGCTGGCACTGATACACACAGTACCATATTACTTCAGAGAGCTTAGCAGACATTAACTAATTAATCCAGTAGTGCTTTTACTTAATGAGGTCTAAGTACCAGCATGCTCACAGAAGATGTCTGTTCTCAAAGCTGTTCTCAAAAGAATACTGCATTTTGTTTTGAGCACCTCATATAGTAGTGCTTTATTGATTACTGTTTTTCTCCTACAGTGCCGTAGGGTTTGCTTGTAACAACATGCTAGAGAACCATCTTTGTGCTGTACAGTGTTAAGTGGCAAAATACAGTATGCCAGCAGCGGAAATTTACATTTAAATGGAGTTGAAAATTCTGTGAATCCTTACAGAAATGAGAGAGAAAAAAAAAAAAAAAAAAAAAAAAAAAAAAAAAAAAAAAAA
>NW_024884711.1:17655963-17683778 GCF_019232065.1 Centrocercus urophasianus
TTTGCTCTTTCCTGCACACAGATCTGCTCAGCTCTGAAAATCCCCATCCATGCCTTCCTGCTTTGGAGAGAGCTTTTTTCTGTCTGTAGCTGCAGTTATCAGCAGTCTCCTTCAAGCTACTTGAGAGCAAGATGGATGGGAAGTTTTCACCAGACAAGTTAAATGGCACATCAGATCAGCTGGGATCCTGTTCATTTAGCAGTTGAGTGTTGGTTTTTAAGGTTGAAGTGCCACTGACACACCTCATGATTTATAGTTATAAAGGAAAGTTTTTTTTCATCATGGAACTGCTAAGCCTTTTAGAGGCTTAATAAATGTGTAATATGAGGGAGATTGATTAGAAGTGTTTCTGGATGCAAGCAGTGTCACATCTTCTAAAAGTTTATTAGCTGATCACTGTTTATGCTTATTTCCCCTGGCCTCTCACGTAATGAAATCTCTAGAACAATTCTCTGATACACAGAATGTATTGTCAGGTCTTGTTTTGACTTGAACAGTTGTGTTTTTATTTCATGGTTTTAGCGTTTGCCCTCAGTGACTTAGCGCCCAGGTTTACAGGATGCAGCAGGTCTTAATTTCTCTCCCTAATCCCTACTCCTTTTTGCTTGTTTAACAATGAATTTTTGCTGACTAAATGTCAGTTAACAGTCATGTGCACCAGAATGTTTTGCTTACTGTATCATACATTTGGCTTTTAACTGCTCCACTGCCAAGTTCCCCAAGATGGTCTGTTATATGCTTTCAAGGCAGTAAAAAAGTAGAGGCAAAGAGGGAAAGATGTGTCCAGTTTAGGGTGTGTGTGAGGTAGGAGTGAATCCACAGATCAAATACATTCATACTAGGGCCCCTATACCTCCGCTGTATACAATTCCCCATTTTACTTCAAAACAGAGTTAGTACAGCTCTTCTGTGTGCTGGTTTTGTGTCTGGGGCTGGGCTGCTTGGTGGGAAAGAGCCACTGCCACATTGGTGCAGGGTAGGCAGCGTTACTGGCTGTGCCAGGCTGCATGCAGCCTGCGAGGTGTAGGTTGAACATGCCTAAAGCCACCTACCCATTTCTGCTGGTCTAACCTCCATACCTGCTAGTCCAACTAGCTGCCATTTATTCTGACATAAATGCTTCTTGCTTAAGGTGTGTTAGGAATGAGATTTCTACACGAATATTTGAAAGACACTGCTTCGTTTCCGTGTACTGGAGAGCTGTGCCTCCTGCTCCTTCAAACCACAGCCACGGACCAGAGGGCAGTGTTTCCCTGATGAGCACACCCTTCTCTTTTTTGCAGGGTTGCATTGCGGGCGTGAAAATTGCCTAAACTGCTTAGCAGAAACATAGTAGCTGCTCCACTGTGAGAGCTGCGGGTCCTTCCTCATCTCTATGCCAAAGGCATTGAAAAGTCTTAAGGCAGCCCCCAGTCTTGCACTCCGTGACAGGGAGCTGACCTGCCTTGGGAAGGAAGTGAACTCCTGCCTGCTCTGCCCTCATCCGGTTTGGAGCCAAAGATGTCACTTCATCACAAAAGGAGAGAGGAAGGAGGAAGGGGGAATGACCTCACTGGGCTGCAGCATAGAGCACAAAGGATGCGAGAGCAGTTGGGAGCAAGCTCATGTTCTAGGAACTTCCCCAGCATTTCTGAAGGCGTCATTGCTATCTGCAAATGACCAGGCAACCTCCTGCCTGACACTTGTCTGCATCCACTTACCAGCCTGTCACATCTGGTCTGACCTGAACAATACTTCTCCCAGGCTTCCTCCCACGGCTCCTCTTCCATGGACTAGTACCAGCTGCCTTTTCTGCCTCCTCTACATACAGCAGCCTTTGCTGTTCCTGCTGGTGCTCTGCCCAGGTGCCACTCAGGGTCTTTGGGTGCAGTTTGGGATGTGACTAAGTCCTGGGATAGTCCCAGGTCCATCCACCTTGACTGCTAAGAAATGAATGAAAGCTAGACTTAAAACATTTAATTTTTTAGAACTTTCAATCTACTTTTAATGTAGAAAAAAGAAAAGAAAGGCTTGGTTTGGAAAGAACAATAGATTCTACATCCAAAGGACTTAGAATCAAACAGCTAATAGGTGAGCTACAGGCACGTGTATGTGCTTTAGATGTAAAGGAGAATCATCCCTTTGGATGCTTGCTGCCTATTTCACGCCTATGGATCTCCCCATTTCCTTGATTCTGTTAAACTTCCCTGGGGGTGTGAATGTTGGCAGGCTACAGGGTGTGCAAACACCAAGAGATGATCTTAGTTTGAACTGGGGGAACAAGGAGATGGGAACAAAATTACCTTTTTTTCTTTTTCGCTACAGCAGTGAACAGGTTTGGGTTGTATTTTACCGGAACTAATTAACTAGACTAATTGGAGGCTGATTTGAGGTTGTCCTGCTTGTTCATTAGTCAGCTGATGGGAATAAGAGCAGAGAGCCCAGGGAGCAGAAAGTCTTATCAAATTCATTTGTAACATCTCAATTGGCCTGTCTCTAGCAGCGTGCCACAAAGTACAATGACAGTAAGTATGAAGAAATATAGTTGGTGATTTAAGACTCATCTGTAGTCATTTGCAAATTGCAGTTACTAAACTTTTGAGAGTAGAAGCTCTGGCTTCTGTAAATACTTAGATAAATTCAAGCACAGATTCCAAGCAATTTTTATACTGTGAGATTGGATACCTTAACTTGCCACACTACAGCTATCTTTTTTCTTCCTCTACACCAATCCTTCCTTACTGCAGAGGAAAATTCTTTTTGAAGTCTCAGGACATTGGGCTTCAAAGAAAAATTATAACCTTAAACATAAGTTCCTGTATCTTGAATAGCCCTGTGTCTTCTCAAGGTGATGAATTCTAATGCTATTATCGCTAAAAGGATGATAAAAAATAATAATGAGCTGTCACTCTCATCAGCCCTTTTAGGGGAATGATGAAATAAATTGCAGAGTGAAGCAGTTAAAAATTGAAGTAAGAATACATTTATTAGCTTTTTAAAATCAAGGCATGCTTCAAAAACGAGCAGCAATAGGTAGCGTGCTTTGAACAGAGAGCTCTTCTGACAGATTTCTGACCCTACTGAATTGGAATTTAAATGTGAACATGTCTGTGTCAAGCTCCAATAGGTGCTGGCTGCAACTGGAGAGGAGTTGTTAATGCTCATCTTCAGACATCAGAAAAAATATTCGATATTTTCCTAAACACTGATGCAGATTCTCTGTGGTTTGATCCGATGTCTATTGAGGCTTCTCTGAAGTAGTGATGGAGAAAGTCAAAACAAATGCCTGAAGGCATTCATTCATCAGCAAAAATATTTGGAGCATAAGAACCTTTTTCTAAGCTACACCTATTGTTATCAATAAGTGCTTTGAGGTTGCTCTTTTGCTATTTCAATCTCTATACCAGATTTTCCATTTAGATTACATTAAAAGATGAACCTCTATATGGCCTTTCTCCTACTCATGTTACTCTCTCCTTCATCTTGTCTGACTCAAATGTAAGGTTGTATACACTGGGAACCAGAAAGCTTATATTTTGCTTCCAATTTTGTTTAAACCTCTGTTTAGTCATGTTGAAAATTCACAGAACCACTAGAGAACTCTTGTGTTACGGACTCTATGTTTACATTTGAATGAAGGTAAAATTGCATGGGAAATACTCAGGAAAATATGGCATTTTCTATGGCAGAGAAAATGCCTTTGTCTGCTAGCTGCAGAATCCCTGATTATTCTGCACTTCCTATCTTTCTTTAGAGATACTATCTCTGCTTATGTAGCATATCTATAGCAAGCTCCAGTCAGTGATTTATTCCCCACCAGCTATCAAAGAGAAAAGATTACAACAAGGTGCTGATTGCTGAACTGTCCTGATTACTTCACAACTGTGGTTTTGTAGAGAGCTGGAAGAGAAAGCCGGGGTGTGGGTGGCCTTGGGATTGGTGCTCTAAAAACATCCTGAAATGGATAAAGGAGAGAGAAGGACTTTCTCCCAGCACAATGGGAATTGGGCACATCCCCTGGCAATAAGCTGTTGGTGCAGATGGGTTTGCTGGGCTTTAGCACTCGCAGGACATGCTTTCTTCAGCCTGAGAGGCCAGCATGTGCTCCCAGCTCTCTCCTTGGAGCAAGCCACGTGATGCAAGCAAAAGGCTTGGAGGTGGTGCAAAGGAGAAATCTCTTCCACAAGTTCTGCTATCTGGCTGACTGCATGTATGCCTGTTTTTGCCAACCAGGTGACTGCTTAGGAGCAGGCATAAAGCTATAACTTGAGACCACAGTTGAAAGCTCAACTGCAGTAGTCTGTGTGGTATTTCACACTGAAGATGCTTAATATTACTGAGAAACATTTGTAGAAGTTGTAGGGTCTTGATTACATAGGAAAAGGAGAGTGCTGGTGTCTTTCATCAGATGGCGAAGTGTGAGGAAATGGTTTCAAGTTGTGCCAGATTTAGGTTGGACATTAGGAAGAATATCTTCACAAAGAGGGCTGTCAAGAACTTGACTGGTCTGCCCAGGAAGTGGTAGAATCCTCTTCTCTGGAGATATTTAAGACATGGATGTGGAAATAAAGGATGTGGTTTAGTGAAGGGATTTGGTAGGTTAGGTGATGGCTGGACTTGATAATTCTGAAGGTCTTTTCTGGCCTAGATGACTCTGATTCTATGTACATGGGACATGGTTTAAACCCTGCCGAGCTACTGAAAGTGGAGAGAGGGAGTACGTTTGTGGAGGACTATGTCAACACAGACTGTGTCCCCTGAAGGATGAGGAGAGCCTCTGTTTATTGCCAGACTGGATGAATGCAGGAGCTTTTCAGCTGCCATCTGCTGAAGGTGGAAATCTCAATTCTATTACATCCTTGCTCACACACCAGTGGTTCAAAAACTGCTTCCCTATGTAGACCTGAGTTTCTCCTCAGCGTGCAATGGCCTGGAAATAAAAAAGCAGCCAATGTTATTTCTTATTTCTATGCAAATTAACTACCTGATTTTGCAGATGCTCTCCAAGGCTAAATTCTGATGTTAAACTAGGGAATGTGGGAGCAGAAGGCAAGGTCTCCTCTCTGGGCCTGGGGAGGTGGGAGAAGTGCTGTGTAATGAGCTGATGGAACAGTTCCCACAGTGTGGGTAGCCATGGAGGGAAGAGGAGCCTGCTGAGTTTTTGACATCTATTTTGGGAACTGGCTGTAATTTTAGCTGCCTTTAGCACAGCCTAGCCTCTTGTCTTGAACGATCTGCTCCTTCACATCAGAAGGAGGAAGGGATTGCACTGCCTGATACGAAAAATATATTTGATACTAAGCTTTTTGGAAGTTATATTTTGAATAGAGAAAACTACAGTGCATAAATCGGTTTAAAATTAAAACTGTGGTTTTAGGCGTAATTAATTCTCCCTTTTCTTTGACATGAAGATAATTAACTGTACGTGTCATCCAAATAGAACTGACCTGGAGTTGATCAGAGAAGAGTTATGACTGTTGTGCTGGCTAGCTGATGCCTAGCAATGCCTGTAGCAACACAACCATGTCTCAGCATCAACATTCCCTCTCTAAACATGCCTGTTTTCAGACATTTATGTAACTGCTGCTGGAATTTCCTCCGGACTGGTTGTCACTTGTCAGGTCTGTTGAAACCATGTCAGTAAATCAGGAGAAAAATGTTTTGTGCTGCCTAGAATGTGAAAGATTTTCTTTTGAGTAATTTTTTTTTTTTTTTTAAAGAGGAAAACTGAAGACATTTATAGCTGAAGATGTGAATTGCAGTGGAATCTGTGCCTTTGAAAGTTTTCAGGATCTGACAGGGCAAAAGTACAAGAAACCTCAGCAGGATGCTGTCTAGGGGCCTCCTGAAGTTCAGTCCAACCTCCACAGTTCTGTGTGTCTATGAACTGTAAACATTGACAGTGTGATGGCAATGGAATTTTGAAAAAATATTTTAAAAATACAGCACTGGGGATAACATAACTCTTCAAGAGTGGCTGTATGTCAAATGCTGCAAGTGAGAGGGGTTATTTATTTTCAGCGACCACAGCATGTTGGAAGGAGATTTTCTTTTGATGCTACTGCAGTTCTTCTGTCAAAAAAATTTAACCATGTTCTTTATTAAATGTACATTGCAATACACCTGTAAAATATATTTTTATCATCTTAATAATGTTCTGTTAAGCTGTGGCTTTACCTCTACCCACTCCCTCCTTGCAGAGCCATATAGATGTCAAGGGAAACATTTTCAATGGATAAAGTTCTACGTTTCAGAAGAATTACATCTGTGTTTGCCAGGATTTCATTAGCCAAAAGCTGTAGTACGTACTGAAAAATATGCGCAGAGTGAGATAGTAAAGCAGTGCATACACAATGATAGGGCTGTTTTGTGAGTCAATACATGGCAACAAATGTCAGTTCTTGTCAGCGAACTATGTGGCTTGGTTCTGTGGGCTGTCAGATTTCAGCTACCTCACCTCTTTCTCAAACACCTTCTTTCTGGAATGGAGTTTGTCCTGAGTTGCATGGAAGAAATATCCAAGTTCCTCTGTGCCCATATTCTCGTTGTGAGATATGTTGTTGGGTTCTTGGCTCCTGCATCTTTGGAAAGGTATTGTCTTTCCAGTAACGGTGTCTCTTGTTAGTGATTGCTGCTGGAACAGTTGCACTCCAATCTCTGCAATGAAGATTTTAATTTTTGTGTGTGCTCCTGACTTGTCTGCCTGTAATTAAAACTGAACTAGCAGAACATCAGCGTAAGTCTATGAATGCCAGCGCTGCACTATTCATTTCCCTGTGTGAGGTAAAACAATAGTTTTGAATATGTGAATCTTCTCCTGTGATTTACATGACACAGTATCAGCTCAGCTTTTCTGTTCTCTTCCAACATGATTCTGTTGCACGTGAAGCTATGGGTTCTGATTTGAAGAGTATGGCCCCAGCAGCAGGAATTTGCAAGACCAGGTAAGGAATAGACCCCCCAGATTCTCTTCCTTCTCTTCCTCTTTCATGAGGCCTTCCCACTATCTCTTGCCTGCCCTCACTAAGATGAGCAACATGCTATTCCATACTGTGCTGTTCTAATTCTTCTTTAGCTCTTACATCACCCACATCACTATGGTGTCTATCAGATACAATTTTGCGGGGAGAAGGTTAAAAAAATGTAAAACAGAAAAACAGCCCTTCTACTTGATATTCCTCTAGTGATGGGAGAGAAACTGTTCTGTTAGCGTTTAATTTTTAAGAAGCAGTCAGTGTAACGATTTTGGGAGAAATTTTCTAAATACTTTACTTAATAAAGCAGCAATTATGTGAAGATGAGAACAGACAATGATTGCAGAGACAACAGAATGTGATTTCTGACTAAGAAAGCCCACTTAGCAAGCTTGAGTCTTCTAACATTAAAAAGAGAATGGAATCAAAGAAGCATCAAAAAACATCACTTGGAATGGTAGGTACTTGGTAATGCCCATCTGCCAGTCACTACAGATTAGAAGATACATTTTGTTGTCTTGGAATTAGAACAGAAAAGTGTTTTACTGAACAAGGGTATAGGAAAAGACATTCCAGATAGTGAGCCCTTAATCTGATAGATAAGGAAATCCAAAGATATGTGGGAGAGCTATTCATCTTTTGGTTTGTATGTACAGCAGTCACTACTCAGTCACTACTTGGCTGTGCAGAGTCGGGGGTAAATCAGCATGAAAAAATAAGAATGGTTGTGGCATGAAGCCTCCAAAAATGGTGTGGAGGTTCTTTGTTATTTTTCAGAGAAGGAAGTGAGATTTCAGTGATTTGGCAGTGACCAGGTAACAAGATTAAAACAGATGTAATTCAAGATACTCAGTGCCATTCCCAAGGGCTTTTCTTGTTATAGTATTCCAAACAATATAGACTGAGAAGGAAAACATCTTTTCTGGCATTACAAAACTCCTGATACTATCAGTAGCAAAACTAATACTTCATTTCAGGAGCACCTAGAAAGCATGAATGAACTTTGTTCTTAGCTGTGTACTTATGTGCAAGTCTTCACAAGAACATCTAGTCCTGATATAATGCACCGATTGCTTCTGGACTCAGAGAAACAGGCTGAAATAAAATAGGATACAGAATGTACCAACGCAGCACAGGAAGAAATGTAGCAAACTGTAACATGATATTGAAAATGCTTTTATCATTGTTCGTACATCTAGTTCTCTTTTCCTAAACTTGTAGTTAAAAAACTGATTAAATACAATGACTTCTGATTTAGACTGAAGGCACTGCAAGGGGAAAGCAACATACACGAAAAGAAGGGTGGTATTAATTTTTCAGGTTTTAATAAACTTACTGGCAGATAGATGCAAAAAGCAATGATGAAGAATTACTATAAGCTCAATTTATATCTCATATCTGATGCCAAATAAAAACAAAGCAATAACCAAAACACTAAACTATCATGAGTTAGAGTATAAGGAAATTAGGGTTTTTCTCTACCCTGCCCACAATTTGTAATTGGAGTTCGTACCTGAACTGCAAGTAGAAGGCAGTATTTGAGGTAGTATAAGTATTCATAAAACTGAAAAACCTGTAAGGAAAGATTTCACACTGGAAGTGTACAGGAAAGCAAGAGCTGACTGTTGAACAGTGTCAGATTTGCCTGCACATGGATAAAAACAAATATTTGGATGATGGTACTACAGCTTGTATATTATTAAACATGCCTACTATTAAGAAAAAAATCTCTCTTCCATGGTAAAAGAAACTGCTCTTCCTAGGGAATCCAGCTGAGTTTACTTCAAGGTCTTCCTTGAATCCTGTTAGGGCAGATTTTTCTCTTACCATTGTTTATAGTGAGCATGGGACATTATGTTGTGGAGGGGGTAGACAGCTCCTTTGAAGCCTTCTTTTTAGTTGTTTTTGGGCTTGAGGGGGTTGCTTTGAAGACTGATGCTGAGTACTTTTGAGAGCACGTACCCTTGTGAGCTGCATTGATCTGAGTTAGTCTTGCCTGGTCTGTATGAATGTCAACAACTTAAGAAAAGAATGAATCAATTATTTCAGCCCTCAGTTGTCTGCACAAGGGCAAGGAACTGCAGGGGTGTCTCCTATGGGGTAGAGGATATTGTGCAAGAGGGAGGATATGGGGAAACAGACTAGTGCTTGTATGTCCTCTGCCTTGTGGTTAGTGGGGAGCTTTTGTGCAGGTGGCAGATGGCAAGAGGGCTGAGTAACAGGAAAGAACATACCTGATGTCAGAGAATCTGCTTGTCCATGGCTGGGGAAATTGATGCATGTCCATAGGGTACCTCATGTCAAATTCCCCGCATGTCCTCGAGCCATGAGAGCACACCAGTGGATTGAGGGCACTCTAGGAGATACTCATCCAAGGATGATGGTCATGCCTTCCCGGGGCACTTGTGCTCACTCTCTGGGAGAGTTTTGGCACACAGCTGGGCCCCTGAGCAACCTGACAATGCTGACTTTGGCCACACTTGCTGGGTCACTTCCCACCATGACTAGAGACCTCCAGGTCTCATAGTCCATAAGAATATAGCAGAAAGGGCACTAAAACAATTTCTTTTAACCTTCCATAACTTCTATAATTCATCTGTCCCATATTCAGCCCAAATACCAGGTGTGGCAGGAAGCACAGAACTGTAATTGTAGAATTATTTCCTTCTGCCATTAAAAGAAATTTTAATGCACAGCAAGCTCCATTGAAGTGCAAGTGAAGGGCCCATTTCATAAAAGATTTAGGAACCATCTCAGTGCGTACTTTTGATTTGTACAGCAGGGAGCTTGCACTTGGGAGGAAAAAGGAGAGGGGGAGAGAAGGAATTCGCTTTAAATGACAGCTTTTTTTCTTACTCATTTTGCATTCAAAAGCCCAAATATATTTTCCCTCTCTCTAGCCTTGATTTATGACCTTATAAAAATGAGATAAAATCAAACTAGAAAAAAACAAAGGTTAGGTCTTCCCAGAGCCTGAAGCCTTTGTATAAGTCCCTGAAGAACAGCTGTGCAAATTACATTTGCTGCTATCAGACAAAGTGGAGACAGAGAGCAGTTTCTTTCGCAGGAGCTGGACAAGATTCCATTTTATTTTGGCATTTTGAATGCAGGTTTGATTTTGTTTGCTGGTAATCACAGCCTTTAATGTTACCTTGCTAAAAATGGCTATTGCAGGAGAACTCACATCAATGTGATATCAGTACAGGCAGAAAGAGAAACATCCTGTTTATGTGAATGTCCCTAACAAAAGGAGTCAAGATCTAAGCAGATAGAAGAGAATGCCAGTAACCATGAAACAAACTACACGCCAGATGTTATGCTGCTCAGAGCAGCACTACGAGGATCTGATCAGATACCATGTTGATAAGCATAGCTTATGAACTGTATAGAAGGAAAGCACAGTTGACATTTGCATGATTAAAGACTTGTGTAATACTTCCACATTAAATCATAAATGATTTCATTTAACTTGACTGTATGAATTAAAAGGTTACATCTTAAGACTTTCATTTTCCTTCCTTTATACATTCATGTGAAGCATGTCAGAGTAGAATTTAGTTTTACTTTATAAATGAAGAGTCACAGAGATGTTGAAAGGGACTTCTGAAAGTTTCCTGGTCTGATCTCCTGCTCAGAACAGGGCTAGCTTCAAAGTTACATCAGGTTGTTTACAGCATTCTCTAATTCTGAATGTCTCTATGGAGATAGCTTTTTATTTTTTCCTGTACAACCTTATCCACTGCTTAACCATCTTTACAGTGCAGTTGTTTTTCTTTCATTGAGTCAAAATTTCCCTCACCAAAGCTCATGCCTGTTGCTCTTGTCCCTTCAGTGTGCACCTCTGAAAAGAAGTTACCTCATTTTCTATATAATCCCCCAGAGACCCTGGCAGATTGCTGTTAGATCTACATGAAGCCAGATTACCTCTGGGCTGAATGAGCCCAGCTCCCTCTCCTTGTTGAGCAAGTACTCCAATCCCCAACCACCTCAGTGTCTTTCCTTTGAATTTCCTTCAGTTTTTGAGCTCATTCCTGCACTGGGGGATGTTAAAGCGTGTATAGTGGCATCACAAGCACCAAGAAGAAAAAATGTTTCCTTCAATGTGTTAACAATATTGCTTTGATCTGTGTGCTTCTTGGGTGTGCTTCATCCCACCATCCAGACTGCTGATGAAGATGCTTAATGATGCCAGCATTCATATTGCTATTCATAACCAGATGCCAGTTAGATTGGCTGTTGACTGCTGTCTTTTGAACCCAATGGTCCAGCTTCACATCCATCATTTGTATTCTACCTTGCCAGCTTGTAACTTCTCAGTTTGGATACAAGGATACTGTGGGAATCCATGTCAAAACTCAATCTGAACAACTTCCACATATGCACAGAGTGTTCAAACATCTGTCGTACTTGTTTGGTTTTTTTTTTTCAGTCAGCATGGTCTGATGTTTTCATCATTGTCAGAGGTGAGATTTCCCTTTCATTTCTGCAAATTCAGAACTATGAGTAAATTCTACTACTGCTCTTTTCCTCTGTGATGGAGATAACTTGGAGCAGAATATTCAGGACTTGCAGGTGGTAACCAGCTCTCTGAGTAATGATCAAATTCTGATTATTCAGAATTTTGAGTCTCCTTGGAAAATAGCTGTTTTTTAAAGAGTAATGGAAGTTTATTTTTTTTTGTTTAAATCTCCTTTGGGTTGCAGAACAATGCTGAGGAAGTGGAGTGTGAGAAAGAATAAGACCTAAAGAGAAGGAACTGAAGCCAAGACCAGTAAAAGTACACCACTGTGGATTCCTACAGGGATAAGACCTGTATTGTTGTATGTGTGTTTGTAGCTATTAACTGCTATAAACACTGTTACTGCTCACTATATATAGCTTCACTGTTTGGCTAAGGAAGGAGACGTTTCCCCTGCTGCAGTACATCCTTTTTTCAAATCAGATTTTTTCATAGGATCCTTTTGATTTTGCTGCTTTTGACTAGGTTGAAAACCACCACCTGACTGCTTGTTTTATCAAAATTGGATAGCTTTTCTCATTAGTGTAAAATAAATCTGTTCGCTAAATGAATAAATAAATATTGTTTAGGTTTATAATAATGAAGGCTAGGAAAAACAATAGTAGCAGCATTACTGTAATATAAAATCATAACCTGTCTGTTTGATAAACAGTATCTGCAGCCAACATGAAATAATTTTACACTGTAAAAGCAAAAAGTGAAAAATAGTGTTTCATTGAGATCTTCTGAAATGTTAATTTCCTGTTTCAGGCTGCATTAGAATTCTAGGAATGTGCTGAGATCTGAGGTGGACTACATGCTCCTAAGACTCACGATCCATGACAGGGTGAAATTTCACCATTTGGACCAGCCCAGGGTGGTGGCAGAGATATGTCACACCCTGTTGCTTGAAGTAACACTGAGAAGCAGTTCTTGATTCCTGCTCTTTCTCTTTTGCTTAATTTCAGTTTTGAACAGTGTCTCTTTATGGCCTGGCATGTACTGGTGGAAGGTTCCAAGTTACACCTATGGAACAGGTAAGGCTGCCCTGAGATGTGGTGAGTACTGCAATAGCCACATTGCAGCCTATTGACTATTGGAGATTGTGGGCACCTTCATGGTGGTTTAAACTAACACGCTTTACCCTGCAATTGGGGCATGCTAAGAACATGCTCGTGGACAATTATTGTGATTCAGCTGATGGGCTGCCTGTGCCATGGGAGTTCAGCTGTTTTTAACTTAGTACCTCTCTTCTTAGTATTTTGTATAAAGTTTTGAAATGGAGAGTCTGTTAAAAAAAGTTGCTTATGATGGAAGGTTAATTGGACACAATAACATAATCCAGCTTAATGCATTTATAAAAGGTAGTGTCTTTAAATATTCTGTAGACACTTTAAAGGGGCAGTAATGGATAGTCTGCTGAATGATTTAGAGACATCGCTGAGAAAGATCTGTGATGGCACTGCAAACATATGTAGAGTTACACAGAGTAAGCTCACATAAACAAACATGCCAAGAAGAGCCAAGTGAGAGTGAATAAAATTTAACACACTTCCATGTACATAAGTTCTGTGAGTGCATCTGTGCATTGTGAACGTGTACATTACCCATTTTTTGCAGAAGCTTCAGCCTTACAAGCAAAGGAAAGGTGATATTGTAGTATGGCATGCTTTTCTAAATGCCTGTCAATGAGGCTTAAGTTTTAACTCTTCTCCTCGTCAAGACTTGGATACAAAATATTTTCTGGCTCAGCTGCTTAAAAGATTCGTAAGGGAAATCAGATTTTTGTTGGCAATTCACTTACAAAGCTTCAGGTGAGGGAGAAAAAACAGCAGCATGTGAAGTGTATGTGAATGGGTTAGAAATCTTTCCAGTGTTGACCAAAGACTTTTGCATGGATGAGTGTGAAAACTGCAGCAGGCACACTGTGCTGATTGGTCTGGTGTTTTCCTACTGATCCTATAATCAGTGGAGCAGGTAAGAGGAGAAGAATATGAACTTCTTTTTGGAAAATGAGAATGTAGAATTAAATTTTTCAGAAACAAAACATCATCATCAAAAGGTGATGATTGTGTTTCACACCACCTGGGAGCTGAGTGCATGCTCAGACTCTCAGAAAGGCAAAGCAGCTCCACGCTGTTCTGCTCCCAATTTTGTCAGTGGGATGTAAAACTGAAAGAGTTGTGCTATCTTTGGTACAAAGTAAAACCAAGCCTCTGATATCAGTCTGTCCAGTCTGTAGCTTATTATGCTGAAGATTGTGCTGTAACAGAACAGGGTAATTACAAAAGTAGGGGAATGGAGGACAGAGCCATTGCAGTAGGAATAAAGTAGGAATCTCAGCAGCTTTCAGATGCCTCCTGGTCTGCCTGTTCACACCATCATGATCCAGTGCTGTGCTACAAAGAGAAAACAACAGCTTTCTGCCTCTGGAGAGCAGCCTCTAGGGCTGCCCCGAAGTTGGACGGCATTGGGTATGATGGAAAACAGCTGGAAGAGTGGCTGAAAGAGTAGACACTGAAGTCAGTAAAGGGTGAACATGAAGCAGATATTTTGTAGCACAAACTTTTGTCATTGGGCAGTGGACAGAAAATAAATGATAGAGGTTTTTTTTGGTTGGTTGATTGGTTGGCTGGTTTTAAATGCCATGCATCTGACTGAGAGAAATGCTGGAATCAAACAAAGCCACCTGAACTCTTCGCCCTGTAAGACAGGTTGGCAGAGAAATGGAAAATATTTTGTGACCCTTCCAAATGTTCCAGGAAATGAGGAATATTCTGAGGAAATCTGAGAAGCTGGAATTCCTCAGATGGATGTGTGCCAGAGTCAAAACCATTGTTAAAACAGCTGAGATCTGTTCCTACAGGCCCTGTTGAGCAGGACATAAGTGCGTACTTAAGCCTATCTCAAACTAGTAAAGTGCAGAAGCGTGGGCTGAACTTCCAGCTGCGCTACTGATTGCACGTTGCAGCCTTAGGATCCTCAATACATTCACAAGCAGGTTTGCTCTGCCTTAATGTTTCTCTGCTATATCAAAAGTAAGTATGTGAAGGCGATAAACCTGAACTAGAGCATGGTTTTAGGTTATCTTAACCTAATAAAGGCCAAGACAGACATTCACACTGTCTGTCTGATTCTATGTGTCTATTCAGGTTTTCCGAGCCATGTGCTTGTATTTGTATCTTTCCCTTTGGACATGCGGGGAACTTGGGCTCCCAAGCTTGTGTATTCTGAATCACAGTTTAATTGGGTGACTAAAACACTTGTCATAAATATCATCCTAAAGAGTAAAGTTTTAACTGCGAGCATAATTAACTGAATCAATTTCAAAAGTAATTTCTATTTGTCAGTGCTTGCAGTCTTTCAGCTGAGTGTGGATGTTCACGAATACGTATGGCTCCCTACCTACACGGGGCTCTGATGGGGCAACTGCGCTGCGCTTGTAAAATGCTGAGAAAAACAGGTCTGTGTTGTGCTTTCAGTGTGTGTTCTTCCAGAGGGGCGAGCTGTGTACAGAAGAGCAGCTTGTGGTAGGAAGGTTTGGCACGTCTGTGTTTCTGAGAAGATAACCAGCAGTATGCTACAGTAATTGCAGTTTCCTGCCAAGACATGCTGCACACTATAATCAGACAACAAATGATCAAGGCATGACTTACTAAAATCAATTATCATCTACCAGGGACGAGTTCCCTAGCCATCAGGATGACTGTTAGATGATATTATGTGAGACCTTGGTTTCAGCAAGGTAACACAAGAGACATTCCAAGTAGCAGGTTTGCACTGACCATGTGTACGTGCACCTCCAGCTACAACCACTGAGTTGTGGCTGCAGTCTCTCTAAATGCATTCCCCTGTCATCTCTGCCTCACTGCATGTAGTTTTCACGAGTCATTTGTTTGTGAACTGATCTCGTACAAGTATTGGTGGCTTCGTTTGTGATAAAGGTGCAAATTTCTGTCATTAATTGTGAAAGTACTGCTCCTGAGGGAGATCAGAGTATTTCAGACTGTCACCCTGGACCAGGTCTTTCTCTCTCAGGGAAAGAGGCTGAGTATCTGAGACATCAATTGCAGTCCCAGGAGTGTGAGAAAGTACTGTCTATCTACTGACTAGTGGACATTTTACATCTACAAAAATGGTTTCACATCCATGTTATGACTCTAAATACAGCCAGAAAGCTTCAGTTATAAAAAGCTACACTTGATCTTTTATTATTTTCTCTTTGAGCTCAGAAACAGAGTGGAGATCAGTTGGCCACAGCCAATAGCAGGCCATTACTCACACACCTGGGACATTTTGCATGCCAAATCAGGCCTTTGAGGAAGAGTTTTTTCATATCGTTTCCAGCTCGGCTATTTTGATCAAGTGACACCTGCTTGTCATGGCAGGGGAAAAGCAGCTGTCGTATTCACTGTTTTTGGCTCATGCCCTCTCCTGAGCACGTAAAACTTGATGCTGGTTGAAAGTACCAGGACGTTGGAGTCTTACTGGGTTGCTGGGAATGCTTGGTACCCTTTGTAACAGTGCCTTGCATTTCAAATGCTCATTCAATCTCATGATCTAACTGTTCAGAACTGATTAAACCATCTGTGAATCACGGGGAGGCTTGAGGAGAGATTTGGCAGCATCAGTGGTGAGAGGTGGGCAGAAAGGTTTCATGGGAGGATAGGACAGCTTCAGCTTTTATTTTCAGCCATTTGGCACTCACGTTGCATGCCTCTTACAGGGAAACACGTGCAGTGCCAGAAGGCTATGGAGGCGTATGTAGCTGGTAGGAAGACAGAGTCTTATGATAGTCAGTGTGCTGGCTGTCAGTGGTGTTCCTGGTAATGTCCCATAGAGACTGAGAAAGAGGGTGTGCATTTTAGCAAACCTTGGTGCCTGTTGAAGCCTTAGTGGTAAAGACGGAGGCTCTGGACTTAGGCTGAATGTCCTGATGAAATGATGGTCTGTAGGTATTGTGGTTGTGATGCTGTAATGTTGATTACATTGGCAAGTGGGATCTGACAAGTTACACTGGCCGCAGATGATCTGTAACCGTCCTAAAGAAGAAAGAGGAAAGCACTTAGTGGCTTTACTTCAGCAGTCTTGCCACAGTATTATCTAAACTGGATGAAATGTCAGAATTAGTTCACTGTGAATTTGCTTGCCGACTTCTTTCATATACTCTGGAGTCTGCAGCAGCATGCAGATGCGTGACTTATCCCCCCCTTCCTCTGCTCCCTGCTGTGTGGCCAATGCAGCAAGTCAGGGCAGCATCCTCAGACTGCAGGCTGTTTGCTCATCCACAGGAATACAGCCACCAGGGAATGGGTTAAACATCACATGACCCACTTATATATGGCTTTCCTGAAAATTACTGTTTTCCTGTAACTTAGGTAGGACAGGGGTATTCAGGTCTGAGCCTGTCATGTGGATCCTACAAAACAGTTTTACAGGTAGACATGTATCATTTTCTTGTGATGTAATAAAAGATAAAGCCTGTTTATTTAATTAAGGCATGTAATTGTTATTCAAGATGATGAACAAGTAGGTTGTGCATAACTTATTTTAACCTGAGAGGTTTGCTTGCTTTGGCTTTTCCAATGCTTTAGTTTGCATAGACAGTTGATATGCTGATAACTACCAATCGCAGTTCATGTGCAATTTATATGAAATCAATATGGTCCTTAGTAGAAATAATAAATGTATTTGCCTATGGATTTGTATCATGGAACACTCTGTGGTGGGGAATTTGGGACTTGGTAAAGAAAAGAAACAATAAAATGAAACAGCAATACAATTGGGTTATGCTCTTTACACATTTGTGCAGTTTCAGGGAGGAACAGAATGACTGTGGAACAGCCTGTAATGCCCATTTCTTGATTTCTGTGCACTGCACATGGTCAATCTGTATTGCCAGGGGTAAAGTGTTCCTGCCTACCTTAGTTACTTTTTATGCCTGTTTGCAGAAGTGTGAATGAAAACCTGGAGTGTCTGCAGCACAGCTGTCTAGGTTTAAGTTGCTTGCCCTGGTTTGCTCTATAATGAGTGGAGAAAAATTATTTGTAAGATGTACTTCATCCAAACTACAAACACCTGTCTCTCTTCGTTGACAGTAAAGGGAGCCTGGCTAATCACTTCACGTGCAGATACGCTGTAGATAAACTAAATCTTAAGATGGAAAATCAATATGAGGAAAGTGGGAGATCTCTGAAAATCAGATATTGGACTGCAGGTGCTCACTGTGGATCAGAGGAGCTCTCTGTGGTTATGTGACCTCACTGTGTCGTGAAGATACCATACCCCCCTTTAAAAACCTTCCTTCTTCCTTCTCCCAGTAGTGTTGATAGGAAGATTTCTCCTGAGACCCTCACCTGTAATGTTTATCTCCGGAGTTGAATTACTGATTTCCTGCTCAAGATGTAAGCCTCTGGTGCTTACATCTCTGGATGCTTTGGATGGTGAAGTAGCTCTGAATGATTGCCTCGTGCTGAATGGTGCTTAGTGCTACTCTTTTGCCATAATTAACTGAACCGATCCAGGGTAGACATAATCCACAATTAAAAAAAATAAAAATAAAAAATGGTGAGGGAGGCTGTTCCTGACTGTATGACACACTGAGCTGTGTCTTACAGAATTGGGAATAAATGGATGGAGACATAACCTCTTACACTGACTTAGGAAGTGAAGACATATCCAGTACAATCACAAAAGCCTCACAGAAGAAAAAGGATGATACCAGCCACCACCAGACCCTTTAGCCTCTACAGCCGTTGCATCTGCACCGTGCTGCTGTGGCTGTAGCACTGACAGCAAGCACTGAGTTCACTTTAGCCTCCAGATCTTTTAGAAAGAGTACTTTTGTAAAATGTTTAGAGTCAGCGTAAAGTCAGCATCGAGTCACCTAGTAAGATGAGCAAAAGAAAGAACCAAATACTTGTATAGTAGGAAGCTGTAGAAGTGTTCCACCAGGAAACTAACCTCTGAAAGATTTTGTCCATTAGTTGTAAATAGGAGCAATGTGAATGACAAACAGTTCTGTTTCATTTTCTGTCACTTTTGAAATGATTTTTTTTTTCTTTATGAGATCTGATGTGCTTAGGAGCTCTCTGCTAAAGTGAGAAGTTCTCAGACATTCTCAAAGCTGGCTCAGCTTTGCCTGAGCTCACAGGCCAAGTTTTATGATTTTGCACGATCCACTTATTTGTAGTAATTTTACATTCAGACAGCATTCTAGCTTGCCAAAATAGCATTTTCCATGAATTACTTAATGAGTAATCAGTACTTACTGGAAGCACGAATAAAAGCTAATAGGAAGATTTTCTTGGTTTGCAATAGAGACCTAATATAATCTTAGAAGGAGTCACTGTATTTCATCCTATTTTTATCAACTTGCACTAACCACTTACATTCTTCTTTTTTTCACTTTAAAAAATGTTGCTGCAGAAGGTGCCTTGTACCAGCTTTTGAAATAGCATGGGGAGACATACAAACTACTTATTTACTTTCTTCATTTCTAGGAGGTTGGAAGAACAAAACAATGCAAGAAACAGAACTACTGCAAGCCAGTAAGAGTAATTTACTGCTCTGTCATTACCAGAAAGCTACTTACATATATTGACAATACAGCGAGTCAGTCTTTCTGAAACAAAAAACAGTTTTGCAAGAATTGGGAAGCAGAAACTCAAATATCTGATCAAATATTTTTGTTTGCTTTTTTTTTTTTTTTTTTCCCATGTCTGTTAGGGTTTTTTTAGGAGTGCTGCTGAGGACAGTGTGTAGAGATAAGTGTTTGGTTGTAAACATCTGACTGTGTTGATGAGGTCACATATATGTTTGGAAAGAGAAAAGAGAAGAGAAAATTATTAAGAGAAAATTTATTTCTCTTAATAATTATCTTAAAGGTTTGAGTGCTATTTGTGATGTGCCTTGCTGGGCTAGCTTTCAAGTCATATTCTTCACAAACTGTGTTGCAAATGAGTAAAAATACTAGAAGAAAAGGGAAGAATTACTATTGTCTAACCGCAACAGTCTAGGCAGACTGCCATAAGATTATTGAAGCTCTAATTCAAAAATTAGTCTCAGCTACAAATGTATTGGTTTAGCCAAGTCCTCTTGCTGGCAGAATGTCTGTCTTAAATTTGCTTTGATACACGCTGTTGTTTGTGTGGTTAGCTAAATACACCATTACATAGCCCAGGAATTGCTTGTCCATAAGTTAATAAGTTTAGCATCAACTTAGTCAATTAGACTAATTTGGTTTAGTGCACTGTTAGAAATAGCTTAACCTTTATATGACTTCATATTTTTATTTCATTACAGTTACAGATACAACACTGTTTACAATTGCAGTGTATCCAAGGCTCAGAAAACACCGCAAATCTTTCACAGTCAGAGCACAAAAAAGGTCTTTTTTCAGGGCTTCAGTTAGAAACAGTTTTTTCTCATGGGCAAAGAAAATTCACCTTATGTCTTTCTTGTGCATAGGTCCAGAAGAAGGCTATGTGTTTACTGCTTTCGCTGGTTTTGTATGACTGCTGATGTGGTTTGTCAGGGACCTGGCCTGTAGGTGTCCTGTCATATGGTTCTGGGTGCTCCCTGTTGACCTTTGCACATTCCAGGCAGCTAAATACATGCATGCCCCAGAGCTAGTACTGTTCTGGCATAGAAGCACACCTGGCAAGATCAAAATGCATAAACATCTTCAGCCTCTGCAGCTGATGCTCTGAGACACCCACTCCTCTGTACAAGTAAACATCCATAACCTTCGTGGATGGTCCCTCTCCACTGGGTCAAGCAGTTCATGTCCTAGAGCTGGTTTGCCTTTCTTCAACTCTGACTCATACTGCCTTTCAGATACATCCAGGGTGTCTGTAAACTGAAGAGGCTGAAAAGCAGGAGATTGAGGTAGGGAGGACAATTTCTTTTTTTCTCTGGATACTCTGGATATCTCAGCAATGAGAGAGCTGTTCTGATCACTCACCCATCTTTCTCCACCCCTACTGTCTACTACTTCCTTGATCGGGTCATTGCAAAAATAACAGAAGGTCTCCTTTGAACATGTTTTCTAATAAGGAAATGTTATTCCTTAGGGGTAGATGAACAGTTTATGGGGGAATCCTAGGAGGGCTAGGAGGTTTGAGATTTGAGTGCTCATCAGAGCAGAACTCTGGATGCAAAGTTCCAAGTGCCCTTGTGTGGGTCCATTCAAAAGCCACTCAGCAGACCACAGGCACTTACCTTGTGAGTGCTTGGTCTCCTGGAGGTCGTGTTGCCCCTGGATGATTGCTACTAGCTCCTGTGCAGCAGCACTGCCAGATGTGGGGATACACAATCTGTTCCTGACCTTTTGCTGCAGACAGATGCAAAACCAGGACTGTTCCTACCTTGGCTCTGACTCCTGGTTGTCACACATGTGACCTCAAAGCTACTGCACACCATCATGGACCTGCAGATTCACTGGAGCAAAGCCTCCAAATGGTAAATGGAAAAGTCATCTGGACTTGTCCATGGCCCTGTTAACTCTGATGGTGCTGCCCTGGCTGTACTTAACTACCTCCACTAGGAGGATATGTTATCTTTAACAAAGCCACAGAAGCTTATTAAGTCACTGAGCAAACCTACAGCATCCCTTGTACAGGCAGAGATTCTTCTGAAGCCCCATCAGAATTTCTGGTCCAGTCATCTGCCTCACTCTCTCTGTTCAACATCTGTGGTGCTCTTATTCAGCAGGAAAAAGCAAAGACATTTAAAAGAAAACAAGAAACAGAACACGATGCAAACAAACCAAATTAAAGAAAATGTTTTAAAGGATTTCATTACTCGTCATGTGTTTGAAACTACAATATTATTTCTGGCAACCGGTCTCGTGATGTCCTTTTGTTGATTTTTCCAACCTCTCAAAAAACTGGAGTGAAAATATTTTAGTGATGTTACCATCCCTGGGAACAGTTTGTCAACACTGACCCAGGTTAATGCTGCAAACTCAAAATATTTGGCATGTGCTTTTGTATTTTTCCTTCATCAAAGAGATTATATGGAGTGAAGATCTGTTCACATGAAGGCAGTGAGAGATACTGACAGTGTGCTTAAAGCAAGAGGGGCCCCTTTATAAATATACGTGCACATATGCAAATATCCTTTTGCAGATGATAATATAATCATGAAAAAGTCATTACTGTCACATTAAGGTAGCTGGTTGATGGGAAAGCTGCATGGATATTGTGGGAAAATATATACTGTAGAAACAAGGACATATGCATCACAGTTCTGTAGCAGTTCTGTGACCGGGGGAATCAATGGAGCTTGATTTCCTATGGATTTGTGCCCTGCTTTTATGACCCTATCCAGATTTTCCAATGTCTCATATGAGATGCTGCACTTTTTACCTCAGAGAGGCACTAACCACTGCTCTTAGCTGACTGCCTAGTTTCAAAATGCTTTTAAGGATGTAAGAGGGTTGCTTTTTTTTTGGATTTTCATACCTTTGTCAAATGTGCTTGACATAGGCCTCAGCATTTGAAGATTGATAGAGAGGTCTCAGGTGTACAAAGAGACAGCACGGTGTCCTAACCCCAATTTCTGTAAAATCAAGTTAAGTGTCCTCACACTTACACCTATGGAAAAGAAAAACAAATGTGAATTAGAACAGAAAACGTGATTTTAAATATAAATATGGAATGTAATGGCTAAGGAAAAGAAGATAAATACGCAGATTAAGAATCAGTCACTCAGGGGAGGTCTTCCACTGACTTGCAATGAGAATTTCACACCTAATTGCAATCTGTGTCTTTTAAAATCACACAATCTCTGCTGTAGAAGTACACAAAACTTCTCACATATGACGTTATTTAAAAAAACTCATGCATATGCTCTGGTGCCTGGGAATAAACAAACCTGACTGTTGGTTGCAGATTGCAGAAAAAATTCCAGATTTCATGGGTTCATCTGTTACCTTCTATTTTTTTTTTTTTTTTAATTTTAATTAACAGATACTGATTTGTTTTGAGATTTGTGTTTAGGTAAACAAACAAAAGAAAAGAAATACTGAATAATTCCACTGAGAATCTTACTGGCTTTGGAGTTTAATTTTGGCCGGTAAGAGCAATAGCTCAATGACATTGCTTTGACAGAAAAGGCCAACACGAGAGCTTTAAGGGTTTTAATTTCCCGGAGGGGTCATAAGGTCCCCTGCTTCCAAGTATGTTAAAAAGACAAATCAAACTGAAGAGCCAAGTCAGGTTCATTAGCTCGGGCAATCACAATTACCAAAGCAAACACGCTGCTCCTTTTCTTTGTATGGAGACACAAGTTTTGCTAGGTACCAAACAATGCTTTGGGCTGTGTTTATATTAGCGTACCCCCTGTCACCAGGGCCCAATGATCCTTGAAAAGGATCAAACAATAAAAGGAAATGCAAGAAGATATCTCTTTAGGATGACAAACACCCCCGCTGCAGCTGCCCCCACCCCATGTCTACTGACTCTGGGTTCAGCTGCAGCAGTGACAGGCCCTGAGGCTCAGGGTGCTCAGGAGCTCTTTCATTTCTGACCATCAAAGGGCCACAAGTAGGGAGTGAGGCCTGATTCTCTGCATGAGAGACTGGCACGGCATGGACTAAGCTGTCCTCTGAAGATGCATCAGGCTCTGAAGCCTGAAGTGGACACAGGGATATAGACCTATGGGGTGCTGCAGAGCGGGCTGGACACTGTGCTGAGGGAATTCATGGGCTGTCAGGAGAAAGCTGGAGGTTGTGTAAATACCAGCAGCCTCAGCCCTTCCAGCTGTGAGTCACACGAATCATTAAACTACTCATACATCTCCTTATCTTTCACCTCTTCCCTCTTTTTATTGGAGTTATTCTCCAGTTCTTTTGTCTTTCAAGTCACACCCTGTGTTCTCCAGTTTAGGATCTTTCCATAGCTGAGCTTATGTTATGATTTGCAGGCCTTTCACATCTCTGAAATGCTGTAAGCAGTGCTTCTGAACTGAATTCACCGCATATTTGATCTAGGCAATGACATGGTGCTAAGCCAACTGGAAATGTTGCTTAAAAAAGCCCACAAATAAGCCAAAATTTGAGAAACAAAATCAAAGACTTACACACAAAATGTATAGATGACTGGAATCACAGAATCTTTTGAGTTGGAAGGGACCCTTAAAGGTCACCTAGTCCAACTCCCCTGAAATGAACAGAGATATCTACAGCTCAACCTGCTCCTTGAAGTTTATGGCATATCCACAGTAAGTTAGTAATAACTAAGATTAAAAACATAATTGGGATCCCACCGACCAGGTGAAAGGGAACTGAAAACTCAGAAGTCTGCAGTAAGCTGTTCAGCCAAAGTGGGACTCCTAGCAACTCTCAGAGAGATTAACAGCTTGGTTTTGAAGTTGGAAGAAGACTTTCCAAAACAGAGCATGTTGCAGGGAGAGGTGCCAGCATCCTACTGTGTGTGCCTGCAGCCGTGGTGCTTGGCTGTCACCTGCCCTTGTGTGAGGGGTGAGGGAGTGTTATGGGGAACAGCCTGCTCACTTGCTTTCTGAAGAGATGGGAAGAACACAGCTGACTCTTTCTCTGAACAGGTAGGAAAGCATTGCCTCCTTCTCCAGTCCAGCAGGAGCGATCATCCGGGGAAGAGGAAGCAATGTATGGCTTGTACGATGGGTGGTGTTGTATGATGATTGTTGTTGCTTTGGAAAAGTTTGCTTTCTTTTCACTTTCTCCTGCCAGGTCAGAACAGGTATATCAAAAGGCCTGCTGCAAGCAGCTGGCTCAGGATCACAGTCTGTCATCTGGCCCCTGCACTCCTATATGTCCCAGTTCTTCTCCTGCATCATCTATCTGCACTTAGTACAAGTGAAAACCAAAGCGATATCTAGTGTTAGTTATGACCGAGCCAGGAACTCATGATATTTACAGTCCAAAATAAATGTTTATTATGTTTTGCAACAAATTCTCTGATTCTGTGTAATTCTTTTTGTAATCATCTATGAAGAACTGATATTAAGCACACACAGGCATGAAATGGCTTGTATTGTTTTCACAGGATTTCTTTTGATTGTATTATCTGAAAGAAAAACAAACATTAAGAAAAAATCAGACACTGTCAGGCCCCACATCTGTTAAGCTTCAGTAGATTTGCTTAGGTCTCCAGAGTCCATCCTGTATTGATTTAAACATACATGTTCCTATATTTATATGAGGTCTTTCGAAAGTGAGAGAACAAAAAACTCTGGGCCCCACTCTAGGGGTTCTACCCAAGCCTAGACTTCCAATAGAAGCACTGTAGGGCTTAAGTCCTTGATTTCGGTATATGTTCCATCAAATTAAGTGTTCAAAATTTCTGGAGAACTGGAATTTCCAGCGTGCCTGCAGATGGAACTGAAATTCCTTTTGTGCTACTGCTGATGTTTGCGAGGGGCTGGAAATCTGTAGTTATCTGGGACCAAGCCTGCTGAGGATGGAGGCCAGCTCCCCCAACGAGCTGCTCTATATTCAGCAAAAGTTCGCTGAAATCAAGGTACTTTGAGAACAACATTTTGGGTACAACATACTGGTTTTGTTTTTCTTATTTTTTTTTTCAAATGAAACTCTATTTTGCCAAATACTTCCTGACCAGACCTAGTTTTGATCTCCTCTCCCCTTTTCCTGTAAGGGATTCATTTTCACTTACCAAGCTACATCTTTTATGACTTAACAGCAACAGCAACAACAACAACAAACCAATATCAGATTTAATTCTAGACAATTCCTATCACGATCTTCCAAAGAATTGAGATAATCCAAACTAGAAATAGAAGGACTAACTGCTACCTACTCAATCTTTGTGATCACTATTTGTCCAAATTATATTATCAAGCACCCGATTATTTTCAAATATTCTGAAGAGCATATTTACTTCTCTTTAGATACTGCTCTCAAGGTACACTTACCTTGCTTGGACCTTGCTTAGCTTAAAAAACAAAACAAAACAAAAAAGCATTGGTACAATTTTATCCTTTGTTAACATAATCAAATTACTTCTGCTAGTACCCCAGTCTGTCACATTAAGACATGCTTTACTGAGTTATGTTATCGTTATTTGCAATGCAGCAGTGTGTGAAGACTCAGCCAAAGACCGTGGGCCTTTCGTAAACCCTACACACGAAGGATCCATTATTCTTTTGGGTGCAGATACATCTCTCTTCGTAATTACATCCTGAGCTGTGACAAAGTGGCTGCCAGGCAACACAGCTGTCAAAAACACACTGCAGGGCAGTTGGAGAGCACAAGTCGAAGGAAATAATAGAAATGTTTGGGACATGAGGCATTGCACAGAACAGCTCTTCGTGTTCCTCATATCTGATTGTGCAGCACAGCCTCAGCTAAAACAGCATAATCCCACGAGGCTTGCGGTGTCCATGGAAAACCTCATCCAAGTTAGGCCTGACACTGAGGAGTACATTCCTACCCTGTTCCTGTCTGTTATATCAGCAATAGGTCTCATGTGATGGGCCATAGCAGGCAGGTAAAATGGCTGAAAATGTTTTACAGTTGCCTTTCAGATGGATTAGTTCCCTGCTTCAGCTCATGCTACGGCCAGTGCCTGTTGGCACTAGCAGGAAAGAGGTGGCAGCAGCATGTGGCTGCACAGACCCTGCCCTTTCAGCAGGACCTGGCTCAGCGCTTTGCACTGCTTGCGAAGTCGCACGCACAGGATGCAACAGAGCTCTTTAATGACAGATGGCTGCTGAAAGGAGTACTTCTGCTTTCCCTCACTTGCAGGTTGCTGCTTGCCTCGATCCTGCAGCTGTGTGGTCACAAGGTGGATCAATTCACCTCTGGACGATGGAAAACTCGTTATTTTTTCTGAAGTGTAATTTTTCCAGCAGATTGACCAGCTGGCTGGAGTCAGATGGGTACCAGGTTCAGCAGAGCACAAGCTCATGGGTTGCAGGCAGGATCATCTTTTTGCAGTGGTCTGCTGTCAGGTCCGTGAAGGTGAAAAGGAGGGATGCCATTGATTGACTGATTGATTAGATGAGAGTTAATGGCCTCAGATTGCACCAGAGGAGATTCAGGTTGGATATTAGTAATTGTTTTTTTCCCCTGAAAGAGTGGCGATGACTGCCCAGCAAAGTGATGGGCTCATCGTCCGCAGATGTGTTCAAGAACTCTGTAGATGTGGCACTGAGGGACGCTGTTTAGTGAGCATGGTGGGGACGGGTTGCATGGTTGGACTGGATAATCTTAGAGGTCTTTTTGAACCTTAATGTTTCTATAATTCTATAATTCCAAGAAAGTCCAGACTACTGCTGCTGTATCCATGCAACGCACAACTCCGTGTCACACTGCTTTTAAAAGGGGCCATTCTGTGCCTCTGTGCCCAGACACGTCTGCCACTCCCCTTCCAGTATGGATACCTCTGAGATCCCAGCTGAGTTGGCTTAGGAAGAACAAGTGACAAAAAATATTCTATATTCTAAAGCACAGAAAAATATTCTATTCTATTCTATTCTATTCTGTTCTATCCCATCCCATCCCATCCCATCCTTTCATCTTTTTTTTTGTTTTTTTTGGTGGCCAGCTCCCTGTGGGGTTGGTTGGCTGGTGGTGCTGGTCCCTGAGACTCTGTCCTCATGTTTGGGTCAGGAGGACAGCTTTCCACAATTTTTCTGTGAGACTGCCTTGACTATAATTTCACTTACTGAGACATTTAGAAACTGGTGAATCTAACCTGGAGGAACAGGTCAGCCTTATTTGTGGCTGCATGGCAGATGATGTATGTAAGGAGAATCCCATCTCACATTAGTGTCTCTGAACTGCGAGGTAAGACTGGAGCCCAGCAGAAAGGAAGGAAACACCTGTGCCACTGAGATGGTCGATGCAGACTCCAAAGGTGAAATAAAGCCCCCGGAATGCAAGGTACCATGTTTCAGATAAATGCCTTAGGCAGAAGAACGCTTCTTTTCGCTCTATTCAAGCAGTAAATCAATCAGTTTCTGGCAGCGAGGGCTCCCTGCTGAGCTCCTCTAGGAAGTACCAGGATGCCTGGGAGCCGGCCGCCCACCTGAGACGAGCCGCCCGGCTCCTCCGGCAGCGCGCTGAGCCCGGGACACGGCGGGGCAGAGCCTCACCTCTCGCAGCCCTCCCTCCGACCCCCGGCAGCCTCCAGCCGCGGCCGGCCCCGAGCGCAAAGGAGTTAACCGGACTTTCTGCCGCTTCCCGCCCGCGCCTCCTCCGCCCTGCCATTACCTGCGCACCGCCGCTGCCGGAGCGGCGGCGCGGGGCGGGGGCAGCTCGGCGGCGGGCGGGCAAGGTGGCGGGCGGCGGGGCTTCCTGCGCCTGCCGGGGCCGCCCGCCCGGCGGGGCCTCGGTGCGCGGGGGCCGTGGGTGGGCG
>NW_024884711.1:17684063-17706246 GCF_019232065.1 Centrocercus urophasianus
GCGGGTGAGTGCGCGGGCAGCCCGCGGGCAGCGGCCGCCGCGGCGGGGATCGGGCGGGCGGGCGGGGCGGTGCCCGGAGCGGGGCAGCGGGGAGGCGGGCGGCCCCTGGGAGGAGGTGCCCGCGGGGCGACCCTCGGCGAGCATCGAGCAGCGCCGTGGGTGGGCGCCGGCCGTGCCCTGGGCTCCGTGCTCGGCCCTCCTCGTCCTCTCCGCGGGCACGCTTGGGGACCGGAGCCGTGAAGTTCAGCGCGGCCTCGAGCTCTTGAAGCCGGAGCGAGCGGCTTCGTGGCGCCGTCCGCGTCTCCGACGGAGAGTGAGGCTGTGGGGCGGGGAAGCCTGCAGAGATCCCTGCCGTGACACTCTGGGCTCGGGGATGGCTCATAGCACGGCCTCAGTAGACCGGCTTGGCGCGTTCAGCGCCCTGGCAATGTACGGCGTGGCCTCCACGTCTGGGAGCCGCCACGAGAACCTCTCACTCCTTCTTGGAGCTGTATGTGGGGGGCACTGCTGCCAAGTCACAGAAAATTCACTGACAGGCCAAACCTGGCCTCAGCCCCGTCATCCCACAGCCAAAATGAGGGGGCTGGCTTCATCCGTGCAGGAAATGGGGTGAGCTGCTGTGTGGCTGCGATGCGTTGACCCACAGCTCTGTGCTCAGTTTGTGTCTGTACCCAGGTCAGTGTAGTGGTGCTCTACCCATGTGAGTACACACACGAGGATATTGTGAGATATAGCAGAGTGAATTTCAAGGGAAACTTCCTGCTCTGTTGTTAGAAGATACACACGTGAGGAAGATAAGTAGGGCTAAGATAGCACACAGTTTATGGCAAAATGGCTATTTGTGAGTGGTGTTTTGATTCAGAGCCCTGTTTGAGAGTAAGGTTTTTTCTGAAGTGAGTCTGACATGCAGAATAAAGACCAGTCTGTGTGGAGGTTACCGATGATTTTTATTGCTCAGGTTAAATTGTAATCCACCTGGCAACTGCCCATCCAAGGCAGGGCTAAGGGGATTTAGTTCGCTGTCAATGGCCAAGCCTCCTTTGCCTTAGCAGAGTGTTTATGACAGGTATCCATCTTCTAGTGAAGATAAGACATTTTCTGGATTCTGAAATGAATTTGATTTATTCCACCTCTAAAGCACACTGCAGGAACACAGGAGGCTGAGCCTCCTGTGAGGAGGCAAAGAGCATCTCAGGACAGCTGTCTAGCTTGTTTGGATTATGTCTAAATGCAGTTTTGGTATAGGTGATTCACGGCACTTCAGCGACGTGCTGTGCAAAGCAGGCTCAGGTCCATCATTGTTCTTCATTGGTATTGAAAGCATTTAATAAACATGATAAGGGCAGATGTGGCTCAATGTGCTCGATGGTGATCAGCTGACGGCTGGACAAGGTGACCTTAGAGGTCTTTTCCAACCCTAATGATTGTATGATTCTACTGTGAGTACTTACTATGTAAATATTTGGAGTTGGCGAGTTCACGCCCTGGTGAGAACGCAGGGTGGCTTCTAGGTCACACAGTTCCTTGATAGTCTTTGCTGAAGTCTTGGTCCTATCTTGCTTCCTGACAGCTGAGGCTCTGCCCATACGAGCAGATGTGCCGTGTTTTGCACAGAGAGAGAAAAAGATTCAGTGCTGTTTTCATCTGCGGTCTTGCATCATGGTGGTATACTCTGTGCTTTGTCTTGCAGAGTTATTCTTGACCTGTCCACCTAGGCAGGGAGATGGCTGGAGAGAGGCTGTGAGCTGGTCAGGAGCCAACCCAGCAGCTCTAGGGCCAGTGGGCAATGCTATGTGGAGATGCCGTGCCAGTGACTTAGTGCTATGTGACGAGGGGACTGCCTGCTCTGCCACCTCCTGGTCTGCAGGGTTCTGCCTTTCCCCAGGATCCAGCTGGAATTCCTGCAGCTGTCTGCTGAGGTGTCCTAGTGTATACTTTTAAACATGGCTATCACATTGAAAAAGCCTTAAAATATGATTATGGAAAGGTTGGTTAAAACAAATATAAAACAAAGATCCCTCAATTCCAGCTTAACAATGTATTTCAGGTGAATCCAAATTCAGTGTTTGGTGCCATTTGCTCATGAAATCACCATTTCCCCCTCCGTCAAAATTTCAGTCTGAACTTAGTCTCCAGTGACTTTTTCTTTGTGCTTTTTTGTTTGTTCAAACACCAAGCTGGGAGCTTTATTTGTCCAGCTGGTTTCACCAGGAATGTTGCTCACAGAGGTGCACTGTTTTCAAGTAAGTGCTGACCAGCTGAAATTCCAGTTTGTTTAATTTCCTATAAAAATATGATGACCCCCTCAGCAGGAGGTTCTGCCTCTCATGCTGATTTGCTGAGGGACTGCCTGTGGTGCAGTTTGCTTCCTCATCTATAAAACAAGGATAATCTATGTGCGCATGCTTAGAGGGTATGGATAATAAAACATAATGGAAATATTAAGGGATGCTATAATTATTGTAAGGATGCACTTCACTGCATGCTGTTAGAATACTTCCTGTGGTGTAGGAAAGCATTGAGTAGTATACAAAAAATGGAATAAATTTTGCAAACCAATGTGGGGTGGAATGCGCTTTTTTAAATCAGTTTGGGCCATGACCCTTGACATCAGACTGTTTGACAACCTGTGTCCAGAGATGGAGATAATTGGAAAACGTAATGAAAAACAGAGATGAAATAAGTTGAGCATGCTTCTTTCTGTCCAGTGAACCCAAAGACCAGGATACCAGTGGGAATTTTGGCTTTCTGTATAAGGACACAGCTGATTTTTAATACATGTGAAGAACACAGAGATGCAAAAGCACCTTGTCAGAAGGTTGCAGCAATCACCGTGCTTGCACTTTCCTGTTTGGTGGGTCCAGGTAAATAGCAATACACTGCACTACTCCCATCATTTAGATAAGGCTCTAATCCCTCTGCTGGGAGGCCCAATGCTTTTTTAGAGCTCCTGAACTTTGAACTGGATGTTGGCGTTGTCCCTGACGGTGAATTTCCTTCTGTTTGGTCTAAGGGCAGGTCTAGCACAGATGTCTGCGGTGGCTGTGGAGGTTTGGCTGCAGTGAGTTGAGGGATGGATGGGCTTTATTCCTCTTCTTCTGCTTGGTGCTTTGTTCCTGCCAGATAAAACAGTGGAAAATGATCCAGCCTTTTGCGGTGCTGGTTTTATTTTATTTACTTACTTATTTATTTATTGTCTTTAGGAGGGTGGGTGGATTTAGCTTGGTTCCTTGATGGGGGCTGTATGCATGTCGCAGCCCAGTAGGGCTCATGCAGGAGCAGAGGAGGGATGCATTTCATTGGCTCGGTGTGCCTTGTGCAGCTGTTCCCCTTGTGCGTGCTTTCTCACAACCTTTGCAGAGTAGGAGCCTTCTGTTTTTCCAGTTTGCCTCCTTGAAGCTTGTGTTAGGTATACAGTCAATAGGCATGAGTATTTAAGCTATTAACTAGTTTTGCTGTCCTCTCTGGCCATAGTGTTAACTATTTGTGAGGATAGTCGTTGCTCTTGGTCACAATAGTGTTGTTGGAAAATATTTTGAGGATCAACAGAGCTACTTGGATACTCTGTTGCTCTGATGTTGTAGATACATACAAATCTTCACCATGGTCCAGGCCTTCAACCTTGCTTGGTTGATGAGATGCCATGACTGTCTTCTCTTCTGAGATTCTGTAATGACTTCTGTGAGGTTCCCAATGGTCTTCAGCCAGTCAAATGTTTTCAGATGCTCTTACACCAAGAGAACCTGTCTCTGTTTGGGTGATAACTGCTGTGCGTAAATCAGGACGTCAACTGATGGTAAGGTTACAGGTTGAAAATAGATCAAGGAGTTAGGATATGAAGGCTGGGAGTTTATATGAGTTCAAAGGAGACTGGGGAAATTCATGGAAGGGAAATTTATTGAACACAGATAATAGATAATCCTCATCAGGCTGGAAAGTTCCTGAGCTGAAAATAATTGGAGGGTTGGAGGGTATTAGAGAGATCTGTCATATATTCTGGCACTGGCAGCTGTTGTGCTATTGCAGAGAACTCGTCTTTGGCAGGGAGAAAAGTCAAATAATATGCAATCTGTTTTAATTAAATGAAGCATCCTAACCCCTCTTAGCCTACATTTTGGTAAACTTTTATCCATCTCTCATAAGAAGCTTTCAGTTGCTTACCTCATTCAAGTTACTTTCCTCGAATCAGTTCATGCCAGGATTGGAGGAGCCATTAGTGTTGTAAATGAGGTTTCTCCAGGACACTAGAAATTCCCTGTTGGAAATACTCAGAATTTCCCATACTTCTTTTCATGGCTGAAGTACGTTGGTGGTTCATAGATACCTTTTGATTGAGCCAGGCATATAGGTCTGCCTCATACTCAGTCTGACAACTGACATTTACAGCAGTCCATATTCTTCTTCATCTTGCTACTGCTGGAGTGACCTTGTATCTCAGGCTGCTGCTTTACATCTTTTTCCTTATATTCCAGTCCTCAGAGTCACCACATCTTCCAGTATGCCATTCTGTTTACATTTGTTTCAACAACATCTCCTGTTTTGCATCGTCAACACATTTCACTAGCACATTTATTCTTGTTTGACGGATGTTAATGAGAGGAGTAGAAAAAAAAATTAGGAGAACAATTACTCTGATACCTATATTTGTATATGCTACAGAGGATTTACCTTTGGAGTTTTTCCTGCGTTAAACAGATGTGGTGTTGTTGCGCATGTACACTATACTGATTGAATTCAGGGCACGGGAAGACTGGATTGTGTCAGTGAATCGAAAGTTTTACTGTCACAGCTATTATTGAAGTGGGCTGATTGATATTGGTGACATTTTACTTTAAAGCCTGCCACTGGGGCTCTACTTAGAACTTAATACCTTGATCATTTTGGCAATTATTATGGGACTAAAAATAGGTTCGGTAAGTAGTCTTGAATTTTTCCCATTGTAATCAGGCTTATTATTCCTGCTAAATGTATTTGATTAAGATAATTGTCTTTAACAGTATCTTTAGCTTGTCAGGGCTGTGAGTGGTGACACATGAAATGTTGAGTAATGAGTAAAATAACTTAGCGACAGTGACCATGGTAGCTGATGGGGAATTGCAGTGTCTCTTGTGTTTTTTTTTGCATAATGATTTGTTTCATAGTCAGTGTTCAGTGAATTACTAAGTTGAGAATACTTCTTAATTAGCCCATGTGTTACTACATCTGAGGAATTATGCCTGCGTTTGATTAATTACAGCTGAAGGGGGCCTAAGGCAAACCCACCCCTCTGCCCCTCTAAGTGACTCGGGAAGCTCTGCGGAACCCCCAGTCGTTGTTGAGCCCAAGGCTGGGGTTAGTCTGCTTGCCAAATGGTGCCCACAGCCTGTGGCTACTCTAGTACTGTAGGAGCAGCTGGTAGTGCCTGGGCTGGCATCTCT
Source organism: Centrocercus urophasianus (assembly GCF_019232065.1). Classification (NCBI taxonomy): domain Eukaryota; kingdom Metazoa; phylum Chordata; class Aves; order Galliformes; family Phasianidae; genus Centrocercus; species Centrocercus urophasianus. The sequence continues at coordinate 17,689,481 of NW_024884711.1, forward strand.
GCTGCTTTCTGGTGCTCCTGGGTAGGTGCAAGTGCTGCAGTCTGTGCACAGGGAAGAGGTGCCATCGTGTGGCTTCCATTCATGGGAGACACACAACATTTTTTCTTGTTGCAGAAAATGCATGAGCTTACTTGCTTGCTCCAGGCTATAAGGTAGGTTCTGAGTTTCCTTTTTTTTTTTTTTTTTTGGCTGGAGCATATCCTGATAAGTCCCTCTCTCATCCATAATCAACTGCTAGAAGTCATCTTTAACCCCTGTGCTTTGCTGCAAATTGAGCTCGGATTTGAGCTCATGAGCTTGAGATTTTACCCATTTTTTAAAGTGCTTTAAGTGCTGCTTTTTGTGTATTTTTGCATTAAGAATAGAATCATCAGTTAGAGACTGATTAAAATATGAGTCAGTCCTGCATGTTTTTTTATTTCTGGCTTAACAAAGGTATCCCTACTTTCACTTTTGGTTCTGCTCCTGTTTCTGTAGGACATGGCCTTCAGAACCTTGGGTGGGGTGCTGTGGTGTGTGGCTTGGAAATCCATCAAGGAAATCCATGTATCAAATAAGATCAGCTCCACCGAAGTTAAAAGGAAATACTTGCAATCTAAATACTTGTATCTAAATACTCGCAAATGCACCTTGAGGAGAAGGCTTGATTTACTTGTGAGCTGATGGTGTTTCCTTAGTCAGAACTAAACAATTCACTTTGAAGAGTGGTATTCCTTAATTTCCTTGGTTGCAAACCTGCATCATTGGTTAATTCACACTAGATTTCCCAGATGCTGAGGTGAATGAACAAGCACTGCGCTGTACAATTATGACAAACTGTGTTAAGGTTTGTATTCAACTGCTGCTACTCATACAGCCCCAGTGGTTTGAATGCCTTTCTGTACTGAGAGGAAATAACAAAACAAGCTGTGCATTTTTATGCTAATGAAAATGCTGAAAATAAGAGGTGATAGCTTTTTAAAAGGAAAAAAATAGGAAAGCAGAATATGGCATCTTTTTAACATAACTCAGGAAAGCCATTGCAATAGGACAGACGTTTTATCTTTAATTTATAATTAAAGTAATATTTCACATACTGGAAAGGAAGTTGCTTGTTATTTATGGAATCTGTGGGCCTTAGACTAAAGATTCTGTGTCTTTAAGATGGTTTATGTTTTCCTTTTGTGTTCATTACAGGTTTCTCTGGGAGAACTAGGTTTAAACCTGGCCACTAAAAAGTGGAATATTTACTTCTGCAGAGAGGAGAGCAGCCCCACAGAAAGAGATCTGGGCAGAGATTCTGCCTGATGGCAAGTTGAACATGAGCCAGCAGTGTGCCCTGGCAGTCCGAAGGGCCAACTGTAACCTGGGGTGCCCCAGGCCCAGCACTGCCACCTGACAAGAGGAGGGATTGTCCTGCTCTGCTCTGTGCTGTGCGGCCTTACATCCAGCACTGGGTGCGATCTAGGAAGGACACAAAACTATTAGAGGGGGTCTAAAGGGGGGTATGGGGATGGTGAAGGTTCTTGAGGGCCAGATGTATGAAGAAGAGCTCATACGCCATAGGGGCTTGCATTCATGTTTGGATAATGACCCCTAGCACTGGTCAAGGCTCAGTTTGGAGCTGCAGTACAGCACAGAAAACAGAATGCCTTCTAACCTTGGGCAGTGTAAGAGTGCCCTGCTCTGTAGCCCCCATGCTGTCTTAGGTCACTCACAGCATTGCTCTGATGAAGGTGGCAGGCTGCAATTCTTTGTGCACAAATTCAGAAACCTCACTTTCCCTGAGTCTTGCATGTCTCTTAGGGATCATATGTATGGATCAATTTCAGTGGAGTATTTCATGTTTTTAGTATTGGCTGCATAAATATTGTATATGTGACACCTTTTGATTTAAACGTTTCCATTGCAGCTGTGGTTTTGCCAAGAGTTTAAGGATACAAATGAAGTCACTGGAGCTCTCAAGTTAAAAGCCATGGGGGCAGGTTCTGAATATTTTCCTCCTTAAGTTCCCAATGTAAAGGGCAGTGTTTATTCATAATTGTCACAGTATCTTTTATCTGAGTTAACTTATGATTTGACTTGGGTTAGGCTGACCTTCAAGATAATCTATTTACAGCTATTGTATTAAGCTGGGGTCAATTATTAATATTAAAATTCTACAGTATAATTTCTGTTTTAATGAATTCCTCTTCACGAGATGTTGTCCTGGAGAGAAGATGGCTGACTAACATACTAAAAGTCAGTATAGTTTCTGTAGTGTGAAAATAGTTTCCTAACTTAGGAGAAAACTCTTCAGTCTATATAAATATGTCCCAGTAGAGCTGTATTCAGAGCTCTAGAGGAGAGGCTGTCCTGTTTTGAGAGTGCTCTTTGTCTTCCTTTCATCAAAGGGAGCTGCCTTTCTATTCTTGCTTCCTGAACCTCATACCAAAGCCCATGCTTCATTGAGAGATGTGGACTGGAGAAGTAAGAAAACAAAAATTTCAGAGGCCAGTGGTCTTGTTGCTTCATTATAGAATCAGTTCTGATCTATATGTGCTCTTCATCTGCTGGGAGCTCTTCCTGCTGCTGGTCCTTCTCAGCATCTTTGCAGATTGCTTGTTAAAGTCGTTACTAAGACCACGGAACAAGCAGCACCAAAGAGAAAGGTGGTTGTCTGCAAAGATGACACTGCCCAAGATGTACATGGCAAACCAGGCCCTTCCACTGGATGGATTATAGTGTGCAGATCAGTCCTGAGGAGCAGTCAACAAGTGGAAGTACTGCATTTTTTGAATTAAAAACAAACAACAGAAAATTGAGGTCCAGACCACTTGTGAGCCTCAATAATTTATTATGTATTTGTGGGAGGTTAGGGAGAGAGGGCAGGTGGTTGAGCTTTACTTGTTTATTTTTTTTAAGATGATAAGCATTTAATTGTGGTTTTCCGGGCCAAGTTCTGACTTAGATAGTTACTAAATGATTCTAAAACACTTTGTGATTTCAGTTGGATGTGCTAATCACTTACTGTCATGGACTGCTACTATATGCTGTTAAACAGATGCTCCGTTTCATCCCAAAGGTGAATGTACTTCACTGATGCATAAATTGATTTTTTTAAATATGGAAAGTAGGGAGAAAAACAATATGCATGCATGGCTGGCTGTGCAATTTGCAGAGCTGTTGTTTGTGTACTGGCTCACTGAAGGAATGAGCTAGAGAAATCTGTTAAATCTGATCTGGATCCCTGCTCATGCACAGCCCAGCATTTCATTGCATTTCTGCACTGCCTGAAGCCCTTGTCAGTGACAGCAAATCTGGGGAGTGCGGGTTGCCAGACTGTTGCTGAATCTGTCCTCTGGGATGAACCGAGGCTCACAGCATCTGTGAAGGAAGGCCAAGTACATGGGACATGCCAGTCTGAAGTGAACAAAAGCAGAGTCCAGCTGTTAGCTGCCAAAGTATAAAGGTATGGGCACAGCATACCCCCTGCGTTCCAGTATGTTTCAGCTAGATCCTGCTAGATGTATCATAAAAACTTATAAAATGTAAGCAGAATTTGACTTCTGTTCAAAGAGAAAGAATGAAACTATCAGGTCCAGAAATGAAACTCAGATACTTTGAAAAACTTACAGCATACAAACATTTGTAAAGATGCTTTTCTCATCTCAAAGATTGTTTACAGGTGATGAAAAGACCCTCTCTCTTTCTAACTTGGTATCCAGTGAGTGGGTAGAACTGGTCGGCCTGTTAGAGCATAGTCATTTGCAAGCATTATCTTTGACAGCAATTGCTGGAACAAAACACATAAAATGCACAAATAATAGTGGCAATTAAATGAGTACATCTATTTATATTTTTATTACATTCAGCAGATATTTAATTTCTTGTTTTATCTCGTTAAACGGACAGTTCCCAAACAAATGAGTTTCAGAGTTGTTTTACCAAAGCTATTTATTTAATTTTGCCTTTTACTGCACTTGAGTAAAAGGTTGCAAATCAATAGGTCTCTTAGGTTGCCAGGACATGCATTAGGACTGGTGAGCCACCAAGCTCAGTAGCAGCGATGTGATGCTTTTATTTTTGTTTTTTTTCTTTTCATTGAGATATCTGTTTTCACTTAATACAATGTGTGAATAAACTAAGAATTTATCTGAAATCCTGCTAAAAAGTCCCTATGAGTTGATTATTTGCAATTCAGTGTGGCAATAAATATTTACATTATACTGGTAGAAGTTTTATGTTTAAAAAAAAATAAAAATCTGATTATTTCAAAGGAAGCAGTGCAGACAGAAAACATTGTAGTGGATCAAGATGTTGGTTCATCTGGTCATATGTCCACAAATTTTAAGGTTAATTTGACAGATAATGATAACTGCAAATAAGTTTCTTACCCTCTCAAGAATAACTGATAACATTGGACAAATGCTATGTAGTCTGCCTTATACATGGTCTTTTTCTAGATTCAAATAGCTGGACATACCTTATATTCTGATGTTTACAGGTAGTTACGGCTGTTCATGCTTTTCATACAGAAATCCAGCCTTTCAATGAACTGTCTGGTATTTTGGCTTCAGGCTTACGTTGGAACTTGCACTTATGGATCTTTGTTATGGCGTTTGATGATAGTGACATTACAGTGGAAGGAACAGTGTTTTGTTTTCCTGTGTTTATGAAAACGTTTATTTTTTTATCAGTTTCAAATATTCCACCTTTCATTTCAGTGACTGTTTTGTCCATTTATTCCTATCAGGAAACTCCTGTCTTCTGTACAATCTATTCTTAAGTATTCTTTTTTACAGAAATATTTTAAAGCAATAAGTCTCTCTGTATGACTCTTTCCATCTGTGGAAAGTCCCTTTCTCAGGGCTGTTTTTGTTACCTGGTGTATTGGAAATGCTGACTCACAGCTTGAGCCAGTGACTGAGCACATAGTAGGAAGGCAGGGCCAACTCAGGAGAGCTCAGGTGCACCTAAGTGACTGGAAGCTCTGGAGCCAGGATCCATCCCTTCCCAGACCTCATTGAAGGGTTGGCAGTGGCGGTGAGGATATCTCATCTGGAGATCCTCGCCTACCTGAGGACCTTACAGGCCTTCCGAAGGTAAACAGCTGCTTTATTTCCATGCCTACTGCTGTTGTGTTTGAGCTGATCCTCGCTTCCTGCAGCCTGTAGTCTTGCTGCCCTGCTGTCATTGTTGTGCTTGCCATTACGTTACACCTAGTTTTGAGCTTTGTCTGCTTTGGCAATGTCCCTTTAAGCTTGGAATGGCTTGTGCTGAATGTAATCAAGGGGGTTGGACTTGATGATCTTTGGAGGTCCCTTCCAACCCCTACAATTCTGTGATTGTACAATTTTGTGATTAATCCAGATGGGACTACACTGCTGAGTTCTACACATCATGCACTTTCCTCCCTTTCTCCATTGTGTGCTTTTCATCTAAACCATTTGCTATCTTTTTAGAGCTTTTGGTGGCATAGATTAGTTTTTGCAGATCTTTAGGTTTTCACAGGTGTTCACGTTGCTTTCTTTATATTAAAAGAGTTGATTTTAAACCAGATAAGATGTCAGCATTCTGTTCCTTCTGCTGGTCATTGCTTTGTATTTCATGTTGAAGATAATTTAATATGGAGCTATCCACACATACCTTGACTAGATCCATCTGAACTTGTTTATAGACTTCTGATTTTTGACTGACTAAAATAAGCAAAACTTGCTTATCATGCTACTATGTTATATTAAACAGCATTCAGCTGAAGATGTAACACTGAGGCGCCTTCACATTTTTCTATTCAGAAGGAAAACAGATTGCTTAATCCTGTACTTGTCCTTCATTAGTTAGCTATTGCTTGATCAGCTACAGTATTTTGTCTCACCAGAAAAGACTGCTGTTGTTTCTTCAAGGGAATGTTACACACCAAGATGAGCCTACGATCTCTACTGGAGGCATAGCGATGAAGTATATATTGCAGTGTAGATGGTCTCTGAACGTGCAAGAAAACCAGCTAATTTCATGCCAGTCTTTACCAATATACTATGTCAAAGATTGTGTTGTTCTTGTAAACAAAAAACAGAAAATAATCCCATTCTCTCCCCAGTCCTTTAACCTCTCCCAAAAAGAGTGGCAATGGGTGGTGAAACTCCTATGAAATGTGCTCACAACTGATTGGAAGGCACTGTGAAGAGCGGTAACCAGCAACTTTGTCCAATAATCATTGAGCAGTATCCTACAAGTGCGTTTTGACTCTGCTAACATCAGTATTTTCTTTAAAAGCTACAGTGATGGAATAGAGAGTATGCTTATTAAGAGTTAGATACCCATCTAATGAACAAAGAATGGATGGGGAGGAGAGGAAGAAAGTGTTTCGTTCTTCGTTTTTTATCCTTGGCAACTCTGGGGCAAAACTGTTGTTCTGAGCAAAGCTATCTAACTGAAATCAGTGACAAAGACTTCTGAAGAACATTGCATTACAGACTGTTCTCTAAACTTGTAAACTTATTAGATAAGATTGTAGGTACAAAGTGTTTCAGCAGTAGACTGTTGCATTTAAGCATAAAATACAGCTAGCAGAGCTATATTGGTGTTAAATAAAAGTTGTGTTCTTAGTAAACTCTTTAAAAACCCATTTATTGCGGTTGTAGAAAAGGACTTATTCAGTTGCTAATTAACAGCAAAATGTGTTACAGGAAAATTTATGGCAAGAGAATGGGAGTGGATAAGGAAATACTCTTCCATTCCGTAAATGAAACTAATTTCAGAGAAGCTGCCTAGAGGCAATAATAAGTGCTCTTCAGAGACTGGAGGCAAAAAACAACCTTGTGGCACTGAAAGAGCTAAGGGTACAGTTTATGAGACTTCCAAAACTAGAAATTTGTTTCATTTTTTAAAATTATTTATCTCGAATTAAGGATAAAACAGACTGGCTCTTTGTCCATTACTGTAGCATTTTCTGATGTTATCTGACTTTTAGGAACAAAGCTAAATGCTGAGGGTCTGTGAGTCATTTTCTCTTCAGCCTGGGCCAACTAACTCCAGTTTCAGTATGTGTATGCTTCTTTCTATGTAACATGACTTTTTTCCCTCCCGAGTTAGTCATTTTTATCTCTTGGCACAAGCATAGCAGTTGAAAACATCAACAAGCGTGAGGTATATGAAAAACATGCAATTGGGCCTCCCATGTAATCTTCCAAACCCAGAGCACTGTTGCCATTACTTTGTTGTTGATGAACCCACCTGATCTTTTGATTGTATCTTGTTTGATGGAGTAGGGATGTGAATTCCAAAGCAAAATTTTGCTTATCAGAAATGATGTCTGAGACCCTCTGCAGCTGTCTTCTCTGGTGCCTTGAAAAGACTGACAAAACATACCAGATTAAGCGTAGCAAATTCATACCCAAGTCACACCAGGGGCGCATTGGTCTTGTCTTTTGAAAGTAGGGTGAGAGGGAGAGTGTCCTGATGAGGTGCACACAGCATGAGGATGATGATAACATCTGGTCTGTAGGGTTAACCATATGCTTCCCAAATAACTGTATTTCTCATCCCTGTTCTCTTCATTCTTCCTGTGTCTCCACATCAGAATTGTCTGTCTCTGTACTCAGGTATCAAGAAGGTGCTTAAACTGTTTCACTAGTTTAATTTAATAATTGAATGGTGACTAAAAAGATACACTACTGGCTTGCTTCAAACTGGTGAAGCCCTTGTTGATACTGAGACAACAACTGGTTTGAAGCCATGTCTAAAAAGGTAGTGTGTGAAAGGATAGAGAAGTGAGCAAACTGATTGGGGTGAAAATTACACTGTTTTGTGAACTGTTTTTGAGAAACGGATATCTCAGAATCTTCCAGCAAGTCTTTGGCGGAGCATCCAGGCTGGCCCAAGCTGGTTTGTTGAAGTGATTCTGGAAGATAGCTAGGATGTCACTGGCATCTTGGTTTTTGTTAGTGTTTGTAGAAACTTTGGTGGAGTATCTCTGCTAGTGTCTGATAGATCAGTAGCTGTAGTGGGGAAAGCATCGGTGTATAACTGTTTTGGATCATTCTGCTTCCTCAATTTTAGTCTAAATTCTCTAATAAGCTAGCATTTTTTGTGAACACATTGCTTGGAGCAACTTGTAAATATAGCTCCGCAGCATCTTCCTTCTCTCCCACCTCCTATTTTGCATAGGTCGGAAAATGTTTTCTGTCTTGAAATGATATTAGTTAATAGCTTCTCAGTGTGGGTGGGCTGGTAACCAGGTTACAGTGGGCAACTGGAAGGAGGATAACAGCATATTGAAGTGATCAGTGTTGCAAGCATTGGCTATGATGCAGAATATTAAAGATGAGGAAGGTTAATTCTTATTGCCTCAACACCTAAAAGGTGTGGTCAGCCTTTTAGCTCAGACTTTAATTTCTAGTGGACAATCCTCTTCAGGGATTTTACAATTTTAAGATTCTGATTTGTTTCTTTATCCAACTATCTGAAAGGGGATTGAAGCAAAGATGGCATTGGTCTCTTCTCTCTGATGTCAAGTGATAGGATGTGAAGAAATTGTCTTAATTTGTGCTGTGGAGGTTTACAGCAGGTATCAGGAAGAATTTCTCAGAGAGTGTAGTCATGCACTGGAACAGGCTGCCCAGGGAAGTGGTGGAGTCTCCGTACTTGGAAATAATTAAGAGACACGTAGATGTGGCACTGAGGGATGTGGTTTAGTGGTGAGACTCAGTAGGTCAGGTTGATGGCTGGACTTGATGATATTAAGATTCATTTCCAATGTAAATGATCCCATGATTTTCTGACTCAGTCCGGTGAAGCAGAAGAAGGTGGCTCAGTTTGGAGTTGCTGTTTCATGTGTGTATGTATAGGGGGGTCCGGAAAGGAACAGTGATGAGTGTGGTAGGGCATGGTGGATGCTGGACTAAGTAGCACAGGGAATGATTGAGCTACTGCTTAGGCTGATGGTCAGAAGCTCTTCAGATATGCTTTTCCTTGCACTGTCTGCCAGGACTGTCTTTCCTCCGGTGGTGGAAATGTGACGCTGTAGAAAGGCGATAATGTGTGCATTCCTTCCTCTGATAGTGCTACAGTGCCAGCAGACTGGTGTGCTGGCTCTTTGAGGTTGTACTGTTCAGGATATGTTCAGCTACTCTGGCTATGAGTAACGCAGAGCTTATTCCACTTTTGTTTCATACGTGATGGTTTACACAATTGATAAAGGTGCTTAAATCCAGGTTATGTTTCACTTCTCTCTTATGTATTCTAATAAGTATAATTGCTTTAAAAATAGTTGTACTGCTACCACTGGTAACTTTACTGGAAGGATGGGATATTTCTCTGAGCTGTTATTTCAGATTCTGCATATGCGGGCTCTGGTTACTACCTCATGTCTGTTTTGAAACAGTCTTATATTGGTGATCCGCAGCTTTCAAGGCAAAAGACTTCTGTTTAAAAACAAGAGCATATCATCAATTGAGCAGGAAGGTTGCTTAATAAAGTTTCGTTGGACTATGCCAGGTACCATTAAGTTTTATCATAATCTTCTGGTACGTACTTTCTGGATTGTCCCCATATCTGGCAGTTATCTGGTGTGTTCCATGGTGAGATGTGTAACTCCCAAACAGTTTTTCCACAAAAGCAATCTTCTTTGCAACTCCTGGTATAGTGAGATTGTACTGAAATTATAGGGAATGCAACCTCTGTGTCAAGACACATCTGATGCCAGTATTTATGCTCAAATTCATGACATACAATTCACCTCAAGTTCCTGCACCAATATCATATTCTGGACTTTTTTGTCCCACTACATAGATGTTATTTAATGCTAATTTAGGCTGTAGTACTTTTTTTTTAACTTTTTTTTCCATATGCATTGGAATATGGGAATAAGATTGACTAGGACATACACGTCATATGGTGGAACTTCTGTTGGGATGCAGAACTAGATAATAGTTGCAAATGCAGTTAAAGGTTAATTAATTCAGATCATTTAATCAGATTTAAAAATAGAAACATCTTTTAATCCACTATCTTTCAGACTGCTTTTTTTTCCTCATTAAGAAATAGTCTTTCTTTGTAAAGGAAAAACAAAGGTGCCTTTATATTTTAGTGTAAAGGATTCCTAATATATATAAGAAATGAACCAAAGAGAAAGAAACTCTACTCATAACAGGTCTTGTTTTGCCAGAGTTGTTGTAGGAGCTTGGGAATCATCAGATTTAATAACCTAATGTGGAAAGAGAGACTCTTTCCAGAGTGGGACCGGGAAGGAAGACTGGAAGGAAAGAAGATCTAATTTATTTATTTATTTTAGAGTAGGCTTTGTGAAATAATTCATATGTACTGTCTCCTGAATGGGTTTGGTGCAGTGCAGTTGAATACTTCCTTTTCCTTTGAGTGGGACTTCATTACAGAAAGCGTTAATTTTTATAAGCTACTATTTTGAGTTGTGACTTTTTTTTAGCTTGGTTGAACGCCTGTGTTCTGTAAGCCTAATATGAGGTGCAGGATCACCAGCCCAGGTGTTGTCTGTCTGGCCCATGCTGTGTAGGAAGTAAACAGTGAATGCAGTGTACTTACAATGTTCTTCATTGAAGAGCCCTTGTAAGTCTGTAAGCCTTGTATTTTCAAATGTCTCTTGTTGGAGTGAGGCCTTGCCCTTCAATAGTGAACACTGAACGGGAAAATCTTCATGGTGTTGACTCCCTGTTACCAGCTGGAAAATCTGAGATGATAAAGAAAACATTAGCCCTCACACAGAGTGGGCTGACTTACACAGCAGGACTTTTATTTTGAGACTTAGTTGGGCATTACAGAGAATAAATTCAGAGTAACAAAACAAAAAGTAGGTCACTCTGAAACCAATGCCTCCTATTTATTTCCATAACAACAACAGATACAAAGAGCACAGTAACACGGTTTGATAGAGCAAATTCTCAGCTACAAAACATTATTTTTTTTCAAGGGTCATCATTATTAGCTATGCATTTTCACCAGTGATGACCAAGACAGCCTCCACACTGCTCTTGTTTAAAACAAACAAACAAACAAAAAACATCTGCACCAGTGGAGGTGACCCACTATTCCACAGCTGCTAAAATGGCACTGTTGCAAGGAAAAGGTTGCCCACACAGTCCATCTTTTGTTGTCCTGAAGAGATGGAAATCAGAAAGCACCAAATCTGGAATATACAGTGGATGTGGTGGGAAGTCCAGCCAAGATTTTCAACGTGCCCCTTGGTTTTCAAACTGGTAAGGGGCCTGGTGGTATGGTGTTGCAAGAGAAAGGTTGTCTTTTCTGGCAGTTCGAGCCTTCAGCTCAGTCAGTGTCAAGAGGCAGATGTCAGAGTTGATGGTTTGTCTGTGTTCCAGGAAATCCAGAAGCGTTGCTCCTTTCCTATCCCAAAAGATAGCACACATTGCTTTACTTGAACTACTTCTTTGATGGGGAATTTGCAGGTTGCCACTCCATGGACTGATAATTTGACTTCAGCTCATAGTGGTGGCAACCTGTCTAGTCACCACTGATAATTTGATCCAGGAAACTGTCATCTTCTGCCTCATGTTGGTTCAGTTGGTCCCAACAATCTTGTAGACAGTGTTCTTTCTGTTCCTGTGAGAGACTCACCTGGCACAAACTGCAGTTTTCCAGTGTTGACACAGTTGTTTCCAATACACTGAAACTGATATTCGTCTCCTTACAGAGTTTTCTGGTCATAATCTACCAACATGCCTGGATGAGCTGATCGAGATGCTTGTCTTTTTCATGGTGTGACAACTGTGCATGGCTGTCTGGAATATGGATTGCCTTTCACATTGCTGTCACCACTGCCGAAATGCAGCACCTGTTGCCTCACCGTGCTCACATCCACTGATTAGTCACCATAAATGTTCAGCAAGCATCTATGAATGTCAATAGGTGCCATTGTGCTTTTTGATTTTTTTTTTTTTTTTTTTTTTCCTGAGGAATTCAGTTCCATGAGCTTCTGATGCATTTCCATGTCAGACACCATTTTATCAGACTGCTTCTCTGCTACCATCTGTTGTATGCAACAAAATGTAACAAAATATTAGTGGGAAGGTTCAACCTCTACTGCCATAACTTCTCTGATGTTGTGGGCCAACATAATGAAATGGGAGGCATTACTTTTGGAGCAGCACTTGTATAATGTGACATATTTCTGTCCTTCATTAATATCAATTGTGTGTAAGCAAATGTTGTATGAATAAAGAATGAACAGAAGATGTCAGAAGAAAGGTAGATAATTAAAATTAGGGACAGAGAGTACCAGCAGGGAAATCTGCCTCTTTGGAGCAGAAATCTTGCCTAAAATGAGACAGTGTGTTTTTCTGTGCTTGGACTTGTATTCTTGAAGGAAATCCCCATCTAAAAGTTCCTGAAATGGTTGTATAACCTTACAGGGTGTTGATCACATCTGTTTGTTTATTAATATCTTAATTTGTGCAAGATATGTCATTTATGGTATTTGGATATGATCTTATCATACTCAGTTAAAACTTGTGTCTACTAAGTACTTGGTGGTCAAGCTATTTTTCCATGCATAAAAATTTACAAGGGTCATCTGTATCTTGCATCTGTGCAGTTTTATGATTCTGCAACATCTCAGTGTATTGAAAGCTAAATTTACGTAAGCTACTTTTGGTGTATGTTCATACACCAGAAGTATTCAAGTATTCAAGTTCACTATTCAAGTTCTAGTCCTAAATCTAATGGTTATTGCATTCTTCATGCTACTCTAGATGCTAAATTTTGAGGATTAAATAGTAGGCGAACTGCCTTTATTTTTCAAGTCTCACAGTATCTTAGTGGTAACAGGTCTCCTTTTGGAGATGGCATGCACTTGAATTTTCATCTGTTTCTGCATCAACACCCAGAGCAAAGGTTTCCAAGAACAAGAAGATGTTATCTAGGTTAGGTTCTGCAAGGTGTTTGAGAGTGTTGTGCAAAGCTGCAATGGAGTTGCACCTGCTGAGGGCAAGTGGGGAATTCTTGGAGCTACTTTGCCTAGAAATTGAGTTGGTGACTCAAGGGAGCAATTCCTGATTTTTTTTATTTTATTTTATTTTTTTTTTCCCCTTGAGAATTGAGTGCTTCTTAAGCTTCTCGCACAGTGAAGCCTTGACTGCCTTGTGGAACTAAAATAGTTAAACTTCAGTAGTTCTTCTACAAACAAGTAAATTACAGCTGTTCTTATGGAAGTGGTTAAGAACTCCCACTATTCAGTCCATAGCTGGTTGGCACAGGCTTGCGCCAAGAGCTACTGTCAGTGAAATTCATATTGTTCCCACGAGGTCATGTGGTGGAGTGCTGCCAATACAAACCACATGCCTCCAGATTCTCAAACTGTTAAGACTGCAGTGTGAGCTTATTTCCTTGTAGCTTGTTCATACGGCTTGGAGGCTTCTCCTACTCCTTGAAAATCTTAGCAGTAAGAAAAGCAGAAGTTAATAGTTTAATTCAAGCCATGAGCACAGCCAGTCTTGACAATCATCCCTTGAGATGTCCAAGGCTAGGTTGGATAGGGCCCTGGGTAACCTGAGCTAGTTGCCTCATCTAGGAGCTGGGAACCCTTCTTGTGGCGGGGGATTTGGAACTGCATGATCACTGAGGTCCCTTCCAACCCAAGCCATTCTATGATCAGGTCTTAAAGTGCTTCACAGAACAGAGTACCGTCCTTTCCACATAAAGTCATTTGCCTTCCTGTGCAGAAGATTGGTACCAAACCAGAGAGAGATGCAGGAGTGAAGCGGAGATGCCCCCGGAGCACCGAGACCTCTAGGTTGGACACTGCAAAATCAGATTGTCAGTTCTTAGGAACAAAGAACTTGAATGTTTTGTTCAGGTATCTCATCAAAAGTGAAGCATCCGTTGTGTACCTGAAAGGAATAGTTGCACGCTTTTCAAAAAAGAGGGTTTGGGAAATTACTGTGTGATTGATGTATGCTAGCAGTGGTAAAAATGGAACTCCCTGAAATAGTAAATAACATTAAAACATACCTTTTTACACTTGTAAAATAATTTGTGGAACATCAGCGTGCAGCTCGTGCAGAAAAAATAAATCTCAAATATAGTCATTTTTCAAATAAGCTAAACTGATGCAATTTACTGAAAGATATTTTCATAAATCATAATGAAAGCACTGAATTTTAACTGTCTTTTTGTATGTGATGAATTAAATGAGCTGCTGTTATTGAAATCTATAAAACTGTTTCTTTGTTTGTAAATTGCTTTTGAATAAATTAAGATTTTAATGGATTTTCTTATTCAATAATATATACTTTGTATTGACATTGTAAGCTATTTATTCTGTCGGGCTTGTTCACAGTTATTTGCAGAGTATTTGCCGGTGTTTGAAGACGTATTCCTCTGTCTGTGGACAGGTTTTCTCTAAAATAGTGGAAGCGGTTTTAGATATTTTTGCCTTTCAGCTGCTTGTCACATCTCGTGCAGCAGAGGTGAGTGTTGTAGGCGACTGCAATATAGGCGAGGCAATGCAACAGGTGAGTCTCCTTGCAGCAGTGTCATCAGGGTGATTCGTGGGAATGCTCATAGGTCTGTACAGAGGAAAAATAGCTTGCTTGCTGGAGGACCTCACACAGCAGGAGGATTGGTAGAACTCTGGCTGTGCAGTGAGTGGCTGTTAGTAATGCGTGAGATGAATCACCTGATTAATTGATTATCTACTCTAAAAGTTTCATTATATTTAATCCCTAATAAATGTGGGTTACTGAAGGCCAAGTTCTGGCACCAGTAGTGCCTGCAGTAACACTGATGGCAGAGTTAGGCCTTTTTTTTTTTTCTTTTTTTTTTTATAGTCGTCTCAGCATACTCAGTGGCTGAGATCTGGCACTTTAAGCGATATGTTCTAGTTGTGAGTTGTGTTTCCCATGGGTGGGTATTGGAGTCTATCCTGTTCAATATTTTTATTGGTGACCTGGATAAGGGGATTGAATGTACCCTCAGTAAATTTGCAGATGACGCTAAACTGGAAGAAAATGTTAATCTACCTGTGGATAGGAAAGCCCTACAAGAGGGATCTGGACAGGCTGGATCCCTGTGCTGAGGCTAATAGGATGAACTTCAACAAGACGAAGTTCCATTTAAACGTTGTACTAAGGGACATGGTTTAGTGGGGAAATGTTGGTGGTAGTTAGACAGTTGGACTGGAGGTCTTTTCCAACCTTGCTGATTCTATGATTCTTCGTTGGGAGAGACTTTGATGAAAGGCTGATAAGATTTTCAGAGCCTTTTATTAAACAATGGCTGTGTCTACAGAAGCATCTGCAATTGCTCTGCATCTCTATGAACTTTATCCCATGCTTGATGAAGCTGATTCAAGGAGGAAAATTAAGCTGACCAGCTGAATCGAGGAGTGATGGGATAGGAGATTATACAATTATTTGAGTTGGAAGAGAAGCATTCTTGTCCAGCCCCTGCCCTGCGTGGAAACTTGAAAGCTAGAGTGGTTGTGTACGATTTTATCCAGTCAAGTAATGAAAGCTCCAGGAAGGAGCTTTGGCAGGTGCTGGTCTCCCTGTAGGTCCTGGCTCTGCACAACCAGCCTCTGCCAGCCTCAGAGCCACCGTCTTCCCAGCTGCTCCAAGAACTAGTAGAAATCGTAATAGTTTACTTGATTTGATAGGTTAGGCGAGGGAGCTATGCATAGCCTCATGATGACTGTATGAAACGTTATCCCTCTCTGAACCTGAAATTCAATTCCATGGAGAAAGGGGCATAAAGATTAGTAAGGTTTTTTCTTTCTCTTCCCTCTTTCCATAACATTTAAATAATGAGCCTGAAAATTTATTTGCAGGAGCCCCTGTGCTATGATGCAGCTGTTGACATGCGTTACAATACTCTGACTACTACCAGCA
This sequence comes from Centrocercus urophasianus, assembly GCF_019232065.1. Classification (NCBI taxonomy): domain Eukaryota; kingdom Metazoa; phylum Chordata; class Aves; order Galliformes; family Phasianidae; genus Centrocercus; species Centrocercus urophasianus. Next base: position 17,705,314 of record NW_024884711.1, read on the forward strand.
TGATGATAGTAATGATCTAGCATGATAACTTTGACTTTAGCCCTTTCACCTTGGTTTTGGTTTCTTTCTTTCTTTCTTTTTTTTTTTTTTAAAAACAAAAACAACTACCTCAAATTTTCTGAGGCTTTTGCATCAGAGAATTGCACTCTCCATTCACTGGGAATTGTGATGACCAATTGCTCATGCAATCTTTAACCTTTAAAGAAGTGGTATTAATTAAATATGAAGATATTAGAGAAATAGGTATTGAGGAAATAGATATATTTGACAGCGGGATCCTGTTTGAGGAGTGACATCTGGTAGAGGGTGGTTAGGGTTTTCCTTACTAAAAGGGGTGTGTGTGTCTTTGACAACAGGTTGGCCAGCCTGGTAAGGAGTGCTTTAAAATAGGTAAGATGAGTTAAGGGGAGGGCTATATAGATGGGGTACAAAACATGGCTTGAGTTGCAGTGCCCCCAGTGGATGAGGTCAGCTGGGACGTGCACACAGAACATGGTCATAATTGTAAGTTATACATTTTGGTGAGAACCTTGTCCTTCTCCTCTTTCCCTGCTAATTTGAGAATGTAATAAATTCAACACTTTTCCTTTATGACTTGCATATAATTGAGTAGTGTACAAGAAAGAACAAAACAGATACTTGTATCTAAATGAGGTAGTTTGATTGAAAATAAGATCTGTACAGAGATAGCATACCTCTACAAGAGTGGAAGCCGTACTATGTTTTTGGGGAACAATCTTTGTGGTATTTTTCTTCCATGATGTCACTTTGCCATACTAATGATGACATCCTTCACCTTGTTTTTCCTAAATTTTTTTTTTACTAATACATGCTTGTCAGTCAGACTGCCTGCCTCACGGTATTTCTTTACTAAGTTGATGTACCATCCTTCTTTTCCTTTTTCCTTCTTTTCCTTTTTCCTTCTTTTCCTTT
>NW_024884711.1:17706256-17881097 GCF_019232065.1 Centrocercus urophasianus
TTTTCCTTTTTCCTTCTTTTCCTTTTTCCTTCTTTTCCTTTTTCCTTTTTCATGTCATGAGAAAGTATTTGGCTGGCAGCCCAAGAGATGTGCCTGTGGAGAGATTTTGAAAAGCTCTGCATATGCAGACAATTCACGTTTTCCCACTCCTCATCTCTCTTCACTGTTTTGTTGACATCTTCATTTAGATTTATGTGAAAAGAAGTTGTAACCTGTTGCTCAGAACGTTGTTTATTTATTGTGCGTGTTCTCTTGGAAGTTCCCAATTATCTATTATCAAATTATAGCATATTATGCAACAATCAATATTTCTAAAGGTGTGTTTTCATAATCATGAGAAAATACCCACCTGCTTTTTTGTGGTACCCTCCAAATTGAAACCAAACCAAATGCTGATGGTCAGAAACATGATGGTAGATTAAAAACAACATCTTGTAAACTTAAGTGCTGAGGTTTAAAGAAAAATAAATACAGCAATATTGCTATTTTTTTACTGTATGGTGCCTGTTTTGTACTGAAAAAAGGGAGTATGCTGCTTGGTTATGATATGTTGGCAGCAAGGAAGAGTGAAATGCATTGGGAAGCTTTTTGGTAACTTCAGGAAAGGTGTGACTGAAACTGCAAACTAGTTAGCTTAATGGAGGAAGGCAAATAGTCTAAAAATGCTCTGCATATATTCACATTGTATAAAATATGATAAAAGCAGTAAAATTCTGATTATTTCTGCTTTTCATATTTAAAAACCATTCAAATTGTAAGTATTAGTGTATGAGTTTAGAATATTCATAATGTTGTTATAAGAAAGAACAGCAAACGCGTTTAAGCTCTTTTTCTAAGTTGTAAGCTATGTTTCTAGCCTGCTTAATTTACAGTTGGTCTGTGGAATTAAATGAGGTGGGATTTCTGTTTTTCTTAAGCTGACGTGCTCACGTGAATTTGTGGGTGGGAGGTCACGTTCCCTATTACTAGCACTCCAACACCTGTGAATTTTGTCTTGTTTTTTTGTTGGTATAGTTAACTTCCTTTTTGCATTAACAGAGCAAAGACACTAACGATTTATTAGACATAGTTCCTTGAACAGTTTAATGTGGTGTAAACAAGTGCATCCTCTGAGCTCAGCTGTCCCTTCCTGCCTCCCTCCTCATCCCACTGCTTCAGCCTGTGCCCCTCTCACCCGTCTTGCTAGCATCAGCAGTGGGAAATAATCTAGGTTCAAGTCAATCATTTCTCATTAAACCAGTTTTAAGCTATTAGTGTTTTGGTTTGGTTGAGCATGTGGTTTCATTAACGCGGTGGCTTAAGGCAGAGGAGTGGCAGGGGGAGGAGGTGGCCTAAGGCAGAGGAGTGAGAAGGAGCAGCTGGAGATGTAGGAGAGGCATGACCTGTCAGCAACCTTGTTCAGTTGTACTTTAATCTGGCTGTGGAAATGCATCATTAGCACAAGAGTGGTCATCTCCTTTTTTTAGGGATTATGAAGCTTGTCCAACCCAGCCGCTCCTTTCCAGCAGTTCACTGCTCCTCCATTTCTCTAGAACTGATCTGGTTTCAGAGTCAGCATCCTGCAATGCATTGGAGGCACTCATTGCAGACATCAGAGAGTCCTAGATGTGTAGATTCTTTCTGAAGTTGGATTTATTTTAGGTTTTTCTCCTGTGCTATGACTGGCAAGAGGGAAGAGAACGGCTGACCCATCCTTCTGTACTGTCTTCTTCTATAGCTCTTTTTCCTTCCTTGCCTATTCTTAAATTGTTTGGGGTAGAGAGAAAGGCATTGCAGACATAACTGTCTTTGATGCACTGAATTACTCTCTTTGCTAGAATATGAAGGCTTTAAAAGTTTTAAAGGGCCTTATGCAATATTAACTAAAAAAGTCTTGTCTGAAGCATAAAGATATTCACCTGTGTTTAGCTTGGTGTATCCTGGAAAATATAAAGATGCTTCTAAACATGTTGCCTTAATGACTGTTGTCTCAGATAAAAGCGTAAACCTGAGGAGCATTCCTTGCATTTAGAAACATCAGCCATTTTCTCAGTTGTCTTCCTGTTTTGGGGGAGGCAAGAATGAGCTGTGATTAGTAGGCATCCCTTCTGTGAAATAACTCATTCAGCTTCATTGCAAGTTCTTTTTATACAGAAAAGGTGAGAGCAAACTCCTCAGTTTTCTTTCCTAATGGCCTGTTGTGGTGCCTCCTTAGAGCTCTTTGGTCTCACCTGGGAGCTCTAAATTCCAAGCTCTGCTGAATGCAGATTTCTCATGTTATTTCTTTCTGACCTTCTTCTGCTACACCCCAGTATATGAGATTTAAGATCAAAATGATTTCCTTTATAAAAAGTTTTATATGAATCTAACATAAATATTAATGTGGGGAGCTATGCTGTTGGTTGTTCTTTATTATCCATATGGATTTTGACGGTGGGTTTTCAGAAGAACAGTGGGGGAAGGTTGCTTGCTATGAATATCATTTGGCAGAAAGTCAGATGTATTCTACATTTCATATGAACACTATCTGCTGAAAGTCAGCTAGCTGCAGAAGCAACTCTGCTTGCTGTGCCTTAGCAACCATGAGCAAAAATCTGCTGTCACATGGAAACAGATTGGGATTCGTGACAATACTCCCTAAATGCAGCCACTGCCAAACAGCAGTAGCAACTCATCTGTTAAACACAGCACTTCTATAGGATTTTTATGCAGAAATAAGATATGTGTCCAATGTCAAATGCAAAAATTTGAAGGTGGCCAATCACAGAATCACAGAATGTCCAGGGTTGGAAGGGACCTCAAGGATCATGAAGCTCCAACCCCCCTGCCACAGGCAGGGCCACCAACCTCCCCATTTAATGCTAAACCAGGCTGCCCAGGGCCCCATCCAATCTGGCCTTGAACACCTCCAGGGACGTGGCATCCACAACCTCTTTGGGCAGCCTGCTCCAGTACCTCACCACTCTCTCTGTAAAGAACTTCCCCCTGACATCTAACCTAAATCTTCCCTCCCTCAACTGAAAACCATTTCCCTAGTACTGCCAAACCATTTCCCCTTGTCCTGCCAAGCAGTAATCCAAACTGTGCACTGATTTTCTTTCCCTTCCTCCACTTCTTGCCTGGAACGACGTAGAACTTGGAATAAATGAGTATTTACTCGTGCAGAGGTTGTTGCCTTCTTACCTTGCACAGTGGGCAGAGTATGTCAGGAAGGTGCAGTCCTGCGTTGTGCCAGAATTCATTTCTGGACCAGGAGTGGAAATGGAAACTCGCTAATTGTTTTAGCTATTTGCTTGTAGCAAATCAAGTAAATTTTTATCTAAGACAAAAACTTGCTGACTTTCGTCAGTTGTAATGTTTTCAGTCATTTCTATCGTTATTAGGGCATTATCAGTTTTAGGGTTCATAATGAAAGAAATCTGTCTAGGAAAAAAAAAATTACTTTTTCATTTGTGTGGAGTGGGAGAGAAGCCTGAGGGAAATTAAGTAAATACCCCTGGTGGATTTTTTTTTTTAATTTTTTTCTGAGCAACTGTGTTGTTAGATTTGAATGATTAGTGGAGGGAGAAAAGAACAAACATTTGACTGCATTTGAATGTGAATTTGGATTCAGCTTTGTTTCTGATCCTTTAATGTACGTTTTCTTTCGTGGCTGGAAGGTGAGAACTCTCCAGCATGCTTACCTGTGAAAGTATATCTAAGGCTTGGATGCTTAAACACTTTTTGGGAATCCATCAGAATGCATGATTTCCCTTGTGGTCACATTAGGCAATTTAGGATTCAGGTGCTGAACAGTTGCAGAAATCCCCCAGTCAGGGAATTGTGATGGTCTCATTACTAGGTAGCCTATGCTGCACTGCGTGCATTTCAAAATGTGATGATTTTCTTGCAGGCTATTTATATTTGGGGAAATAAGCCCTGATAGAGCACAGTGCTGAAACAGTTACTTAATTTTAAGCATACCAAGTAATCCAATTTGGAATGCATGAAGTACTATACAAAATTCTTCAGGGATATAGTGGTAGTGCCCTGAAACGGTAAGCATTTATTTTCTTATATTCATACATAAAAATGTACTGAGAGCTACTTATCAGTGTTAAAATGATAATGGCTGTGTTTGCAAATTATGCCCTGATCAAATAGGCAAATATATACAAATGTGTTGTAACAGGTGAAGTTTGATTGTATGTTGGAAGCTCTTGACATAGCATTAGGCACCATTTTAGTAACACAGCCAGTTAAGAAACTAATTATTTGAAAAACTTGGAGTAGAAGCTTAAGCACTTTGCTGGAAGGGGAGATCTCTGATTCTGCCTGCCCTTATTTCTTTGAGATTTAAAACAAATCCCCTTATTCCTTCCTTTAAATATTTTACAATCTTAGTTTAAAAACAAACAATTCTTCCCTATTTTTGCCAAAGCTTTCTTTTCTTGCTAGCTACACAGAGATACTTGAAGCTCTTAGAAGAAAAACAGAACACTTGAATATTGTAGCTGAAGTTATTATTTCCCTATTATTTTTAAGGCCTCTTCTGTGGTGTTGCAGTGTGACTTCTAGTGCAGACAGGTTGCTGGCTGCTGCCACCGTACTAAATCCCCATGGGGGGAAAGCACTTAAATTGGAGCTCCAAGCACTGTTGCTCTGTGTCTTTCTGAGCATGATGAAGATTAAATTGCTAGCAGATGTATGGAGCATCACTGATGCTATGCAACTGCATTGCTGGCAGTGGTAGAAATATCAGCAGTTGTTGGAACAGCTTGGGCAGAGAGAGCACAAGCAACCTGGAGGCAACATTATCTGAAGCAGAGATGAAGCCAAATCAGAATCCAAGATTTGAAAACTAGGAGAAAATATAAATGCATCTCCAGAAAGCATGTCTGAGAACACCCTCTATAGTGTACTTATCCCTTGGTTAGAATGTTAACCACTTTCTAGTAAATACAGATTGAATTGCTTTAGTAAAGCCAATTCAATGCTCTGCTAAGTGAAAAGCTAACTCAGATCTTGCTTGATCTTTCAAATGAAGACCAAAGCGCTCTCGTTATTATACCTTGCATGTTGCCTGGTATGTTATGGGTAACTTTGTTTTTGAACCTTTCAGAAATCAGACTGTGCTCTCATATTAAAATATTATCACAAGTAGTTTTGCATGCTAAGTAATGGGAGAGATTCCCAAGATTTTTAAAAATAAAAGTCCTGTTGATGCAGTACTTATTTAAACCCAGATAAAGACCTTGCTCGAAAGTATCAGTCATTAAATTAGCTACTGCTTTTAAAAGGCTAGCTTGGAGTGTTTGAAATGATCCTGTGAATTGGAAAGAAGGGTGTTCTGTTTGTTTTTTCTTGAATTAATCTCTGGTCACTTTACTTGAATCCATTTGTTCTGTTAACACCACTGCTCTATTCCCTGTGTTTCTAGATGTTTTAAATATTGCTGTAAAATCCTTTGTAGTTCTTCCCAATTTTGGACTGTGTTATCTGTGGTGTACACAGATTTGAATTCTAGCAGCGCTGCTCCAGAACCTCTTCCTGAGCCCTGTCCCTGCTGTCCTCTCCTGTCTTATGCAGGCATGTCCTTATGCTGGCATATCCCCCACTCGTGTGTCATAGGAGAGCCCTCCTGGTACCCTGGGGGAGCTCCTTTCCCATCCTGAGGTTGAATGGGAATGCCCACTCTCTGCCCACCTCTTGGCTTAGCACAGCCGCTCTTCAGACTGGCACAGAGGCATGGGAGAAGCCAGGCCTGGAACGTGGGCTGTGGTGTGGGCTGCAGCGGCTGTTCCAAAGTGGTTTTCAGTACAGATGAGTTGTTTGCTTGATGACACGAATTTGCTTTAAAAGCATGTTATGACTCATTCCAGGAGTTATTTACAAATGTATTTTGAATTTGTTTGTGGTAGAAGTGGGAAGAACAGCTTGTATTTACCAAATACCTTCAGAAAGGAGTGGCACATCCCCCTCAGCAGCAATAAGAAAGATCATTTTTTTTTTCTGTTCTATTCCAGAATACCGCTTCTACTTTTTTGGGGAGACTTGTAGCTCTCATATGCGATTTCCATTTTCTTGTATTTGCAGAAATGTTCTGTCGGTAGATACCTACTTGGCATGCATAAGCATGTTCTCTTAGGCTGTGATTAATGCTTGCTCTGAGCTTATCTGAGTTCCAGATACCACCAAAAGAAGCTGTTATGCTGTCCTGCCCTCCCATCCTTTAGGACTGTGAATACTTCTCTCTGCCGGGCACCTGAGCTCTGTGTGATTTGAAGGATAAACTGGAAACACTTTATGCATTACTTCTTTTCAGCCTGAATGGCTTTTTACACATTCCTTGGAAGTAATTTGTAGCTTCAGCTATCATCTAACAGCTGAGTATGTGCCAAAGTGGGCACTGTGATTTCAATTTTCCTTATGTCTCTGATCCTCTGTAGTCTGGAGAAAAAGAGATGCTGCCATTAAACTTACTTCTTTTTCACTTTATGTGTGTACAGTTATGTGTGGGGTTTAGTTAAGTGCAGCCCAAAGGAATGCTTTTTCACTTCACAGCATGCAATTAATGTCCCCTTTGGTGTGCTGCCTTAGCAAGACCTTGGTGGCTAAGGCAGCAAACACTGGAAGGTGGGGAAATCTGTGTCTTATTCTTACTCTCTGTCTGTTTTGAGATGCTGAAGTGCAAGTGTACCAGCTCCATCCGAAAGTAGCCTTGAGAGGGCTGCAGCAGGCCCCTGTGGGGCATCGCTGGACAAACGTGTGTCTCTGTGTTGGTGCCTGTACAGATTTGTCTTTGAACTGATCAGGCTTCTGGTGCCAGGCTGAGGACGTTGTGCTGCTCTTCTCTGTCCTCCTCCTCATCTCTACTGGCTCTCCTGTCAAGCCTTACACTGGCTTTGGAGCTCACCCAACCCTCTGAGATCCAGCTGTGACTTTGTTTCCAGTCTCTGTTTTTCTCTGAGTTTGTTGCTCCTCCCTCATTAGTGAGCTGGGCTGGAGTCAAACAGGGTAGATGAATGGCACAGATGGCATGAGGCCAGCAGTGGAAGCCTGGTGGAGGACTTTACTCACTTCACCTCATGAAATAGAGCTTGCCCCTACAGCTCTTATGTTCCCATTTCAACCCAGTACTTCTTGTTTTCTTTCTAGTCTTGTGTTCTTGTCCTTCCCTTTTGCTTTCACATTTGTCCTTATCTCTCCCAGTGCCACTGTTTCCCTCACAGAACCATCCAGTTTGAGGAGCCAAGCTAACTCCAAATTCATCCTGCCAAAAGAGGAGTGCTGGTCTCCCTGGAATTAGGCGAGTTCTCTCCCACCAATGTCGCTGGAATTGGCTTTCTGATGATACTGGCATTAACGTCATCCTGGGGACTGAGTGGGAAGGGGCACAGCGATGTCTAAACTTGGGCTGTGCTGCAGTAGTAAGGGAGGTTTGTTGAATGAAACACTTGGACACAAGTCAATTGAACTGTTGGTATGTAAGGCTGTTGCAGCATCAAGGTGTTAATGACATGCCTGCTAGAAAGGTTAAGTGGGACTGGAGGCAATGTTGTGGTCTTGCAACATATTTGTTGTGTATAGGTGAGGGAAATGAAGCTCTTATGTTGTAGTATTTCTGTATGGAGCTGCTGTTATGCATGGAACTATGCTAACATTTGTGATGGGCATGGAATTGTAAACAGATACTTCTGTCATTCCTTGTTGCTTCCCTTTCCTTTGTAAGAATACATTTCCAGAAATATGAGGTGAGAAAGCAGATGGTGGTACTGAAATATGGATTCTGTAATTCTTACAGTGTGAGAAGGATTATTTTCTTGTGCTTACAGCATCCCACATGTGAATTGGATCCTTCTCAAAGTGAAGAATTGATTACCTGGTCTGCAAGTTGGACTAATGCAAGCAAGCACTGCACAGTCCTATTGTTGTTCTGCCAGTGCACCTGCACGGTTTCTTTTGCTCCAGCTTCTTCTAGGCAGTGTTTGCTTGTGTATTGTATAGCTTGTAGTGAGATAGAAATTGCCAGTGAACAGCGGAGTAGGCAATATCTTGTCTTTTAACACTGGCAAGGTGTGGAAGTAATGTGGCAACTATGGATGAGATAACCTGACTCCAGTATAGATGCTTATCCCTATTTGCCTCCTAAAAATCTACTTTTAATTTTGTAACCTTCAATCCACAATCCTTATTAAACAGCAGTAAGGTTTTGGCAATTGCATTTTCTTAAAGAGTTAATTTTCTATTTCCTTTCTGTATTTGCAAATATGAAACCTTTCTAATTTCACTGTATGAGTTGTTATTCTCACATTATATGTATCACATTAATGAAGAGAACAGAAATTCTATCTTTTCTCTGTGCTGTTTCATCATTTTGCATAATGGCATCTCTCCTGTAATCTTTTCCTTACAAGGTCATAGTCTTTTCTTTTTCATCTCATCTCATAACGTATCAAAGTCCTTCATTATTCCTATCATTGTTAGAATCTCCTCTTACTTTGGAGCATCTTCTTCTGAGATGCTGTTACCAGTGCAGCATGTGGCACGTCAGAGATAATGCTGGTGTGTATTACAGAAGTGCTTCTTCCTTCTTAGTCACCATCTGATTCCCCATTTATCCTTATACAAGGCAGTGTTTTCATGTAATTAAGAGTTTAATTTAAGAAGAGTGATATTCCTTGAAGTTCTGTGACCCTGAGGTGTTGTTACTGAATTGATAAAGTTTGTTTGAAGATATGTTAGGGCAAACATAATTACACTTTCCCTCTTCTGCTACATACTGCTTTCGTGATGGTCTTTTCACCCTAGAGATTTTTAGGTTTGTCTTGTAACACTTCCTTGTCATTTCTGGCCATTTCTGACCCAAATAATAGGATCTTTTCTACAGAATTTTTTATTGCTCATTTTCTTTTCCAGATCCAGAAGAAATGTAGCTAAAAATACAGAAGTGACTTTACCTACCCATTTCCCTAATATCAAACATCTTAGTTTGAAACTCCAGTTAGATTATTCAAATGATTTGATAAATTCTTATTCAGATTTCAGCAGCTAAAATAAGTATATTAAAAAAATAAAAAAAAAAAATAAAAAAAAAATTGAACTAAAGTTCTACCAAACTGTCTTTCAGACACTGTCCAGAAGAATTTCAAATCCATACCTGGAAACTCCTTCAAACAAGGTACGTGTCAAGCTTTGTTGTGATTCCACTTCATAAAACAATGTACTAGGAATATCTTGGCTTTGTTTCAACCCCTTCACCATAGCTTTGAAGACGCTTGTGGATGTAGCCTGCTGTTAAATCCAGTTAATGTATTGTAATCTGGATGTTTTAGAAAATATTTATTTCTATTACTGAGTTTTCCAGCCAAGCTGTGAAGTCTGGTGTGCGCTTGCTTCCTAGCCATTTAAGCTACTCCCATGACTTAACTTAGTTTTGCAGTATTTCAGAGTGAGGACTTTATTTTTACATCTCACAATACTTTAATGCCAAAGGATTGTTTTATCTTCTTTGAAAGATCCAAGAACACATGAACCGAAAGAAGTGAAACTGTGATATTGATTTTCTTTCAAGTTAGTTATTTTTATTACCACTGTGGTTTGTTGGGACTGGGAAGAAATGTGACCACGTATGCCTAAGTTAAATTTATCAGCAAGGAGTAGTATGTAGAACCCAAGAAAAGCGTGCTTTCATGGAAGATGGAATTAAGTCCTATTTTGATAGACCCATCTACAGCCTTAAGGTGTAAAGTAAAAATCAGGCATGGGAAACCCAAACTTGCATCCATTCTTGTATCAAGGTACGGAGGAACTGACCTGTAGCTGTCACACTGTGCCTTGAAAGTTTCTATACAAAAAGAAAAAGAAAAAAAAAAAACAACAATGCATGAAACGACATTTTAATTTGTATTAAATTATTTAATACAAATACATCTGGAATAACTATGATTGTGTTTGTGATTTTTCAAAGGTTAATAGTCATTCTGACTCCCTAGAATAACACTTGTTTTAATCTGAACATATCTGCAGCTCATGGGGGCATCTGCAGCTGGTAATAAGACTGGATATGGTAGAAGTTGGGGTGCATTTCCTATGAAGCTTTGATAGTTTGTTTGTCGTTTACTGAGGGAGAAGGCATTGCTCAGAAGGAGGGAGCAGGCCGTGGCAAAAGGACTTTGCTGCAATGGGAATAAATCCCTATTTGTCACACTTTCCAATTTCTCTTTTCATTCAGATTTATGGAGAAAGTTCCTCCTGCGCTGGGAGAGCTCTCAGGAATGTTTTTACACTACAAGCTTCTGATCTGATTAAAGACAGGGTGTACCTTACTGGAATTTGCAGGTAACCCGAAGTCATTCATTTTAACCTACTGGATTTATTGCTTATAGATTCATATACAACCCTGTTTGTTACTTGCTGAAAAGAATGCTAGATTCAACCCTGATCTGATGTTGTAGAAGCGGTTAATTGGGTTCCTAGGATTTATGTACACAGTGATTTTTGCATATAATTTATGGAATATTTCTGTAGTGAAGTGATTTTTCAGTTTGTGTTACACTACAGAATAATTGCTTCCTCCTATTTTCAATTATACTAAAATATGCGTTGCTATTATAATGCCATTTGTATATATATATATATTTAAGAAAAAGCCATAATTTTTTTTCAAAATGAATTAAAAAGAGAATTTTCCCAATCATATGGAAGATGAAGTACTTCCTAGAGCAACACTCAAGGTCTTACACAGATATTGTTTGGTTGTATTGCTTATGACTGCTCTGAAATATAATAAGATCCAGCTTTTAGCCTTAGGATCTTATGTAGCTCTTACACATTTCCAGATGACTATCTGTATATAGCACAAATTGATAAAAAATATTCTATATTGTGAAGGTTGCCACATGATTTAGGTATGATTTAGGTACGTAAGGGAACTTACTAATCTGACACGAGTTTCATCATTGCAACTGGGGGCATTCTGCTGAGACATGCCAGAATAATTTCATTCCTTGAGGTGAATAGGGTTGCAAAAAGCAGTAATTGAGACAAAGGGCTTGCTCTGCTGAGCAAGAGGATTACCTCTATGAAACTAAAGAAACCTCTGTATTATGGAACAGCATTTGAACATTGACTCTTATACTACATGAATGCTTTGTCTGTTTTCAGGAGAAGCTGTGTTGGATCAGAACTGGTAGACTGGCTGTTGGAGCACTGCCCTTTTGTTAAGTGCAGATCTACTGCAGTTGGAGTGTGGCAGCTGCTTCTGGATATGGGCATTATATTATCAGGTCAGTGTGACAATATTTGTAAGTAAGGAATATTATTGATTCTTTTTCTGCATAGAGTAATAATCACATTTTTTATGGGAGCGGTAGAAGGGGGAGAAAAAGCAGGTGAATTTTTAATTACTACACTTGTTTATTTTACTACCTGCTTGGTAGGCCTGCCTCCGTGAACCTTTTATTTCATAAATACCAAAGATGGATCTCTCTTTTCAGGCAAGTTCCTTACTTATCCTTTTGTAAACTTAATTGCCTATTGCCAAGTTGCAATTAGTGTGCGTGTCTCTTCTGGTTTGTTTATTTATTTTTTCATCCTCATCCTTTCTGGTTTTTCATAAGACAGCAGCTGTTTATTCTCTGCAGATCACCAGTTCACCAGATGACTTCTCTGGCAGTTAGTGATTTCCCCTTTCACTCTGTATTCTAATCTATGAAAAACATCAGGTTGTGAGAAGATTGAGCTCCTGGAGAAAATTGTGGTTCCAGGTTCTACCCACTTGCTTCTCCTTCCCCTCCAAATTTAGGGGTCTGGTCCAGATTATGTGGTTTGTGACAATAGCACTGGTAAGCAGCCTCTGGAAATCTGACAGACTCCACTCCTGATGGCACCACTTGGGTAGCTTGGTGCATTCTCAGTGTGGTGCATTCAGGGATTTGTGCTAGACACTTTCCTTTCCTCTGTGCAAGAGGACGAGGTTGTTGTTGAAGACTTCTCCATATGTAAGCTGACACTCAGTGTATGCTTAAAGGCTTTATCCTACTGCAGTTACGCTGACGGTATGTCTGATAATGCAGCCTTGGCAAGAGTTGAGTGACACTCTCAGTAGGAACTCCCTCTTTTGGCTGTGGAACCTGTCATTTGAGCCCAGTTTAATTGCAGATATGCCAGAGAAGATGACAGCTGTTTGTATTGCTACATTATCCTACTCAAGACTATTCTACAGAACCAGTACCCTTGAGTTCTAGCAGGGACTGGGATAATGATAGACTAAGCATTAGGTTATTACCATTAAAAGCTGTGAGTTTATGAATGTGCTGTGAAGATGTTCATCATGAAATCATTTCAACTCTTTTTTTTTAAACTTAGAATTTTTTATTGTTGCTTTTTAGCCTGGTGTATTCTTTTCATTTGCTTTATTGAACTTTGTTCACAAGTGCCTAGCCATTAGCAAGAACATATTAGAAGCTAATGGAAATTGAGGCTTAAAAATTTGACAAATGAAAGGTTTTTATCTTCTAGCCATGTCTCCTCATTCCAAACTGATTCCAAAATTGATTAATCAGCAATCTTAAAGTTTCAATATCAGGAGCCTGAAGATCTACATGCTAAGATTTTAGAATTGTTTTGTTTGGATACTAAATTAATGCTAGAAGAAAGGATTGCTACTATGCTGTTTGTGATCCTTTTGGACCTGTGTGGTGTTGCAACTCAGGATTAAAGCCACGTGCAATATAGTATAAGTTGGGAACCTTTGTGTGGTAAAAGTTTAATCTAATGTTATTTTTTTTTTAACAGTGGACCGAGAACTCTATTTTCGAGACACTTATACTTTCTACCAGTTCTCAGCGGATGAATGTACCTACCTTTTCTGTGAATTTGAGAAGGAAGGAGGTTGGAAGAACGCTGTAAAGCTCCTACTTCAACTACTGCCATTGTCTCCTCCCAGAATCGACATGTGCAATCTGTAAGTACATATCTACATCTGTTTTAAACTTAAGACTGTTTTGTAAACAGCTGACTTGTCAATGACACTATTTACCATCAGGCCACTGTGCAAATGAGCCAGCTTTCTATTACTCAGGCTTGGGAAGCTTTGTAGAGATGGGCTTCTCTGTGATCTGCACTGTGATTAGCACCTGAGAAAATCAGTGGTGCTGGATAAACGGCAGTACTTCTCTTGGGTGTTGTTTAGATACTGTGGTTCTTATATATTACCTTGCTGACTGTTGCTTGCTATACTACCTACACAAGCTGCTTTATTTTTTGGGGGTGTTTTCTCCTACATTTGAAAGTATGGCACTAATTTGTCAGCAAGCATGCTGTGGAGCGGATTGACTGGCAGCTCAGATGCCCTTGGCCTGGGTCAGGCTCAGCTAGCAGGTGGATAGAGTGGATGAGTAGGAATAGGGTAGCTTCAGTCATCTGTTTTTAGTTTGCTATTGCATGTTTGTCAGAGCTCTGTTGTCTCACATTTTTGTCTCTTGTATATTTAATTTAAGAATTTCCCTTCCTGTTTCTTCTCTTTCACCTGACTCGTGGATATGTATGTGGTTACATGGCAGGGATTTGGTAGTGGAAGAGACGCAGGGATGGCCTCTGAGCAGAGCCCAGAAATTCCCGTGTCAGCTCAGATCCAGTTCCAGTTGCTGCAAAAAAGGGACTTGCTGCTAGCTAGGGCTGAGCCATGAGCAATGCTGGTTGCACATATTTAAGAAAGAGTGAATGCTGCACCGTAGCTGTAGGAATGTAGTAAGAAATGTGGGAGAAACCAGGTTCAGTACAGAAGGAGGGCAGGAGGTGCTTCAGGCACAGAGCAGAAGTTCCCTGCAGCCAACGAGAGACCTCCTCTATGCATGTTGCAGCAGTGGATACGGCTGAAGGAGCTGCTGCCCATGGGTACCCCTGTAGGAGCGGCAGAAATGAAGTATTATTGACTGAGTGCAGCCTCCATTCCCCATTCTCCTGTGCTGCCAGGGTGAGGAAGTAGAAGGGAGTGGATGAGGGGGAGGTGGTTTTGATTTGCATTTAGTTCTTATTGCTCTAGCCTATTATTAATAGGCAATAATTTTTATTAATCTCCTTGTGCTGAGTCTGTTTTGCCTTTGATGGTAACTGATGAGTGATATCTTGGTCCATGTCTCAATCCTCAGGACCTTTTCCACATTATTTTCTCTCTCTCTTCCTTTGAGGAGGAGTAGTGGAAGTTCAGCAGCCCTTGAATTCACCATGGGATGTTAACATACCTTCTGTACTAAAATAGCTGCATTCTAAATATTGTCTATTTACAGCAGCTAGAAAGAACCATACTTATTTGTGTCCCAGTGAGAGGCCAAAATACAGAAAAAGGCGTCAGTGAGAGGTCTGGAGGCTCATGACCCCTCATGCCTTGGCAGAGCTGCAGGAGCTGGCCAGAGTAGATGAGTGGGGTTAAATTCTTTCATTGTCCCTAGTGTGATGAAGCCTCAAACATGATACTTAAGCTGTGGAGAATTCTTACTTTGGCAGCAGAATGATTTTCTTTTCTCTTTAATGCCAGATACAAAACTTTTTCTTTTTTTTTTTTTTTTTTTTGTAACAAAATGTTCCTTCTCTGTGTAGTAGATACTAAAAATGCACTTTCTCAAACAAATATCTAACAGAAATAATTTAAAAGACCAGTAAGTGCAAAGTGTCTGGAAATGTCTCAAGCCCAGTTTCTTAAATTCAGGCATTCTGTCTGTGTCTTAAATGCTGTGAGCTGATTGCAAAAGAACTCAGTAACTTCTGTATGTGGCTCAAGGCAGAATCTTGATCACTGCTCCTGTTGCTGACTGCCCTCGTGACCAGAAACTGACAGTTCTAGAGTGAGGCTTCCTCTGACCAAATAAATTCATTTTCAGCTTGAATGAGCTCTGACAAGGGACAAAACCCATACATTGGCAAAAGCCCCTGCTTGAGTGTTATCTTCTAAGCAGGTGAGTCATGTGAAACAAAACCTTTGAATAGTTTTGGAAACAGAAATTCTTGTCATCCAGTCTACTTGAGTAGTAAACAATTTGGCTATTCCTTAAATAATCAGGGCTATTTCATCTTGATTTCAGTGGGGATTATGGGTTTCCTCATTATCCCTGCAAATGAGGCCACTTGTCATGGTTCATGACTACTTGTAGAAAGGCTTTGACTCAAAAAGGCAAATCAGATAGTTCATACTGACATGTTACCTAAAGGATACTGGGTAAAAGAATGGGTTCGAGACTTTTCAGGTTCAAGTTAAAAATGTGCCAGGCATGCTGACCATGGCCAGAGTTCTTCCATTTTAATGCCAACTTTGCTCTTTCATCATTTCAGCGTAACAGGCAGTTCTTGTGGAGGATGCTCCCTGTCACATAAATTGAACAATTATTCTTTAATGTACCTTTCCAGCTCTTTCCAGCTCGCATTATTCAAATTTTAGTCAAAGCTGGGTTCCTTTTGGGAATGTTGTCACTGAAGAGTTATTTTCTGGAGATTTTACCTGTCAGATTGAAGAGGTGCTTTTTTTAAAGTACATATTGAAGGAACTGAATGTTAAGTAGTGTTACAGTCTCTAGGGAAGGTGATACTAAAAGGGAAAGGTGGGTTTTCCAGTTTCAAAATTCTCTATGTCTCATGCACATAATGAACTGCTAGAACACAACCTGAAAGTGAATAGATGTGATGAGATCTGTGTTAAAGTCATCCCACCAAGTTAAATAAACTGATGTGTTTCTTTTAATGAAGGCAATTCTAAAAACCTTTTCTTGCAGTGAGTGTTCATCTTACGAAATACACATATAGTTGTTATTGATACCTTTAGCACTGTCTTTTTCTACCTTAATTTTTTGTATTCATTTTTCTGTTAGTCTGTATTGTTGGCTTCCCCTGTGTTTATAGGGAGAGGGCCGTTACTACTGTGTTAAATGCATCCTTGCTTTTGATGAAATGAGCAGTGACCTCCTGCTTGTGCACCAGGATACAGTGCTGAGCTTCTTGCATTGTGCCCAGGTGCTCAACAAGCTCTATCTCTGCAGATGCTGATGGGCAGCAAAGGTACTGTGCTTGCCTAGGTTGACAGGTACACTGGTGAATCCCAGGAGCACCACGGGTCTGCTCACCTAGGAGCATGCTGTTGCATGTGTTCTTAGTGTTGGGCCACTGTAGATGTTGCCAGGTGAGGTGAGACTGATGTTGAAGCCTCTTGGGGTCATTAAACACACAATGTTAATCATGGCCAAATTCAGCTTGAATAGAAAATAAGTGAATGTTGGCTTAACCTGGGAACAAAAGATTTGTATTCAGAGCTCTGCCATGGACTTCCTTGCAGCCTTGAGCAGTCACCTAGGCTCTCATTCAGTGCCTCCTGAATTCTTTCCCAGTGACTGCAGTGGCATTGTATCAGACATTTAATCTTTATGTGCTTCTACTTCCTTCTTTGCAAATGGAGATGTTTATAACGACACCTAATTCCCGGTGCCAGAACACATTGGATGCCTTGTACTATTGGAACAAACAGTACTTTTGTAGTTATCTGAAGGAAAGATTAGAAATGGGATTTTTCCCCTTTACATTGTTTTTTATTTTATTTTCATAAATTTTACACTATATTCTGTATCTGCTGTCCAAAAATAACATATGTTTTATTAACTTTGGAAAAGCAGCCCCTTTTATGGGTAGGTTGGTTTTAATACAGATACCCACGATAGGATATCCATTTAGTGAGTGCCCTTGGGGTTCCTGGAAAGCTTTTGCTGAATGGAGACAACTCTTAGGTATCCCTGGGTCTTTTATTTGCATTGTAGGTAGGTTGTACACCCAGCATACAGCATAGGTTGGGGCTCTACATTGGATATTTAAGGTACTGTCCAGGCATGGGATCATGAGCTCAGCTGTATCACTTCCTCTGTCAGCAGCTTGGGAAGCAATGCCTTTGCTTCCATGTGGTGCATGATAGTGACTGTGCAGATCTGACCTGCCTGTTTGCAGATCTAGGGCAAGCATTCCTGTGTGTTGCTCTGTCCAAGTATGTCAAGACTGAGCAGTGTAGTCATTAGACTTGTTTACATGGGCTTTTTGTCTCTGTTCAGTACCAGCCCTACTGTATTTTCATTAGCTTGGATATCAAAATACAATCTTCCTCTTAAATCCTGGAAAGTTGGCTACAATTTTCAGTGCATTAATGTTTTCATAAGAATTTGAAGCTCATATGCGGGTGAGTATGGGGAACATTTTAACATAGAAGATGAAGAGATAAAAAAAACCCAAGATAGAAATAGCTGTGTTAAGTGCTTTTCTGATGAACTGTATCTGTGGCTGTGTATAGAGCTGCTGTCTTTTGCCACCCATTTAGAAAAACCTCATCCCGTCCTGGTTCTGGAGGGATCAGAAGAGATCAGATGTGCAGGGAAGTGTAGGTATAGATAGTGGTCAACTATTGTCATTCCAAATTAGGAAGAGAGAAACTGAATAAATCAGTGAATGCAAACTTTTATTTATTTATTTTGGGCTTTTTATAACACTTAAATCATTAAATCACATTTTTTCTTTCAGTGGGAAAGGTAGTTGTGATAATGATGGTGCTTTCTAATCCAGATTACCTTTTTGATTTGAATATGCTTGCCAGAGGATGAATGCATGTGTCATCCAATGCTTTCTGACCTTAATTTTTTTAATTAGGGAAATAAATTTTTGAACATGGGTTGTAAGAACGACAAATGCTCCAGCTGTGTATTCCAGACATCTTGTCAGTAATCTCTCTAAACACATCAAGGCATATGAGCAATTAAATAATTGAGCCAAAGACAGAAGGAACTGCTAATACCAGTGATTTATGTGTAGTACAGCAGCTGCAGTTATGCATATCTGCTCAATTTGCTGGCATGCCATGCTTCTTGAAAACTGTCAAAAGTAAAAGATGTCCTTTTCTTCTTTCCACAGTTATAATCCTATCATACTTGTATCCTTGGTTGACAATATTCTGATTGTCTGTAAGCCTTATGAAAGACTCACGGGTAGTTTACTGGTGAGAATTAGGCTGTTTTAAAGACAAAATATAAAGACAAAATACAAAATAAAGACAAAATCCTACAGCAGTGTCAGTGTGGCTTCTTCTACATGGGCAAGTTCTGTGACAGCCTCTAAAAGGGTTCATCATGCACTGCCCCATTTTTGTGAAGACACATCAAGTCTTTCTGTTTTGTGAACTACTGTCATTGCAACCTAACAGTGTTCTCAGCTGTTACTTTAGTTTGCTAATTTATGGCTTCTTATCTTTATTCTTTTCAATTTTACTTTTTCATCAATATCAAACTGCGCCTGCCCCATAGTAATTTTGATGCTGCCTGCTTTTATCTGTGCAAGTGTGTGTACCATTAAAGGTGCTTCTCCACACTTGAGGAAAGCTGGTTGGTGGGCAGATGCAAGACTTTGCTCTGCTGATGGCAGGTTTTTAGCACAGCAAAATATGCATTCACATAAGCAACTTTGAGTTAAGAATGTCCTGTGTTCTTCAGTTTTTCATCATGTTTTTATAGCTGAAGAATTCTCTCATTGATTTACGTCAATCCAATCACAAAAGTTCTTGACAGCAAGGTACAAAGGCTGTGCTCTGTAGTTACTGACACAATTAATTATTGTCACGTTGCAGTCATCTTTTTGATGTAGAATCTCAAAAGCCCTTTTACAGTAGTGCCTCTGGCCACATAGCTCTGTGCTTTTCAGAAATCAAAAGATGTTGAAACAGAATGAAAGAAATAATATAATCTTATTTTTGTTTTTTAAGGCCTGATCAAAAAATAGAAGATACAGCAGAAACCAATGCTGAAATTCTTGCTCGTCTCACTTCTGCGGTAAGGTCACTGCATCAAAGTTTGTACTGATTGTGTTTGAAATACTGTCATGTTTTGGATCTTTTCAAATTAAAAAAGCAATTTTTTTTTTTTTGTTTTTTTTTATACAAATCCCTTTTTTTTTTTTTTTTTTTTTTTTTTTTTTTTTTGGCCCTAAAAGGAGGAAGCTCCATTAGAGTCTTAGTGTGTTAGACAGCTGTTAAAATCAGTCCAAGGAAGGACTGCAGTTCTGCTCTCTTATAATCCATGCTATTCATGGCCCAGGAAATATCAGTTTGGAGAATCACACTGATTTTTCTGCCAGCTAGTTTGCACTCAGATCTTCTTGATCAAATGGAACACAGCAATAGTCTAGGGGAAAGCAAGGAAGAGAAAAATGACTCAAGTGGGTGTGTTGAAAACTCTGAAAAATTGAAAGGAAAGAAAATTTGTGCTGAGCTTTTTAAAGACAAATGTCTTTACAAAAGATATTTACAAAAATGTGGAAAGACAGCAATTCTCTTTGCTCAACACCTTGTGCAAAATTATGAGGTTAGAAGATTCTGTTTGTAAATTGTTCTTTATTTTTTATTGTCCCTATATTCAAATTTCTTGGTTTTTTTCTGACACTAAAAATGAAAGAATCAGAAACTTGATTTCCTCCATTTTTACTTTTACTTGGAGTAAAAAAATAGGAAAACATACTTACTGCAAAGTCATCTTAAAAAAAAAAAAAAAAGAAAAAAAAGAAAAATACAAAAGAAGCAACAACACAACAATAAAGCAAACAAAACCCCAAAATACTTTCTTGATTGAATGTTTCCAGTACCCATCAAAAGATTCCTCTCTCAAAACTAAAAGAATGTGTTTTCCCTCAGCAAAACATGTTGAGAGCAATGGATCGAACTGTTGATGGACACGTTAGAGGAGAATGCACATCTCTAAGCATTTGAGTAATCGACATTGAGTTCAGAGTGCTTCTCATCTATCTTGCAAGGGCAAACCTTTGAACTACATCCTTGGTGATTCCAACAGTAAGACGTATGTTCAATATTGTTTTATTTTAATGAGCTGTTTTACCACTGCAGCTAACTAACTGAAAAAAAATTAGGCAATTGCATTTCCAGATGGCCTGAGGCCCATTCACTGGCATGGTGTGGTGTCAAAAACAACTGATTTTTTTTTTTTTCTGCTTTTTTTTTTTGTTTGTACAGGCTCTCTGTATCAATTTTCTAGTCCAACTCTGGACAAAAAGCCTGAGGACAGAGCAGAATACCTCAAATGACCTCAAGACTGGATGTTGTGTTGAGGGACATGGTTTAGTGGGAGCTGTTGGTGATAGGTGAACGGTTGGACTGGATGATCTTTTAGGTCTTTTTCAACCTTGGTGATTCTATGATTCTATGATTCTATGAAATGTTAACATTTACATATTAACTTCTCCCTCTAAGGGAAGCTGGAATACAATCTGTAGTATTGCTTTACTCCATTTCCTCTATCCAGTAGTCTGGAATCTAATATTCTTCTTAAGGCTTCATCGTGAGCCTTCATGTGCTTCAAGGGGAATTGAAGCCTCAGCTTTCACTGTTCAGCAGGATGCTGTCCTCATCAGGATATAGGTTCTCTATGTTTTTTTCTTGGAAAAGAGCCCTGTGAGCTGGAGAAGGAAGCCAACCATGAGGGTCATGACTGGAAATTTGCTTGCAATGTATTCTTTTTTGGTTCACTGAATATTCTTGTATTCTGTACAGAATTAAACAGCTCTTACTTGAAGAATCCGTACCTCAGAATCTGCTCACAGTATTTTTCAGATTAGTGTTCCAGAAGTGAAGAATCTTGCCTCCAGCCCAGCACTAAAGCAGCTGGAGATTAAATTTTGCTTTTTCACCGGTTTCTAGGTACAGTGATTCAAATCCCATCAGGCAATAGGGGAAAACAGCCTGCAAATACTACTGATGTCTCCTCTGCTTTCTCTTTGTCTTTCCTGTAACAGAATAAAAACATTCTGTGTCAGGTCAGAAGGATGTTCCTGTGCCAGATTTTTATTTTTTTTTATTTTATTTTATTTTTTAGAGATTGAATTTCCAAATTTAAGTATATGAACTGATTGGGAAGATCTCCCCAACCAAGGGGTCTCTGTGCCTAACGTATAAATCACTGGTTTAGTGTTGGAAAGTGCAAAGAGAACTTGTAGGCGTGGGGGCACTTAAGGTCTAGTTGTGTACCTCTCTATCCATACTAAAGCTTTTTTGTTGCAAAGGATAGAATGCATCTTACCTAAATACAAGTGGCCATGTGGCAAGCATCTACCCCTGAGCCAGTTTCCCCAGGCATTCCATAGAGCCAGGGAGGAGAAATAGGCATTTTTAGGCTGCTGAATGTGTGATTTGTTTTGGAAGTCTGCTTTTACAAAAAGCAGTCATGCCTTAAGCTGTAATGGTGATTCATTCACTCTCTATAAAGGGAGTAGTGACTGGCACAGAAACCTGCACAAGGTTGGTGAATTCCTCATTTCACCTTCTTTATTTTACTGCAGTCTGGCTTTTTTTGTTGGCCTTTCTCTTATTATTCCCTAATATTCTTTGTTACCAGGTGTTGTTTCTTTTGCATAACTCTGCTTCTCTCACTGCACAATTTGTGTGTTTTAGCATGTCTCACCCAGTTGAAATGGTTAGGCAAGGAAACACACTCTTAGTTTTAAACAATGACTATGGAGATCATAGAAGATAAGAGTGGCTGTGGTGAATGATACAAATCAGAAGGGCAATTGGAGAAAACTGCAGAGGTTTTTTTTTCTCATCTTTGTACATAATCCATGGAATACATCTCTTTTAAGAGCAGAGTCAGGTACAAAATACAAGAAACTAACTTGGTCATGTGTTGGTTTTTCTTTGCAAGTTACTCTACAGTGGAAGAAGCAGAGTCAGCGAAGGTAACTGAATAGAACCTATCGAGCTTCATGCTCTTGTTTTATACTCCACTGCAATAAGTATTTAGGAAAAATGTAAAGATCACTCCTGGGTTTAAAGAAGCATTCCAGAGCTGCAGTGAATTCTATGTCATGTCCCAAAGAAGGAGCTGCATCTAAAAGGCCTTGTAGCACTGTCTGTTAAAGCCAGAGCACTTCAAGATGTTTCTGAGTGTTTTTGTTGCATCACCCTGTGATAAGGTAAAAGAGCACACTGAGATGTTAATGCAGTGCATCTGGGAAATACAGTTTCCTGGTACCTTAAGAAGAAGACATCCAGGTAGTGCATTTATTTGGGGTCCGTCATACTGTCATTACTTGAGGTACAAAAATGTGAATTAAATTCTACATTTTTTTAGCCATCTTTTGTCTTTTGAGGATGAGAAGATTAACCATATAAATTTACTGCTTGTATTTGAGGAAGCAGACATACACGTGGGTACCACTCCATGTGAATACTCTTGCTCTTTCTTATTGCAAAAGGAAAACTGAATAAGATGTGGCAAGGTGCATGCACAGGACATTCTCTTTTGACTGTAATAATAGTATTTCTGTAAATACAATGTGGTGAGCTAGTCTTTAAGACTGAATCAGTCTTGACATCTGCATCACTACTCAAATTGGGACAGTATTTAGATAGTGCTCACTTTGTAGTGACAAGCTACATGTATAAACAATTTTTTTTTGTATTTAATATCTCCATTTATTACGGTAGGCATAGCTCTTGTTTGAATATATATTTTACTTTGAGTCTAGTTTATTATCTGCAATGTGATTTGGGACTTGATTTTGTCGAACAGGCGGTAACTGAAATCCTATTAGGAAGAAGTATGATAATATGTGGCATATGTGCAGTGAGGATTGAATGTTGTACACTGATTTCCTTTGGTGTAATGATGCATAGGAATTGCATGTCCAGCGGAGATGTCAAGTGCATTTACGCTGAAGTAGACAAAAGCATATAGATTATGAAATCTAGGGACACCAGACAAATTTAGAAGGATGGATGCTTAGCAGTACCAATTCTTATTGACTGAAGTGAATCCTATAAGAGGGAGCTCAGACTGACAGGATGAAACCCTTTGAGGAAGGAGTGTTTGCTTAATACTAAGACTAAAGGGACATTTCCCCCCCCATTTTAGGTTAAAGATTTTATTCAGATTAAGTTCAACGCCAGCTACATTCTTGGCACATACCAACCAACAAGATATTTTGCTTAATATAGGGAAAATTCAGAAAAGTGGTGCTGTTATTGCCTGTGATGATAACACTGTTGTTCAAATTTATAAAATTCTACCTTGTAACAGAAAGTAATACTGTGCATAGAATAGCAGGATACTTCAGTGCTGCTTTTTTTCCTGTTTCTAGGAAGGTGGTGTTTGGGTTGGTTTTTTTTTTTTTTTAATGTTCACAAAGAGATTTGCATTTTTCCAATTCTGTTTGATTGGATTAATTGGTATGTTTACAACTGTTGAAGATTGTTATGTCTCGTAAGGCTTATCTTGAGATAACGTGTTTTTTAAACAATAAAAGATAAAGATGAGTCATCATGCACTATTTCATATTGTCTGCACCTGGGGCACTGACACTGGTACCTCCTGTTGAGGTTAACAGAGAGCACGAGGGCTGAGCGGTTTATCCAAGAGAAGTGCTGGTGGGGTTATTGGTTACTCTGAAAAGGCTTGGGCTTTTATGTAAAATCTCTTTGGATAGCTTGTGTGTTATTACTTGTGTATACTAAATGTTGCAAGTAAGCATGCAAGTTGTTTTGCAAAAAAAAAAAAAAAAAAAGTTCTTTCCTATCATGCTTGCAGTTTGTGCTTATATTAAATGTGATTAATAGTTCTCCAGACGTGGGAATGAGTATACAGGAAGGAAGGAAGGGAAGGTGATATTGCCAGCTTGCACTATTGTGCTGGAAACAGGACAGTGTTTAAGAGATCTGTGGCACTGCCTTCGTACTTTCCTGCTTGGAGCGGCAGAAAAGTAGGTCCCTTTCTGTGGGGCAGCAGCAAGGAGTAGAAAAGATCCATGTACCTTGCAAAGACAGCAAAAAATCTGTCACTTCCTTTGCTATAAGGGAAGGAAGGATGTGGCCTCTGGTATGACTGCTTTCTGCCCCACATGGAGCAGGCTGCTGGGTGGCAGCTGTGTGATCAGCGGATGCAGGGTTACCATTGTCCTGACATGTCCCATGCAATTTTGTCTTCTCACGGTAACCACTGCAGTCTGTCTTTCTGCTCAGAGCAGTATAGCATGGATTATTTTGGTTTTACAGTTTTAAACTTTTCTTCGGTGTTGTGAATGGGATATAGACTGTTGTTACTGACTGTGCTACTACAGGGGCTCTTCATGGGCATAGTTCTGGTCATACACCATGTCTTGCAAAGGATGTTTTAAATTTTGCATCCTTTTGGAAATCATATTCCAAAACTCCCACTTCAGAATAGCCTGAGCTGTGCACAGGTCTGTTAGACAAAACAGCTAGCGTGCCATGCAAGACACTTTGTGCAGGGAGATAAGACAATCCCCAGAAAAACTGTTGGAGCATCCCACCGTTCTTTTGTTATTCTCAGGACAGGCTGCTTTGGGAAACAAGGGGAGCTGGGAGAACTGGATGCGGCAGAGGGAGGGAAGCATTATGGTGTATGCAGGAGAGCACCTGGGGTTCTGTGTGTCCTCAAGGCACTCAAGGCAGCTGCAGGGAGATAGGTGATGGTAGTGAGAAGTATACAGAATAAAAGAAATATGCATAATGTGGAAATTTACTAGTTTTTTATTATATTTTTTTTAAAGGAAAAGATTTTAGGATTGAGGTGGCTAAAGAAAACTGTGTCTGGTAGCATAGAGATTATATGGAAAGTAGAGGGAATGCAGAAAAGCAGAGACAAGAAGCTGAGAGAAGGACTTGGCTGGTGGGGCAGTCATTTCATCACATCCTGGTAAGACAGCTTGAAAACGAGATAGCTGCAGGTAAACGTGCAGAAATGGGAGCTAAATTTTGGTCCTGAAATGGTCAGTTGTGCAGATAGGAGGGTTGTTCCCTCCTCGAGGCTGCAAAAGTGAATGTCAGTTATATCCACGAACCTTAGCCAAACCCCAGCCTGGGCAATGTGCCTGTGCTGCAGTCATGCAGAAGTCCAAGGCTACAAGGGTGCTCAGTAGAGCAAATGAACATTTGAGAAGGAAAGGAAGAAGCCTTAAGTGTGTGCTTGTGAAGGAGATATGCTGCACAAATAAATTGCGTGTCAAGCTACTGAATTAGCCATTCCCTAAGAAAGGTGCAATATTTACATTAAATTAAGATTGAAACAAAATCATTGTCACAGGATTCCCAGCTGAAAAAAAAGAAATTGATTTCCTAGAAAAGTGACTGCAGTTTTGAGACTTTCTGCATAATCCCACCTGTAGTTTACTGCTCCAAAATACTGATACTCTGTATCCTACCAAGGTTGCTTTTTTTGTTCTACTGCATATCAGTAACCATCGCTTCCTATCCTGGTATTTTAGGTTCAGAGGGAGCTGGCTGCTGTCATTGCCTTGAAAGCCAGGAAGTCAGGTGAGTCAGACTGGACTTTGGAGAGGTTTGTATAACGTTGCTGCCTTTTGTTGTTAAAGTATTTATATTTTTGTTGCTGTCCTATTAAGATTGGGAAGCAAAGATGGAGCTCATTCCCCTCTCACTGGAGAATCTGCATACAGGACACTGTGCAATTCTTCACTGTGTGAAGTTTAGCTTTTCTTCCCATCACATCTAATGGCCTTGCTGGTAAAAAATACAAGTGCTATGCTTGAATTGAATGCAGATCTCTTGCTAGCTAATGTAGTTGTTACCTCTGGCTTTGCACTTTATAGCAGACAAATAAGTTGATAAATTCCCTGTGTTTGTTGTATGGCCTGGCATCTCATGCCATCTTTGCTGTGTTTTACTTGCCTGATCAGGTGCACTTCCTTATCTTAAGCAAAAGGCCAACTTTGTGCATGAGGGCTTTCTTTCCTGAGGACTTATCTGATGCACCCAAATGACTATAGCAGCAATTCTGTTATGAAGCCAGAAAGGGGAAATGTAACTGAAAATTTGAGAATATGAGCATTACAGCATGTGCTCTTGATAGAGTGTAAATGTACTGAAATCTGTGGTCATTCACCTCTATCAGTGTTCATCAGAACAGCCACTTCCCTGGTTTTGCATAGTAACTAACCAAACCTATGTGAGCAGACCTGCTCCTCTACAGGGTTAACTCTCAGGTGTCTTTGCCTGTTAATGTGCAGTCAGGGCAAACTGCCTTTGGCAAAGGGAGAGATGAATGTATTGCCAGAGCAAAACAGAAATGGAGTTGACTTAAATTACTGGCATGTTCCCAAAGCCTTAAAGGTCCTCGGGAGTAATTTCACTGAGCATTTCTTGTGACTTCAGTGATTTTGCTAGAAATTGAGGTAATAGATCTTGCACTTTGAGCTATTTTCTGACTTGCTAATGATATGGTGTCATAGGATCTGTATCCGTCTGTCTATCTGCTATTTGCAAGTACAGCAAAAACTTATTATATGCAACACACTACTGTGGACAAAATGGCACTGTAAACTCAAGGCACCAGAAGATGTGGCTGGTATATCTGCAAATACTTCCATATTGAAAGAAGATTTCAGACAGTGTGATGCATCTTTGGCCAGAAATAGAAATACCCATAGATTGCATCCATGGTCACCTGTAAATCCACAGAAAACAATTACATGTAAATGTGAATTCGTAGCTGCATAATTCTCTGAGTATCATCACTTGGCTTCTGAAGCTGCTGTGGTAGTTAGCAATGTCAGCAGCCCTCTGCTGCTGTCCTCACTTGGTGCCAGCCCAATCCCACCTGAATTATGATGGCTGAATGTGGAAATGCTTCTGCTCTGGTTCAGTGCAGGAAAATAAACAGGGTATTTTAAGGGGAGATTGAAAGATTCCTTTTGTTTTGCTGTAAAATGGGTCAAGTGTATGGTTCCACAAAGCTTTTACTTAGCAGTTATACAGCTCCAAGAAATCTCTGTCTCTAACGTCTCATCTTTAGTTCTTTTGGCAAATGTTATTACAGCAACTGTTTGTGAATACAAGCTCCTTTCCCTAAAAGAGTTTGTTTTAACCTGAATTAGCATCTGTTTTCTGTTTGGTGGATGGCTCCGTAAACTTGTGTCTCTGCGATGTGGGACTGGGGCAAATGGATTGGGAATGAGCTGCAGGGTATAAAATGGGAAAGGGGGAGGGCAGTTCTTGGAGTCTCCCTTGTGCTGGTAGAATGGCAGCCCATGTTGAGCAGACAGAAATGATTTAGTTAAAAATTTCAGCCTTAAATATACAAAGCTCCCTGCAGAGCTCTGAAGTGCTGATCGGCCCTTCCTAATATGTTAATGGAAACATGAGCAAAATCAGTTTCAATCTGAATGAAAGACAACTCTTTAAACAGTCTTAGCCCAAACCAGGCACACTTGTTTTTGAAATGTGCGTTTCTTTGTGCCTCGTCTTGGACAACTGTTAAAAAGATAAACAGCTACATGAACAGGCTTAACTGTAAGGTCTAATTTGTGCTAATGACTTTACTTCAGTAGGAACAGAGTAAATTAGAGTGGTTGATTATGACGCTTATTTGTTTTATTGCTGATGGTTAAGTTCACAGCATAGCAGTTACTGCAGACAATCAGGCTGTGCTATGCTGTGCCTGCTGAAGTGAAGCGTATTTCACGGAAAGTGCTTCTGGAGCTAAAAGCCACAGGATCTTTCTAAGATATTGTTCTTCTAACCTTGTCCAAGACTCTATATAATGCCAGGAAATAAACCTCAGACAAAGAGTTTATTTTGGCTTGAAAACTGTGGCACATGGCTATTGGGCCGGAGGCCCTGGTTTGGTCCAGGCTGAGCGTGGGCTGCAGCCCTTGTCCTGCTGCTGGGTGGGTCTGGGTGCTGGGTAGGGCCTGCCTTCACTGAGACTTTTCCTTGAGGTCTGCGCTGCAAACCCCAAAGCTGTTATGCAGACGTTTATGTGCTGCTTTTGAAGGCTTGGTGGTTTTTAAATTACAGGATTTTGAAATATTTCCTCCAGACCGCTGGCTAGCACTACCAGGAAGAGCAAAACTCAAATTTTTTTTTTTTAATTAAAATAGAGACTGTGCGGTTTGTTCCTGAATTACCTTATTCCTGGATATACCTCTGCCTTTAGAGAGATGCTTTCCAGTGATTTAATTGTACTAGAAAAACTGGCCGTTAAAACCTATAATACTACTTATTTAGAGCTATTGTGACAGTCACTGTGTTATGTTGCATAAAAGTGCTAGGCAAGCACGTGAGAACTGCAGCCTCCTCTGTGAGAGCCAAATAGACTCCAGTCTCTGAGGTCTGCTGTGCTTGGATAGGGGAAGCATTGCCTTTGGTTATCAGGGTGAAACAAGCAGTGAAATAAAACTTGGGTTGCTATATAGCAGTTGAAGAAATTCAGTGTATGAGAAGCAGTAATTACGGCTATTTCAGTTCTTGGGCTGGAACAGCTGTTTCAGATCAGAGATCTAGACACTGTCTGTATCTGCTGACAAAATGCTCTGTGAATGAAGACAGACACATGAGCCTGATGTAGGGTAGGGCAGAGCATCAGATTCTTACTGGGTGGGCAGCATCAGCAGAAAGTGAAGTTTGCAAGATGTGGGCGAGAGTGCTTTTCCTCCAGAGGTGTTCTTTGGTTTTTTTTTTGTGGAGTGGAAGAGTATGAGAACAAGCATAAAACTGTCAGATGGCTGAAGGAAAAATGCAGAATCTGAGAAATAAAAAACCTGTATGCTGTGGAGATCTCCCCGTTCATATTTAAAATGTATGCTGCATCCATAACACTCAGCAACACGTTTAGCCAGGGGGAGGCAGGTAGGTGGGTGCTTGAGAGCC
This sequence comes from Centrocercus urophasianus, assembly GCF_019232065.1. Classification (NCBI taxonomy): domain Eukaryota; kingdom Metazoa; phylum Chordata; class Aves; order Galliformes; family Phasianidae; genus Centrocercus; species Centrocercus urophasianus. The sequence continues at coordinate 17,734,920 of NW_024884711.1, forward strand.
CTCGTGCAGGCGGAACTTAACATTGGTAGGTTTTTTGCAAATGAAACTAAACAATGAAAAAGGAGTAAAATTAATGCCTGTAATCCTGAAGTTTTGATGGTCTTCAGTTGTGCTGTTGACTACAAAGCATATTTGTATTTCACGAGAATAAAGCTCTCATAATAAAGTTGACCTAAGAAGAAAAAACAAGCCTGTGCACTTCTCTATAGCATATAAAAATGCATTAAAATTATTCTTGCTTAACATCAGAAATAAATAGATTAAATGCTGGCGTTCTTGATTTGGTAACAGGTCTTGGGAAGCAAGTAACTGGAGCAGAAGATAACTTTGTTTTTAATTGTAGGCACTTGGAAATTAGAATTGTGGTGTTTATTTATACCTTGCTGGTTTGTGATCGCTACCACAAGTGTGCTGGAGCAGAACAGAGAGGCAGCCTCTGTTCTGAAGCTTTACAAGGGCTGGCATTTATCTCAATTGCTTGTCATGGCTCGTGACATGTTCCTTATGTGTTAGAGAAGGCAGCTAAAGCAGGGAGAAAATGCAGCAAATAGCCTAAGGCTGGAGGTTTAGCCAGTGGCAGAGATACATGGGTATATCACATCTGATCAAAGTCTGTCAGGTGGATGCTCTGTGCTCATGCTAATCCTGTCTACAAGCAAGAAGTCGGGCATCTCTGAGCATGAGCTGCGCACTATGGAATGGGGAACAAACAGGGCAGGGGGTTTTCTTCTCTTTCCTGTGAAGAACAGTGCAGGCGATTTGGTGTGAGCTCACACCAGTGGGGCTTGAGCCCCAAGAGAGACAGGCTGGGAGCAGCTCTCCCTCCAGGCAGCAGCTGTGCCGCATCCTGAGTGCCACTGGAGCTGCAGCATGGCTGTGCTTGAGCACACCTGAAGCAACATCACCAGGTTAGAAACACAGCAGCAGTCAGGCCTGATCGAGTTAAAAGTGCATCCAGTTCTGATCCCACTGCAAGTGATGAGCAGAGAATGCTTAGGGCAGGAAAACAGAACAAGTAGAGACAGTCCCAATGTGTTCACTCAGCATCCACCCAAAAGAGGGATTTTGCTGTGCTCGTTCTGCGGTAGGTAGCCCCTGGTGAACTTTCTTACCACTGGTTTGTCAGATTGCTTTTTGAACCCTTTGGTACTTCAGACCATCTTGTGGCACTGAGTCCTATGGTTAGAGGAATGTGAAAGCATTTTTTGTTTGTTTGTTTTAAACACAATCCCTATGATGGTAGGTGTTGTGATACTGCTCTTCAGTTATGCAAGTGGTGAACAACCCATCCCCAGTCCATCTTTGTACTGTTTTGTGCCCTTCTGTCATATCACCAGTGAGCTGTCTCATTTTCAGGCTAAAACACTACTTATTCCTCATTCTAAATCTCTTCCATTAAAACTGATCATCTTTGCTTCATCTTCTATTATGTTATTTTAGGATGAGGGAACCGGAACAGCATGAAGTATTTAAAACATGGAAACACACCAGCTTATGCAGGAGTATTATGGTATTTTCTGTGTTCTGTTTGGTAACATATCAATTAATTACTAATCCTCTTCCTTTTCTCTCTGTGTGTGTTTTTATTTTTGATCCCTATCAAGCATTAAGTTTAGAAAATGAAAGTGCACAGAGCTGTAGCGGAGGCTTGCTTGTTGCCTGCATACAGCTACATATAATTTTTCCTATGGGAATGAGTTTGCAATTACCAGTATTGGATTTTATATGCAACTTTTTCTCCCAGGTACTCAATATCTTTAGATCCTTCCTCTCAGGGCTGAGAGGTGCTGGAACCAGTGCAAAGCAAGGATGGCAGCTCTAGCGGATGGGTGGAGAGCGGTGTGGGAAGGAGCCCAGGAGACCCGTCTGGCAGCAGTCAGCTGCTTTATTGGCTTTGTCAGCTTAGGAAGCTGTATCTTTCCCATTCTGCCCTTTTCCTCAAGTAGCACAGATCCATGTGAGACTTTCTGGTGATGTTCCTTTATAATAATTAGAAATACTATTTGAATTGTTCTAATATTAACTCAGAATAATTAATCAGTCCATGCTATGTGAATGTCCTATGTTATGTTGTTACTCACCTGTAGTAGAGTTGTTATATTGACTCTGAAATCTTTAAGAATTTGTGTCAGATTTATACACGTGGTTGAAAAATGAGGTTGCAAATACGTGATGAAGGTCACTGAAGAATGGAGAAGCTCAGCACTGTGTTTGAGTTGGGAACACATTAAGTACCCTTTGAATGCACACGCCTTGTAAACAGGGAATATACAATATCTCTGGTGTGAAATGGACACGTTTTATTATCACTAGTTCTCTGCCATTGAAAATCCTTAGGAACTGGAAGAACTTGTTTTTCATTTACAGAATGAAATGGCAATTGTGCCACAGAGGTGTGCATTTTTCCTTGTGGAAAAATTGAGAGTTTGAAAGGTGGGAAAAGGCTAGCATACAACACTGATATCAGCAAGCATGCTGCTCTTTTGTGTCCCTTTGTGTTTCTTTGCAGTGGGTTCATTTATGTAAGACCATGTTTCATTACAGCATTTCTTCCAAGCACCCTTGTCATGGAAGCAAGGGTCAGACTTAGCGAAATGTGTGGAAAAAGATGGAGATCTTCTGCAAGTGTTTATAAGTCATACTGGAGTAGTGTCTGCTACTAAGTGCAGGAGAGTCATGCTTGGTCTCAGTAACTTTATCTTTTCCCATTGAAATGGGGTTAAAAAGCAAGTTTAAGTTGTACCTGAAAACAGCAATATATTAAAAATTACATTGTATTTTAAAGATATGATGCCTTAAACTAAGGGAGGTCATTTGTTTGGCTTCTTTAAATGATCCTTTGCAAAAGTTTCATGCTTTATTGAAGGCAATGCCCACCCAAATAGCCCAGTGCATCCTATGGGTTTCTCTCACTGCCCTTGAGCTCAGGCATACCAAGGAGGAGGGCTCAGGCTGCCTCTGGCACTAAGAAGCATTACTCTTAGTGCTGTGCAGCCTGGACATGCTCTACTATGCTCTGCTGTGCTGTGGCTGGTGTGGTGTCCACCTGGATTGTGCCATCCTGTGATTTGGCAAGGAGATGGCAGTTCTTACGTAGTTGTTTCAGAATTTGGGTGGTGTTATTTTTGCTTGATTTATAAAGCGCTTGCATGTAAAAATGAGCAATAAAAAGTAGCTGCGTAGGTGACAGATGTTTTGCAAATATGCAGAAAGGGATTGCATGGTAAGGTCAAAAAGAACTGTGTGAAAATGCAGCCCCTGGGTGAATGCTTTGTTTCCAGTCCATTGGGAGAGGCATTTGTACAGCTTACAGAATGTATTTGTTCAGAGTCCTCTTTGTTTCCTGTTCCTTTCCTGGCCATGCACGTAGGATATATCCATGGAGCAGAGAGCGGTGTTTCATTTTACACCAGCCAGTTCTGCCACTGTCCCTTGTGCATGCCACTTTCCATCTGAACAACTTGCCCCCAGCTTCTCTTCATGCATGCTCATCATGTGTTGGGATCTCCTCCACTTTTTTTAGCACTTTGTTTCAAGCAGTACTGTTAGAGATCCATTCATTACTGCTTGATCGTGCACTCAGCCATTGAATGGTTTCCCTTGAACTCCTGTTTCTATGAAGAATATCAGTTTTATCTATTTTTATAGTAATCCTGTATTGTTTGCTCCTCGCTCTGCACTTCTTTTCTCCTTGATTAAAAATAATAATAATAATAATGATGTGAGCTCATACGTTCACAAAGCATGTTTAAAATGTGACTTCTTTGTATGTATCATGGTGTGTCCGGCAATGAAAACCAAACCTCCCCTGGCCAGGCTATCTGGTAGGAAGCTCCCCCCTTGTTTAGCCAGAGATTACAAATCCCATTCTTGCAATGCACAGCCCTTTTGGATGAAATATGGGCCTTCAAAACCAAATGAAAGGGTCAGTTAAAATAAACAGAACTTTCTAGCAGAAGCGTTGTACTAGAATGTGGAAAGAACCACAGAAAGAAGCAGCCAAGGCTTCTGGCTATGAGCCAGAAATTGGAAGATTGGGAAATATTGGTTGCTTTACTCATTCTGTAATTTACAATGGCTATATAATGCAGGCGGGCCTGAGTCTCATTCAGGATGAGGTTTGTCCTTCCTGTAGTTGTTCAGATGCAGTGAAAAGGAACGGTGCTTTAATGATGTGTGGATCAGACAGACCAAATCTACATCTGTCAGCCTCCTTTCTTACCGGCCTGGCTTTGCTCTGTTTAGATTTCAGATTCCTACCCTTTCTGTTATCTGTTCCTTTTGATAAATTCTGCAATGAGAGGAAATGTTTTTTGCATAATTTTAAGGAGTCCTGTTTCCTATTTGAGTTCTGAGAAATGGCTTGTAGCACTAAGACCCTTGGGAACTTATTTCTTCTGGGTGGAAGCTAGGCAAGCATAATGAGGACCCTCTGTGCAAATTCAACGTTAGTTCTACACCTAAGGTCAAGGAAAAGTTAATGACCATTTTTTACATATTGAAATCAGTTGTGGAACTGACATTACTGCTTGTGTTTTGTCCATTTAAAACAAAATGCTGAAATAATATAAATTAAGTTAATTTAAACTACAAAGCATAAGTAAGAACAAAAACCATTGAATTCCAGATTAATGCTTGAATGAAACTGGCATCATTGTCATTTTGGCAGTAGTTCGTTCCCAAATTTACAAGCACCTTTATTCCATCCTCTGCTTGCTGTGCTTTTTTAGATACAGAGGTGCTGAACAACATTGTAAACTGGCATCTCTTTAATAATTTTTGCATTCTCTTTGTTTCTTTAATTAGCTGATTTACTCAGCTGATTGCACAGCTGTCTGGGCGACATCCCCCAAGGGCCTGCCAACTGTTTCAGAGATATGTGGTATACTCAGAGAAGGGAAATCTGCACAATAATTTGCATATATATATATGCAGACATAGTGGGAAGGAATGAGAAAGCTCAAAGGCAAATTTTGTATTGCTAATAAAAGGAATCATGTTAAGGATGAGCTTAAAAAGCTTTCTCTTTTCAGTAATTTCCAGCAAAGGATCACAGTTTCATGGTAAATAAAGGACCAGTTCTCAGTTGGAGGGTTTTATTTCTGGGATTATCACAGTGCTGTACATGCAGCTTTTGGTGATTTCAGAGTTGTTCACTGCTTGTTGTTTTTTCTTTCTGTCTGGAAATAAGACTTGGAAAATACAGCAGTATATATGTGTGAGGACCTGCTCTGCCTTAACGCTGTCCCCCAATTCTGGGGTTTGCGTAAGCATTTACTTGAGCTCAGCTCCTTTCCACCACTCAGTCTAGTGCCTTATGTAAGGTAGAGGATGTGGCTTTTATTTTCCCCAATGGAATCAATACAAGCCTTTTTTTTTTTTCTCCCCACCCTAATAAATTAATAAGCATCAGCAAACATTTTAACATTGTCAAACAGCTCAGAGCTGCCATAGTAACAAATCTCTCCGGATCCCTGTCTACCCCCTCCATGAAGAACAACAAACTCTGTTGTTCAAATAAGAAAGTTTTCAAAAAACATGAAATGGGCTTACAATTATGTGCTCTTTGGAAAAAACAAAACAAAACAAAACAAAAAAAACACCAAAAAAACACTTTTTTTCTACTTCTGGAAAGCTTCATGCTACGAACTTCCTGGGGGGGGGGAATAGAGAAACATGCTTATAAAAAAATTTTTGGGTTATAAGAAGAATGCTAGAAGTTGTGAACTTCCCAGGAGCAGATGATAAATCAATTGGTGCAGGCTGTTGGCAGTTCAGAGCATTGAATGCTTCCCCCAGGGAATTTTCTTGGAGATTCCCTAGGTCTTTTCTGCAGTGAACAGGAACAGAAAAACAGCCTATAACCATTCAGCAGGGATAGGAGAGTGAAAATCTGCTGGCTTGTCAAATAGACAACATTCCATCTACAGAGGGCATGTTGGTGTCTTATTGGCTAGAAGAAATTATAGGTATGAATGATGAATGTGTCAAACAGAATCATTAAGATTGGAAAAAGCCTCTAAGATCATCTGGTCCAACTGCATGTGTTTATATATGCATGTACATATATACTTATGCATATATATATATCCGTCTTACATATACACATAAAAAGTTTAATCACATAGTAGGATTGAAATCTTACAAAGGGCAAAGTAGTTTGATGTTGGAGGATATTAGCAGGTTAAAGAACAACAGTAAGTAATAAATGAGCGTTCTTATTTGAAATGAAGGTGCACTGCTGAAGTATGAAAGGCATGGACTAAGGAGTGACCAAGCTAAGTTCAGAGGCAGAGCTGTCACAGAACGCAACCGTGGGACATCTCTGTCCTAACTGACAGGTGCTGCCAGGCTGTGCCTGGAGGCTCGCAGTGTTCAGTGGACTCAGTCTTGAGAGCAGCCTGGGGCAGTGCAGTGTAAGCAGTGTATCCGCCAAAGGCAAGGTTTATGAGCTCCCAGAAGGCAGGCAGTCCTGGTGCCACGGCTGGGCTTCACAGTGAACTTACTGGCTGTCAGAAGTGCCCTGTCCCCTCTTCTGTCTGCCGACCGGGTGCTCCGTTCTCAACCAGGACATCAAACGCAGTCGAGCTTACAGCAATCAACTACCAGCTGAACAAACCCCAAACGTATTACTGGAAGGTAGCTGGAAGGGCAGCCTGTTTTGTGGGGAGCTGAGGTGGCTTTGGAGTGGCCGTGCGTGGAGGACAGATGTCCACGCCTGCCATGCAGCTCTGTCCTGCAGCAACATGGTTAGTGGAGGTGCGGGGTCCCCATTGAATCATTTAGATAATTAGCTTTTGGAGTTCACACCCTGTGGAGCCAAAGGGAGGAAGTTCACACCTCTGCTGGTGTTATTGTTCAGACGGGCTGGCTGCAGAGCTCATGCGATAGCGCAGGGGTTTTCTCAGGGAGGTTATCTTGGCAGCCAGAAGGGGCAGAAAGAAGAAACTTCATTTATAGCAGAGGAAGAATGCTGGGCTGCTGCACAATAGAGCAAAGCCTCTGGGAAGATTGGAATTCTTTGGGTTCCAGGAGTTGCTTTATGGGTGGATTTTTCTTTTCTTTTTTTTTTTTTTTTTTTAAACTGTCCTTTCCAATTTCACTTAAGTGAAAGATGCTGCTATTTGAATAGCACAAAATGCAGTAGTGTGAATTGTAAGATGTGATTTTTAAAAGTCAAACACAGTTTACCTTCAGGTCTGGGGCCATGAAGAGCAGCCCACCTAGGAGCAGAGTGCCATGCAGCCTCAGAGCCAGGTGGGGTGCTGGGAGGACACTGCTGCACACTGGGTCCAGCTGCAAAGAGCCCTTTGGTGTTCTGTAGTGCTGTTGAGGGAGGCAATTCTCTTCCTATGTCTTAAATCTACTTTAAACTTTGAAGTGAGGCTGAGAAAGTGGGGAGAGCAGCAGTCAGTACTGTTGACTCAAAGCTTGTGCTCATTTCCCACGTCAGTCGTGGTCATGTTCCCTCTCCCTTCTAACCCCTTTGCAATGATTGATCTTGCTGATACACTATACAGCATGATTTACTTCTTTGCTATTTTTTCTGTTGGTTTAATGAGCTGAAGTCAAATTGTTAAAGGACAAAGCTTCCTTCTTCAAGCACTCTCAATTCCAGTGTTGATTTTATAGAAGAATCCTCTAGATAGAGCTCAGCAAAAGTCCATATGGACACAAGGGACTTGGATCAGAAAATGGCCCTTGTGATCCTTAAGTGATCATAAAAAATCAACATCTGAAATTCCCTGGGCTAATTTGCAAATGGACACATTTGAACTGCACATTAACAAGCTAATGCTCATTTAATATCTTTTTATTTTATTCCTGGTGACCTCTGTTATTGACCAAAGGAGGAGAAGTGCTGCAGATAGAAAAAAGAACTGGCCACTGCACATTCATTTGCATTTTTTTTGTCTGAACACAAACATAACATTAAGCAGACACTAACATATCAGGGTAGACTACCTTTGCCTTTCTCTGGAACTGCTGCTTTGTCAGATGTGCTGGGATACTGATGTGGCAAAGACAGTAGCAGGTTTTATCCTGGCAGTGAAGGCAGTGGCCCAGCTTCAAAATTCACAACTTCTTTGTGTTACAGGCTACAGTTTTAGGGAACTATTCCAGAATCAACACTTGCCTGGGAAATGCTTTCCCTTCCCACCCTAGCCTTCCTGTTGCTTTTCCTATGACTGAATTTGCAACGTCAAGCCTTTTTTATTAAAAAATGTAAGGCCAGCTGTCCGTAAATGGAAAATTGTCCTTGAATTTTTACATTTTATGGCTGAATGTGTATTGCATGCATAACAGCCTGTTGGAGCAGGCCACTGCTCCAAGGCCACTGCCATAGACTGGTTTCCTGGGTGGGAATCGAGGGACTGTCTGTAAGATGGCACTGGGTGAGGAAATACAACAGTTTTTTTTTTGCTGCATCTGATGACCCATGTGAACATACGTTTTTTTAACTACATAGGAATATTTAAGAGATTTATGTTGTTTTATTTTTTCTTTGTTTTATATACAAAATATGTAGTAACCTTTTTTGTACTGGAACCATCAAAATAGAATTAAGGATTGTTATTCACCAGTGTGGCCACTTCAGCCTTCAAGGAGCTATATTCTTGTAGTGGAAAAATTATACTGATGGTGTGATTTCTTAAGTATCACCCTCTGAGTGTAGCTGAAGGGCTCAAGCCATGGCTGATCCTTACGTGTTTGAATGAGAGACAGAGAAGATGCAACAATTGAGTTTGTGATGGAAACTTCATGAAAATGAGGCTGACTGCTCCCTCTCTCCCAAGAGAGCCAGGAGCACGTCAGTGTGAGGTCTGGGACTTTCCTTTTTTTTTCCTATAAGAAAATATTTACTGGTTGTTTCCTACATTCCTTAAACAGTCTAAACAACACTGCAGCCAAGAAGAGCTGGGTTTGGATTATCAACTTTTTCAGCTTTTTTAGAGTTGAGCTGTGAAATTGCTGACAAAATACTTAAATACTTTTTTTTTTTTTTTTTAATGGATTTGTTTAGCATATGTCCTAACCAAGGCCATTTTCTCATCAGCTTTAAAATTTCTCACACTAAAATTGTTCAACATCCAAGCATATTAGTGCTGTGCAGGCTGGGAGAGTGCACCCTCCTCCTCTGTGCCTGCTGAAAGATGCAGTTCCCTGCAGCCCTCCAAGCCTGCTGTTGTCAATAGTTCCTCTGCTGTCCCTTTGCTGTTCTGACAGCCAAAGTAGCAATGGCATGTGCCTTCCTCTATAGTTGGCTAGCTTGTTTTGGTCAGAGTCGGCCCAGGGGCTGGTGCTGGGCAGGGGATACCTGTAATGGTGACAAGGAATTGATGGTGGGCTGCTTGTCATTTCCTCATCACAGCTGGTTATAGCATGCCTAGGAGAAGCTGCCTGGACCCATGGATTTACTTTGAGCTGGTTCCTGGAAATACCATGATTAGCCATCAACATCTGAAGAGATGTTTTGACCATTTGTGAGTAGGAGAAACCAGGAAAGTGAGAGTTGAGGAAATGCTCTATTTCTGCTTATGCAGACTTGAGAAATTTTCAACAGTTTGTTGTTATTATTATTTTATTAATATTTTTTATTCATTAGCACCTTATGGCATTGAAACACTCCTGCCTCTTACCTGCTGTTCCGAGCAGTTTTTGGCATATCAATTCCCTGAACACTTTATGCCCTGTGCAGTTACAGCTCTGGGAAGAGGAAGGCTGGAAGATAGGTCACAAAAGAAGGAGCTGCACAGATCCCTGATGTGGTGGAATGGTGTAGACCCTCTTGAGAAACCTGGGACAGGAAAGCAGGGGCTTCACAGAGCTTTTGGGGCCGTAATTCTGGTTGTGTCTTTGTTGGGTTGTTGATTTCCCAGTGTAGATCATGGATACATTGCAATGGTACAGTCACATTTTGGTTTTCTCTGTCTTTAAATTCTGCTGCAGTTTAACCTGCTGATTTGTTCAGCAGTCAGATCCCAGGCAGCTTCACTTTACAGATGTAAGTTTAAGGCAAAGCAAGATTGGTGATGCTTGCTTTCAAACAAGCGGTGGCAGATCAGGTGCAGACTGATGACTGGTTCAGATATCTTAGGATGGAGTAGGTGACTCTCATGAGTAATGGTGGTGTTTGTTGAGATTAAGATCAATTTGCTTACAAAGAATTTTCCAAGGCTGAGATGAAGGAGAAATCTACTTATTTTGTTTAGTCTGAGTTGACCTTCTGCAATTAAATGAAAATAAAGGGATTTCTGTTTTTCATTCTTTGTGAGTCACTGGATCTTGTTATATATAGAAAAGATGGGAGTTCCTTAAATTCCACTGCTTTATCAGGAATAACTTAGTAGCAGAAATATAACTGTTCAGTACTGCATTTTACTGCCTAGATTTAAAAAAAAGTCCATACAGGAGTTTTTCCAAAACTACTCAATGACTTGATTAGAAAACTAAACTTGGAACCACGTTGGTTTAATGGTCATCCTGTTTGATCTAAAATGGACCATGTGCTGCTTTGGTGCTGCTTGTGATTTGAACATGCTTGCTTCCAACACATTCTCTTTCTTATTTTAGCAATTCATCAAAATGAAGAACACAGTGGTCAAGAAATAAGAAGGCTGGAAGAGCTGAAGAGTGCCTCTGATGCTCAGGTAAATGTGTAAGATTAATGGCATCGTAGAAACTTTTTCAGGTCTACCAGCTGACGGATCTGCTTTTGATAGCTCTTTAGCACTGGAAAATGGATTTCCCCCAATGATCTGAGCAGGGATATATAGGAAGTAGAAGTCTGCTGGATATTGTCTTATAAGGCTATTTAGAATAAAACTGATGGTCACCCTGGGAATTAATTCCATGATGTTGAAATCAGACAGCATTTTTAAACTCTCTCTGCTCTTTCTGAATGATACACATAGCACATACCAGATGTGAAAATAAAATGAGTTGTGTTTTAAGAGGCAAGAGTATATGACATTTTGATTGAATTTTAATCACTGTAAGTAGACAGGCAATGAAATGAAGATTCTTAAGAGTCACTTGAGTGTAAGCAACAACCTCTTTCTTTCCTTCCTTAACTGCCCCCATTTACAACCAAAGCATACTTCTAGATATTACTCAGAAGAAATAAAACTACATTCTTCAGTAATTTATTGCGGGATTTCTTGTCACTGTTGATTCTGTGAATCTTTTTTTGATTAATCTTTAGCTCATTCAATCATTCAGTTCACATATTTGAACTGTGCATGATTATACTGCGCATTATATTGGTGGTACTGATTATTGTTTTTAATTTAAAATTGGTTTCTCCCAGTCTTGACTGTTTTTTTTTTTTTTTTTTTTTTGCTTCTTTTTTTCATTTCTTCTGTTCCTTTTGAGAATCTTTTGCTTCCCACCAGTTGTCACCATTTCTTCTCCTGATGAATACAAACTGTAGCTCTTTTCTCTGGACTTCTCTCTGGATTTTGCCAGCTAAAAAGATGATTGATTGTGTGAGAGGGATGGGATATGTAATGATGTCTGTGAGCAACCCTGTTCTATGCAGCCATGTTAGCAGTACCTGAAACCTTCAAGAGATGCAGGCTCTCTAAAGCACAGGAGGGTCTGCTGGAAGCTTCGGTAGACAGCGTGGGTCATGGCAGAAATCACAGGCAGAATGGAGACCATGTGTATGTGCCTCTTATGTCAGCTCTTTACTGGGTATTTACCACACTCATTACAGTAATACTTGAGCAAGGTGTTCTGAAACAACCTGCTCTTTTCTGTTCTTAATTATTTTCAGATATACTGTTTTGCTTGATTGTTGTACTGATGTTGTCATCAAAGTAATGCCTCCTACTTATTTTCATGGAAATTACAACAGATACAAAGAGCATGGTAACAATCTTTGATAGAGCTACAAAGCACGATTTTTCAACAGTCACCACCATTAGCTGTCCATTTTCACCAGTGATAAACAAGAGCCTGCGTGCCGCACTAGTAAAAATCTGGATCAGTGGAGATGACCACTGTTGCCACTGCTGAAATGCACAACCCACTGCCTCACTGTGCTCACATCCACCGTTCGATCTCCATTCAGCAAGCATCAGTGAATGTCAGTGGGTGCCCTTTTTCACACTTCCATGTCAAATGCCACTCTGTCAGATTACCACTGCTGCCATCTGTCACGCATCAACTATGTGTAACAGAATATTGTTAGAATATTGTTATTCAACATCTACTGTCATACCACCAACATCTGCCTCTGAGGCTCTGGGCCAACATAATAAAATGGGAGGTATTACTTTTGGAACATTCCATGCAGTTGCTATTTTGGGGAAGTGCTTGTTTATGTTTATGTAAGAGATATAAAAGGAAAGATTACATTGGTTGCTCAAAGCTTGTAAGTAGACAGCTAGTAGGATTACATGGGCAGATAATAATGAAAGAGTGGTTAATACTGATTTATTCATCTCTCATTCGGCTGCAAATCAGCTTCTGAAGTTTGAAAGAATTTGAAATGCATTTACAATTAATTATTAACTGAGCAGTTAAGGAAAGTGTTGAAGGGCTCAACTGGGAATAGAACAGTGGCATTATCAAAGCAGCTGTTGCTCTAATTTGTTTGTCAGTCCCATAAAAACGGCATTCTGCAAACATTGGGCACAGTTTGGGTGAAGGGTTTGAACGTTCTTTTCACTTTAGTGAGACTGTGCAAGTGACTGGAGCAAAGTGAAAGATCTGTTGAGGCAGTGACATATCGTTATTTAGTTTTCAGGCTGATCAAAGCGGAAGCTTGCAATAATTATGTTTTCAGCAGATGCAAAGGGCATAGTTGCACAGTTCAAACAACACAAATCTCTTCTGTTAGCAAAATTTAAACGTGTGGTGCCTGCTCTAAGCACTGCTCTGCTTGACACAGAATTGACTTACCTTGGTAATGCACAAACCTGGTGGAAATCTGGAAAAAAATCTGAGATTTTTGAACAGATTGTTTCTTAAACAACGTGCCGTAGGGATGCCTTAAGTCACTACCATGTTGACCCTGGCATATTTATTTAAGGATTTTGCAGAGGGAACATTTTCCAGTGGATGTGCTGAGAAACAAAAAGGCATTGTCAGCGTCTTTCCTTTTCCAGCCTCAGTAGTGCCTAGTTCATTTTTCTTCCCATTAAACTTTCTTATTCCATTTCAAATATTCTAGAAACACTTGCTATTATAGTAATTTTGCACTGTAAATATTAGTGAAGTCTTCCTGTAAGGCTCCTACGTGTATTTTTTTTATCATTCATTAAACTAATGTCTGTTAAAGTATACAACTTCATAATTTTTACCTTCAAATAAGTTGGTACTTGCAACTTGGTTGGTATATGTGAATTGGAGGATTAAGCAGAAATATTTGGGCATGCAGGATTTTGGAGGCTGTGTGCCTGCACAGAAGACAAATCAAGACTGCTCTGTGCAAGTAGTGTGGCCGATATTTACCCTTTTCCATAACAGCTTTAAAGGTATTACTTGGAAATTAGATTTATATTGACGAATGAAAAAGACTGGTTGTATGAGACTCTAACAGTATCTCCCCTACCAGCTTTTAGAAGTTGTCATTGATTACTTAATTAGCTGATCTGGATGCTTTCTCATATTACTTGGCAGAAAGATTTGTAGTGGAAAATTGGTTTAATTGCAAAAATCAGAATAAAAAGTGAAAGGCTGATATTTTTGTCCTTAGTTATAAAACAACACATTTAACATTTTGCTTTTCAAGTGTATAATTTACTCCTAGAGCCTAGCATGTACATTTAACTTGATAGAAATCTGTCTTTCTCAGGAATTTTTTAGTCGGCCTTTTACCATCCAGAAGACTGCTGGAGGAAGGGAATGTTTAAAAATACTCTTTCTTCTTGGTGGTTATTTGAAACAGGATGATAGGATTCCCTAAAGAAGTTTCCCGTTTGAATACAGGCAATATTAGTGGCAGAGAGTTTATTTTTTTGCTGGGTGCTCATCCACATAGAAAGCAACAGTACCTTCTATCTGAACATACAAAGAAAAACAAGGACCATGTGTTCAGAAAGTTGCCTTTCTCCACAGTGTTCCTTCGAGTTGAACATGCTGAAGCCAGTTGTTTCTCCCAGAAAAGAAATCCCTCTTCCTCAGCTTAGAATAAGAGTTTTAACCTTTGGGCTTTGCTTCGTATGCTGGGAATCAATACATATTTGTTCAGCAGAGTGAACAGGGCATTTCTGCTCGTTGTCCATCTGACATTTGATGTGCAGGGACTTGTAACTGTCTCTGCTTCTCATAGATCATGGCCTGACTTGTCTGGGCGGAGGTGTGAAAAGTGCCTCCCCAGTAGTTATAGCCCAGATCTAGAGAGTCTGTAAATCTTCATGGATTTGATAGGCTGTAAAACTTTGAGTTGTTCTTAGCCTGCAGGGATTACAGCACACAGATGTTACACTCTGCTAGAAGCATCCCTCAGCCATGAAATAAGCAGGTTTGGCTTTAGCTGGTGTCCTCACAAAACCAAAGCTCTGTGTAGTGCAGATGTCTGATCTCAGCCAGTCTGTGATAATGGCCCAAACTCCCTGTGTGTATGACTGGACAAAAATGTGAATTTTAGCAAACAATTCATCTGACTATTTAAAATGCCTACTGTAGAGTACAAAAAAAGGCATGTGACATTCTTTATTTCAAATAATTCAGTAGGGATGGCTCTTTGGATTCAGGAAGGGAGCATCCTAGGGCTTTGGCTTTGACTTGCAAGATGTTTTATGGACTTTTGAGCAAATACTGATTTAGTAAAACTCAGGGTGAGCACTAGAAAGAAAAGAGCGGAGGAAAAAGGTTTATTTGCAGGCTGCTTCTGAAGTCATGTAGCAGTAATGTAGCCATGCCACATGCCTGGCCCTTGCAAGGCATGCATTCTTCCAGCAGGAAACATCTGGGCAAATAAAGCCATGCAACTCTCAGTGCAAAAGCTATGTCAGCCATCAGCTCTGCTGTGAGCAATTCAGCCCTTGTCAGCTAACTTTGAAGGATGGGTCTGGCATACCTGTATGCAAGCATGAATCTGTCTTTATATATATAGCATTTTTGTAAAACAACCAGTGCTGCATGTTACGGTGGTATGCTATCAGCATAGCTTGAATAACTGAGAGAATATTAGAGAGAAAAGAACAGTTATATAATGTTTTTTAAAAGAAAACCTGATTTTCTTCCTTAAACAGAATTGAACTGTATAATTTGTTACACGGAGAGTAAATAAATGTTGCCCAACTTTAACTCCTACAGCTTGAAAATATGAAACATTGTTGGAGGCAGAGCTGGGAGTTGCAGCATGTTATTTTTAGGAGTGACTGCGTTGCTCTTCCTTCTTTTTCCAGGGCCGTTCCTGGCTAACTTTCCCATGAGTTTTTAACCTCTTGCTCTTGTTCTCTGATGTAACAGGAAACAGGCTGACAGGAACAAACAAAACACAGCCTATCAGTCACACATAGTAGCACTTGATTTAGTTAGCCCTGCCTTGTTCCTCCAGAGTAGATACATTTGGAGAGTCAGATGTGCCCCAGCTCTTGATTTGTTTCCCCAGCAGCAGTTAGTCTGTGCTCAGCAAGCGGCTCAGAGTTCAGCAAATATGATCAAACAGATGCATTTCTTTTAAGGTTGAAATCCTGTGGCAGTGCCATGTCCTGGGACTGTGGATTTAAGTATCTGTTTGCTCTTTCTCCCACCCTTAAGGCAGGGGTTTTGTGCAAGCTTCAGGAGAGAGATGACATTGGACGAATTGAGCTGGTCCAGAAGCTGGCGAGAGAAAACTGTCAGTTTTTGCAGGCGGATAGAAAACAACCAGAGAAGACTGAACAAGTAAGATGTTTCTTGTTTGGGTTTTCTTGTTTGTTTCTGGTTTCTTGTTAGGTTAGGAAGCTGAAACAGTGAAGCTTGATGGTCAGGTTCCGGGACACGCATTAGTCAAGAAACTACGGCAGTTCTCTTCTGTCGTTTACATATCTCTGAAGTGCATTGAATTCAGTAATTGCCTACACATTTAAATTATTATGTTGTTTCTAAGTCTGTTATGATTATAAATATCTTATGCATGATGAAATAACAGGTTATTTCAGGATGCTTTCCATCAAATTGCTGCTAGTGAATATGAAGCGTTTGTCTTTTTTTTTTTTTTTTTAAGGATGTTGTAACATAGTGTGTGAGGTATACAAGTGCTTAAAGTACTCAATTTACATTGTCTTAAAGAAAATTACTTTGCTGCTTTAGAAGGAAGTATTGAGTGGTACTTTTCAGTGTGAATTAAAAAGGGTAGGGAATTCAGAAGTTTCATAAAAATATGTGCTTTCACCCAAAAAGTCACACTGAAGAAAGTACTTCTCTGTTTAATGCTTCCGAAAGCACTTATTCAGATGTTTATAACTGGATTGGAAAATGCACTAGAATATGACTGCTCTGCTTATAGCACAGTGTATTCTATTTTTATTCTCCTGGTAAAGATTTCTGTTCTGATTGCATGTTCAATTAAAGAATCCCAGGCAAATAACTTCAAGAAACAACAAAAATCCTACCTTGTCCTCATGTATCTTGCTGTAATATGTATGTAATTTCTTCCATTTACTACTCACTGGACAGCAGAAGAAAGACCTATGCTGTAGAAAATAATTACTTTCATCTCATCTGCAAGCTCCTTCCTATTGTAGTAAGACTGTACAAAGGAAAAGAGAAGAATCAAATCTTATTTCAGAGCTTCAAACCGTTCTGTTCAGCAGCATAGGAGTTCTAATCCTGTGTAGTTAAAAATGTAGTTGTATCAGTAGGTGTGCACAAAGGAGAAGAGTACTTAGGCTCAGATCCCTGAGATTGAATTGCTCCTCATGATCCACTAGCTGTGGACAGCTGGCAGAATTTCCATGTATCTACAAAACATATCAGCAAAGTGCAGTTAAAAGGTTAGAAGCTTAAGTAAAGAAGATTTTAATCCAGGAAAGATTTCTAATTGTGTTTTGGGATTTTGAAGCAAGATTACAGGCTCTGAGGTATAGAAGAGAGGTGGACTGGTACTCCAAAAGCACAGTGGTGTTTTTGCTGCTTGCTCCAGTCACTGCAGAGGGTGTCAGTTGCAGTTCTGCAGCTATGCAGATTACAGCACAGCTCTATAAATGGAAAGGAAAGAAGTGCTCAGCTTTTCTTCTCATTTGAAAAGTATGATACTTTGCAATTGCTGCTATTTAGGGGGCGAGCGGCTCCAGTTCAGCAGGACCTCAGTCAAGCTGGCTGAGTGGTATAATGCAGAAGTTACTGCTCTTGAACAAGGGTGTGCCGTTAGACCTAGGAAGTGCCAGGAGATATGAAAGTTGTTTGAGATCCTTTATGGGCAAAACATAGGTTATTCCTCATGTGCCCTTTATTTCTTGTGTGAGTTATTTGCTAAGCTTGCTGCTTTCTTTGGGCATGGGCACCAAGAAGGCACAGCTGCAAGTGGGCAAGGTGTGCCACAGGCTTGTCAGTTTAGCTTACTCAAGTACTTTGCTTTCAATAGAAAAAAAAAAAAGCCTAGGGAGCCCTGGTCATAAACGTTCAGGAAGATGTGAGGCTCCATCCCTTCCTCTCCCTCCCTTCCTCCCTTCCCATCTGAGACTGCTCTGGCGTGTGTGTGCTGGCAGCAGTCAGCTCTGGGCAGCCTTCTCCTGCCTGCAGCTGCTCCCTCTCCTTTCTGAGGAGCAATGTGGCAGGCTCTGCAGTGCAGTGAGTGCTGTCTTTATGTGGGCTTTCAGCCTTCCCCCCATCCTACTGCTGCAGAAGTGATGGCAGATTCATTGGCATCGGCTTAGTGCCCAGTCCCTTGTGTTCTGCTGAAATGTTAGAAGAACGTGTTCAGTTTGGGATGTGGTGTTCTTGTAGAGTGATTTGTAGCATGCTCATCACACCTCACAGATGAAGTGTGGAGCTGCTTAGGGAAATTTCTCTTGTCTTATCTCTAGCACTCTGAGTGCTGTGGGCATCTTGTCTGTAGGGTAGGATACCTTGATCTAATGACCAGCCTCACCTGACTCTGAGGACAGATCTTGACTTGGGAGAGTGGAGAGTCAAAAGAGTCTGGTCTTCCTTTATTGCAGAGGTCTGGGAGCAGATCAAATACCTGTCTGATTTCTTCAACATGTAATGTTGGGGACTGTGGTCTATGGCCTACAACTGGCAAGTGAAGCATGGATTAATTTGGGTTGCTGGTTCAGAAAGAAGTGAAGTAGAATTATTTTTTTTCTGAGAAAGAAGTCTGGGAGAGAGGAAATACATGTCAGCTGGGTAGTTCACAGGTGGATACTGCTCATTTAGGAGCTTAGGTGTCAAGAAGAATGGCTTCCTTGAGTTTGGATGTGGATTGAAGGGCATAAAATCGGGCTATACATATGGTATATGATTTTATATGTGCATACATTTTTAATTCATCCTTGAAGCACCCAAGTCAGAAAGACTGTACTTCTTTGGTTCAAAGTTTCCTGAATGCTATCCTTTTTTTTTTTTTTTTTTTTTTTTTTCCCTTCAAATTTATGCTTTGCTTAAAAAAAAAGATCTTAAAAAATCCTATAATTTATAAAGTTTTGTTCACAAGCTGCACATTTGACCTGCTTATTTGTTTCTGGCACCGCAAGCTTGCTGTGAACAGGTTAGAGAGTCATATTGGAATTCAAGGCAGTTTTTGCAGCACAGTGCCAAACTTCTCTCTGGTGAATATTGTGTTTGCTCCAACAGCAATAATGCTTATAGACTTGTTGAGGGGAAAAAGAAACAATGCTGAATTACAGTGTTTTTTTTCCCATTCTCACTTGTAAATGTGTTGCAATAAAGTTCTTAATTAAGGCACTGAATCTGCTATATGTGTTAGTCTTCCTAAACTTCAGTTTTGCTAATGAGTAAATGGTAGTAAATAAGCTTTTAAATAGGCAGCTTGGCTTCTTATCTAAGCTGTCTCATTCCTACAAGGTGAAAACACACTGACAATTAAATAAAAGAAAATGGTTATCTAAGGTGCACAGAAATTATTTTATTTTCAAATATGGGATTAAAATAACTTTAAAAATATAATTACAAGCAAGTTGTGCTTATAAGCCTAGGGAAATGTAAAATGAAGTATTTGTATTTTTACGTTATTTATCTACTTCAGTCATTTAAAACAATTGATTTGACAGAAAATAGATTAAAAATCTGGATTGAAATGTTTGGCTATAGAAAGAGTGTCTACCTTTTGAAAATTTTGCTTAGCATCAGTTACAGAAAGCAAGCTCTGTACATAAAGCTACTTGAAGTAATTTGCTACTGTTCTTTTTGCTCAAACACATTTGAGATGCATTTGAGGCATATTTGCCCTACACAGTATTTTCGGAATGTCTTTTAAGCATTAAATAACATCTGTATGAGAGACTTGATGCTGTTTGCGCTGTATTTGCAGTGAAATTTTGTTTCAGGGAAATGTTGCACCTATTAAAAAATCCCACATGTTTATAAAGTCACTGTTTTATAAAAATTGTAAAAGAACTCAAATGTATTTCAGTCTCAGCAATAGGGAAAAAACATTCTCTTATTTTATACTGTTTTTATAATCAGATGGACTGAAAAAGTTTTCTGCAAATTACTACTAATATTCGAAAGAAGCTTAAGATTCTCTGATGTGTAGAGACTGAATGAAGAATGCAAGTTCATTTATTCAGCTGCATAAATGATATTTTAGTCTGGGGCTATTTCAACACGTCAGTGCATCAGTAGGGAAATGTTTCCCAAATCCACCTTGTAATCCCTTTACAGATTAATTTATGTATTAATAAGAGTTACATACTGTTTAAAAGCATGAACATATCTGGAGCTTGAAAGCACTGATGCTGTGATTTAGCTAATTCAAGATGAAAGAGCTATATCATAGCAGGGCAGGTACTCTTTCTGAAGGACAAGAGGTATTTGAGAGCAGTTTTCTTAATTTACTGGCTACTAACTTTTGTAATAAGTGTTCTCATTAAGGAGACGAATGGTTTGCTCATTGAAGCAGGGTAGTGGTGGGGCTGAGGCTGTGAAAAGGCTTACAAAAGGAGATTAACGATTTAAAGCCTGGGGTTGAATAGATTACTCACAACTGAAGAATTTCTTGAGGAAATTCCAGCCCTGAGACATCAAGACTATTTTGGGGTGCACATATCCAATGGAGTGGGCACTTGTACACAGAGACAAGAACAAGTGTCAGGACGTGCCCAGAGCTGTGGTATTTGTTACCCTGACAAACAGCCTCACACTGATTTATTGCTGAGGTTGTCAGTAATTGGGGTACTGATGGAAAAATATTCTTTCAAACAAATGATGTCCAATCTGAGGTCTGTGCATCACTTCTTAAAAAACTCATTTGTGCTCTCTGCTCTGGCTGGGATGAATCTACCCGGGGCCTTGAGAGCTCATATACTGCTTTTAGCTCCCTCCTATTATATCAGAGGCTGCTTTGTATGTGCAGCATAACTGCTGATCAAACACGTAACAGCAATAGCACAGACAGCATCGGCAGGAACTTTTGTGGCTTGGATTGACATGAGATGGTACAGGTCATTGGAGCAGAAGAAATTAAGCTGTTTCCTTTTGTCTGTTAGGTCCTGTAGTATTAGCCAGGCAGCTATACCAGGGAAAGATGATTGCAATTTTGACTTAATAGTTTTCAACTACAAGCCAAGAAAAAATGAGTCTACTAGCGAGTTTGTCAGTTTATCACTCTGCGTTGATTCAAGCATAAGCAGCATGCATGCGTGCTGCAGAGGTAAGCTGAAGTTCAAGTTTCTGGTCTGAATGAAGAGCAACAGGGATTGGGATTAGTTCTGTCGTGTTCTGGAGAGTGCCATGTTCCTGAAGGTCGATCTTTCATGTACTGGAATGAATACGTAGCCCTAGGTGATCAGCTGCTCTGGGTAAGTCAATCTCTTTATCTTTTGAGAAGGAAAGGATTCTGCAGGTTTTTTCAGTGGGGTAGTATTTTTTCAGTGAGGTGCAGGCATAGGCATCTTTTTGAAATGGAAGAAGTTGAACAGAGATAAGGAAATGGTCTCCGGCTCAGCTGTAGAATTGGGATTGTTTGGCTGCTAGGAAAAGCTGTTTAAACCCCTTGAAACACTTACAGTAAAGGAAAATACTTTTTTCCTTTTAACGATTTTTTAAGAGGGCTTACATTCTTTTTGTTGAATCTTTTAAATGTGGCCCAAGGTTTGGAGAAGAATGCTCTATTACCAGCTGTGCAAAATGGCAGTGAGATGGTAAAGTCTTTATTCCTGTAAAAATATAATTGAGGCGAGTCATGCCTGTGCTCACAACACGTGCTGTGACTGCAGTATAGAAGCATGTGCAGGATACTGCAACACTTGCTCTTTTCCTTTGAGTCAAGTTCTATATTCCCATAATACTTTCTTTCCTCCAGATGCTTGGTCTAGTGTTTAAAAGAAAAGAAAGCCCAGTTTGTTACTCTTTGATTTATTCTGTAACATTAAATGGCTTTGTATAGAAGGAAATTCCACATGCACATTTTGCCTGCTGGGCTTTCTTTGGTGTGGGGCAGTGACTCATTCCTGTATGCAACAATAGCTTAGCTAATAGAGTGGAGGGGGTAAAAAAGGCAAGTGATAACAGTTTAGGGCAGGTTTAGCAACAGTCTAAAAGTGAATGGTGGGAGCCCTGGTGCCTAGATTTTATTTTTGACCCATTGGTTATTTAATATGTAATTTTTTCCAAGTCCCATCACTTCTCTGTGGCTTTGTTTACCCAGGTATAAAATGGGCTTTTGAGCAGTAGGACCTTGAGGGAGTGCTGTAAAACCTGTGGTAGTTAATGAGTGTTGATGAATTGCTTTGGGATCCTTGAGAAATGGTTTGGGCATTCCAGCAGGATGGAAGCAGCTAGACTTTGAGCCAGTCCTGCTCCTGCACCCTGTTGCCAGCCCTTTTGGTGCTGCCTTGTGAACAGAAGGGATAATCCAGCTGAAAAATAAAACAAGTACACCCTTTTGGTGGGGATGTTTTCCAGTTGGGTTAGTTTTCTACGTGGTAGAAGGATGCGGGCATGAGGTGGGAATGAGATATGGTGACAGAGCTGACCCTTACAGTGACAGCGTGCTACCTCTTCATAATGTAGAGCTCAGATACTTCCAATTCTGTTCAGGTTTAAGCCCTCTAGTTAGGGACACCAAAACTTCATTTTACAAATTGTTCTGAAGTTTTGTCCATCTGCATAATTCATTGAGAATTTGCTCAATCAAGTGGTGTTATTGTGTTACTTGCATATGTTGTTTCTGTGGAAATAAATAGGAGTGATTACTTTTGGAGCAGCTTACATAATTTGACCTTCACCTGTCAGTGATGGAGAGCATTTGAGTCATTCCTTACTTTACTCTCTTTTCTCTGGGAACTGAAACCAATCAAAGACAGCTGGCTATAGCTCACACTGTGGGCTTGGCTGAGATGAAACAGTGAAGGTATCTAGAAAGATGTTGCCAAGCTAGAAATTGATGCCTGTATACCACATCGTCCTCTCCAGAGGGTGTCTGAGATTTGGTAGCCAGCCCACTAATCACAGTCATTTAGAAGGACTCGGGGCTTCTAATCATCTTTTTTTTTTTTTTTTTTTTCTCTTTTATTCCTTTTTTCTTTTCTTTTTTTTTTTTTTTTTTCTTCATATTCTCACAATATGACAAGAGGAGGCTCAGGGGAGACCTTACTGATGTCATAAGTACCTGAAGGGAGGTTGTAGTGAGCTGGGGGTCAGCCTCTTTTCTCGTGTAACGGGTGATAGGACTAGAGGGAATGGCTTCAAGCTGCGCCAGGGGAGATTTAGGCTGGACATTAGGAAATACTACTTCTCTGAAAGATGGTCAGGCAGTGGAATGGGCTGCGCAGGCAGGGTGGTAGTGGAGTCACTGACCCTGGAGGTGTTCAAGGAACATTTGGACATTGTGTTGAGGGACATGGTTTAAAGAGAACAATTGGTGATAGGTGGGTAGTTGGACTGGATGATCTTGTAGGTCTTTGCCAACCTTGGTGTTTCTGTGATTCTGTGAAATATATTTAAGAAGAACTTGCTGCTTCATTGCAGTGTAGATTTGGGCCAGTAATGCAGGAGACATATATTAAACAGATAACCATGTTTCCTGAAAATTGACAATGTCTGCACAACTCAGTTTGCTCCTGTTTTGAGCACATTCTGTGATAAGAGCTGCTCTTGCAGAAGGTGGTGTGGTTCCTGTGGCAGGATGCTCTGCACCAGCAGGGATCTCCTTTGATTGCTGACATCACAACCCTTCCCAGCTGCTGGAGCAACCTACCTTTCTGCTGACATCTGGCGGCCTGTGACAGGTCCTCACTGGAATAAATGCCAGCAGCATTTGTCAGTATTTGCTCCTGCAGGCAAGATCACCTGGAGTGTGGGGTGTGAAGAGTCTGCCTTTCCCTTTTATTCAGCTGCCTCCACTCTGCCAGAGTCAGTCAATTTGCAATGAGGGCCTTTTGGAAAAAAGTGTGTAAAGTGTGAAGAAGGGCAGCTGTAAAGTATATGGCATTGCCTATGTTGTTGGAGCCTCTGCCACAGCAAGCAAAGAAAGATAACTTGACCTTGCATTTCTGCTAAGGCCGTTCTGTCACTCACTGTGCCTGCCTGCATTTTAAAGCTTAGTTCAGCTCCTGCTGATGTTAATAGGTATTTTTCAGTGAGAGCAGAGTATAGCCCTTGGGGTCTAACGCTTCTGTCGTGCTGTAGCCTTGGAAGGTGGTGGCATTTTGCAAGATGAGCTTGGCACACAGCCACCTGTGGAGAATGCTGATTTGGTAGCAGTTAATACACCACTTGCATTCATTTTTTTTTTGGTTGCATGTGGAAGCTCAAAGAGCAAAGGAATGAAAACCCAGGCAATGAGGGGATTTTTGCTGACTGTCCTCCTCTAAATCAAAGCAGGTATTCCCCTTTCCTTCCTCGATTAGCGTTCCTACTGCTGTGTGCAGCACCTTCTATATTCTAATTCACAGCATGTGAAAATAACGTTTTAAGTGCATATGCATGAATTTCATCTTAACTACTGGGTGAAAAGTTTTAATTAGATGTTTCATGTGGAAACATGAAAAAGGATTGGAAATTAGCAATGACCTCGCAGCCTCAAATATGCTTTCTGATAGCATGTGGCAAATGCTAAAAAAAAAAGCCATTCTCAGCTTTTTTTCACTCTGTGGAACAGGGAACACTGATGTGTGGGAGCAGCAGGTGGTGCTGGTCGAAGGAAAAAGCCTCATTTGGTGCCTTGGAAAATAATAGTGACCTAACTCAGGAAGATCACGAATAGTGTGTGGTATTTCCTTGAGCAGCTTGCTGAAAAGCAAATCTCAGATGGATTTCCAAGCTCTGTATTGTGGTAAGCCCTGAGCAGGGGACAGTGCTGAATTACACAGCCCTGTTTGGTCAAGGGAAAGGCATACAGCCCAAAACCTGTTTTGGCTGTGTTAATGCATCAGCTCTGTCCCTTGAAAGTCTGTCTGACACTGCATCACCTGCAGCAGCAGACTGAGAGCATCAGCCCTTAATTCACCATTTTCTCTGGTAGATGATGGGAGCAGACCTGGACAGGCTCTACTTGGAGCTGCACTTCTGCTTAGCCCAGTGCTGGGAAGAACCAAGAACCTGCTCCTCTTTAATTTGAGACATTAGCACCAAATTCAAATATGCATTGCCTTCTTGATGTGGTTGAAATATTGCAGTATCTCTTGCATTTTTAGGTTAATGTAATGTAAGTCTAAGTCTTTTTATCGAACAATTTTGATACTGCAAATAGGGGATCTTTCTCCACAGAAACATTAAAAAGATTGAATGAAGTGCTTGCAAAATATGCTGTTTGGCCATATTTAGCAAGCTAATAGAATTGATGTGGTTATGGTGAAGGGAAGGCAACTCAGAGCTTGCTGGAACAAAAGGGTCGGGATTTTTTCAATTCTCACACGCAAGGCCTTGTTGTTTAGGTTTGGAGCTAAAAACCAACCACATTCAGGCCTGGATTTCCTTGTGTGAATGGCACAAAGCTGAAATCTATACTGACTCTGTCTTTTTTTCCCCATGCGCAAGTTGAATCAACACACTGAGTCTGTCTAAATAGTCAGTCCATACATGGTGCCTATAGAGAGATATATTGATCCTTTTTTTTTTTTCTTTTTTTTTCTTCCTGGATTTAATGAACCTGTGAAAAAGAAATGTGTAGATTCTAACTGAAACTTTATGTGCAGTAAGTCCTTTACTGCCATTCCCCACAGAGGTAGAAGTCCATCAGGTCTGGGTTAGGTATGGACTGTTCAGCCTGCTTTATCACTGCCATCAGAAGGTTTTCCAGAGGAGTTTGAGCAATGTGAGCAATGCCCTACTGAGAACCCAGGTGATGATGTCTTATATATGGGGTCTTTCCCAAGGTTTCATTAAGGATACGGCAGGCTTCCTCCACCAACAAGCTCAGGGTGCTCATGGTCCCCCAGTTCTCTTTTCTGGAGAGATAAGTGCCAATGTGTGTTCATGCTGTTCATGTATTCATAAAGTAGATTGTAAAGCCTGCTGAAAGCAAAGCTTATCTCCTACACGATGTACTTATGGAACCTTTTTTCATGTTGGAGAAATAACCAGCCATTTGCACGCAGCCTCAGCTGGCAACCTAAAGAAGCTGCTTTCTGCTGATGATCCATCTGTGGCAACACCTCTCTCCTTTACATCTCTTCAGACTGTACCAGTTGTTCCTCTAGTAGTTTCTGAAAAATTTGAATCTCTTTTTCAGTACTTCAAAGCAGAGCCTGAATCTCAGGGATGGCGTCTGAGCCCTGTACAAACTTTTGTGCCCCTCTCTCAGAGATGTTGGTGCTGTGCATTTTGCCTTCCCTGCACTCCATCTGGTGCCTGCTGATGGAGAGAGTGAGACATGCAGGCTGTAGCAGGCTCCCCAAAGAGCAGGGCTGGTGCTGGAGCCTGGGCATTACGCAGGGACCCCTAGATCAGGTGCACTCTTAAAAGTGACCTCTGTTATTTTTTTCAGAGGGACAGCCTTCGTTGCAGGATACCTCTCAAAATCAACCTTTTTTAATTTCATTTTGGGCATTTCCTTGCAGGAAGCTATGCTGGCACAGAATGCTCCAATTGTACAGCGGAGCAGTGGGCATCTGTACTAAGTTGTATGGGATCCATAGCCATCTGCAGGAGGGAATTGCTCTGTTCTTGCGCTGGGTGGCTGTATGCTTCCAGGAACTCCTCTGTTCCCACTCCCACCCTCAGCTGTTACAGACACACTGATGTATTCATGCTAATATGGCTATCTTTTCCCTGTTACAAAAGTTACATTTCTGTTGTGCGGGGAAGAAGGGTACAGTTTGTCTTTCTTATTTTCCCTGTCTGCTGCTATTGTGATGCTCTCACAATGCTTGCTGGCTAATATTTACCTGTTAATCAATTGACATCTACTGTTTTCACTGGAGTGACATGAAAATAGTAAATATTTGCACTAGACAAAGGCTATGCAGTAAATTGTACATATATCTGTTGTTCTAAGATGCTATTAGTTTTTAATTTGTCTGATGTTCACTCTGTTGTGAATATCTCATAGGAGTGGAAAAAAAAGGCAATTTAGTAATTTAATTATAGTGGAATGGTAGAAAAGATTGCCTTACCTGCAGTAAGAAGAGATGAGGGTTTTGCAGTCCAGCAGATATAGCAACAAAGCTGTAAGATCTGCCTTACCATGATACTGTGTAAATTAACTATAATCTTTTAAGCATTTGCAGTTTTTCTTGTAACTTGTTAATGCTGAGGTTTCCTGTGTTCCAATGCTCTCGTGCATGGAGAAGATCTGTGTCGAATAGCTGGATGCCCAGCCTGCTAAAAAAAAAATCCTATTGATTAATATGCTAATAATTCTTCCCATGGTATGGAGTCTTCACGTTGGCCATTTTGCTAATGCAGCACAACATGTAATATCAAAATGCTCGTACCACTTTTGCTTTTATAGCAAATAATTTGTTCCAATCCTTTTTATGTTCCTGTTTTTTTTTTCCTCTCTGCTTCTCCACGTGCATGCTAAGTGCTTCCTATAGCAAAACTTCCCTTTGCTACCTCAGACAATATGTTTAATGAACTTCATCTGTATTGCATTGTTAAGGGCAAGGAGTTAACTCTAGATCAACTGGGGCTTTTATAAAAATTAAAGCCACAGGAAGTTGCTTTGTCAGGGGAAATCGCTGCCAAGTATCATAGGAGCTCTCACTTTCCTGGCACACTCAGGACAGGGAAACATTTTCATTTTCAGGCCCTAGCAGTTTGACATTCAGCATCTTGACTTCTTTTGCTTTACCTCTTTTTAGTACATGAATGTTGTCCATCAAAATGAATTGTTATGAATTTGCTTATATTTAAATAAGAATTGAGATAATATAGAGATACCAGATAATTAGAGGCTTAGCTCGTGCTGTACGGAAACATTTTAATCAGATCAAATAAAAAATTGCATTTTACTTTAAGCATAGTCTAATTTTTAATGAGACAAAGCTTAAAACCTGATGAATTGGCACTGATTTTGTGATGTGATATTCAGAAAAAATGCATCCTGAATACCAAATGAGTGAAAGTTACTATCATTGCTGTGTTTTTTATTGTGACCTTGGAAATTAGCTTCGTGTTCTCCACATTGCTAACCTTGAGGCACAGCAGTTGGCAAAATAGCACTGGAGGTTAGCCATGCTTTTGCTACGGTGATCGTGGGGGCACAGTTTATGGGGGCAAAGGGGAATTGCCTTCAAGGTCTGCAAACAGCCTGAAAGTTCTAGTGATGACTGCATTTTCAGTTTTCATTATCCTAGCAATGTCCTTCTATGCCATTAGAGCCTTATGCAGCTAAAAGTAAAGGGACCAGAGGCTGGGTCCCCCAAGGGGACCTCTACATAGGGTCATTCAGCATGGAGATTTGTCCTCACAAAATATTCTTTGGCACAGCATTTCCTTGGGAAGGCAAGTGGGCAGCTATGTGCAAGGTTGTAACTGTATGTCATACAACAACCCAGCAGCCTATGACTGTGCTGTGCCAGCACAAATCCAGAGTGGTGGAGAAGGATTGAACTTTGAAGAGAAAGATTTTCCTCTGGGATAGATGGAGGCGTAAGACAGGGAGAAAAGCTTTTCTTTCCTTTTTTGCCTTTCATGGGTAGTTACATGACTGGATAGTTACACATTTGTTACTAACACTGGAACATAAATCCTAATGGATCTTTAATAACATTAGATTGTGATCACTTGCATTTCAAGGGAGCAGAGGAAAATGTAAGCCACTTCTGTTTCAAATTACCTGAAAATATGATTCATTTTGTTAAAAACCTAACAGAAGCCTTAATATTTCTGATACTGGAGATTTATAGACTTTTTTTTTCCCCAGTTGAACTACTGTGGTCTGTCTTTCAGATCGCATTCTCTGAATCCTCGTATGGCTGTGTTAAAATTCAAGGCATCCATAAGGCACAAGTCCTCCTGACCTAGTGCTGTAGTTAGGATAACGCATAAAATAAATCATCGCAATTACAGAGGCAGTCTCAAGCACTTAGCAACTCAGGCGATTGCTTCTTGAAACATGACTGAACTGAAGAAAGGATCATTAATTATTTCCCTAGAGTACTTGGATATTGTAACCCTCTCCACAGGGTTCTATTAGGGAGGTAAGACCTGGTCATTTGTTCACACATCTCATTTTCTCTTTCCTTTGCTCAAATCTCTCTGACAGCTGATGAATTCCGGAACATGTCTCTTCTTCAGCTGTGACATCTCCTTACCTGTCAAGGTTCAGGTCAAACAGCAAATGGCCAGTGGGATGAGAATGGCAAAGTAAACAGGTTTAAGAAGTTATTGCTGGAATGAGTTAGGGTAACTGAGAGATACAGCTGTAAAAATGCTTTCCTGAGTAAGGAGGAAGGGGTTGGTTAGGTGAGAACTCGAGTTTGCACACAAAAAGAATACAAATCTAAATAAAGCTCTTACATAAAGCTATGATAGTCGGGAAGGAGTCTGAGCTGGGAATGAGGGAAGAGAGGTGAGGATCAGAGATATGGAAGGGCTTTGTTGTTTCTTGGGCACAACCATAGGTGTTGGTAGTGTCCAGGGAGTCTGTGGTCTGCTGTGTGGTGGTGATGGAATGTGGAATGGGATAGAGAACAGGGTCAGAAGGGAATCTGCACCGGTGGCCAGAGAAATCCCTCTGTGTCTGGTGTGATATTAGATACCAGCATGTAGTATTGCACTTTTGCTCTCTGTCATTTCCTGTAGGTGACGCTGTGTCAGGTTGCTTGGGTGTCCAAGAAGGAGAAGACATTTTGGGGGAGGAGAAAGGTGGTGATCCAAGGAAGATTGCTGGGGAATCATGTGTTGATGCTGCTCTTGGAAGTGAACTAAAAGGATGGGGAGGGAGCCATGTGTGGACATGATAGTGGTTGAATGAAAGCTAGAAAAGAGCAGCAGCCCAGAGACGGATGGAAATTTTAGTGTTCTGTGGATGTGATTGGCAGGAAAGGAATATAGTCTGGGGAGATTTTTTTGGAAGAGCTGTCTTTGTAGAAAGTTGGGAAGAGGGGAGGCCTCTGAGGGAGAGGCTGAATTTTGGCTGCTGATAAAATCAGAGCCTGCAAAATCATGCAGCAGCATGGTTTGGGACTGAGGCAAGGGCAGATCAGTTGTCCTTGCTTCATGGGAACAGACATCCATCTAATGGGTGGGGCAGGTGGCTGGGGACAGGAGCTGCTCCATCTGCCCACAGTGTGCTGCTGCACATCCAACAGCTCCTCATCCAACAGGAGCACTCCTCTAGCACTGCTGTGAGCAGTCTTCTGGTGCCAGGTCTATTGTGACCTTGAGAGGCACGTTGTCAGTGTTAAATGTT
Source organism: Centrocercus urophasianus (assembly GCF_019232065.1). Lineage (NCBI taxonomy): Eukaryota > Metazoa > Chordata > Aves > Galliformes > Phasianidae > Centrocercus > Centrocercus urophasianus. The sequence continues at coordinate 17,764,843 of NW_024884711.1, forward strand.
AAGTTTTGACTGAGGTGAATCATAACAAAGCATTCAATTGCTTATTATTCTTCTTGTTATTTTAGTAGTCCTTTCTTTTCTGATGATGGATCCAGTTAAAAGATCCCGTACGAAAATAACATTTTGAATCACTTGTACCAACTTTTGGCGGAGGAGACAGTGCAGTCTGGACTATGGCACTCCTGTGCAAATTCCTCAACAAAGGAGCATTCTGTGCAGAGGACACACAAGCATACGTATGAGTGTTTACTCAAGATGCCTTGCATCTCATTGCAGAAACCATGTGATTTACCAGTTGCCATGGTAACTATGCATTTTTTCTACTCCGTAACTTGTATAAATGTTGAGATTGCCCTTGGTGTAACTAACTTACCTTCCTCCTAAAGTTGGACACGATTGTATTATCAAAAAGAAGCAGAGAGGAGACTCCCAGCATTCATAGTGAAATGTATTTTTAGACTGTATAGTCAGTCAAGCAGCAGATATTTTCACCTCTCTGGAAAAAATTGAAGTATCTTAACATGTGATTATTTAAATTCATAAAACAGGAGAAATATAAAATGTTAAAACATCTAGCTGGCATTGTATATTTTTTGTGATTATTATTGTTTGCGACATTTTGGTTTCCTCAATACCTGAAATTTTAATTTTATAAAGTATTATTCTTTACATAAGTATACAAGAAATCCCTTCTTTTTTTCTATTGTAATCTTGCAATAAAATTTCTTTCTTGCATGTTGTAACCTCCACTTTGGGGTGGATTACTGCCAATAAATAACTGGTTAATTGTTAACCTCCTCTTCCCCTCCTTTTCTCTCTTTTCTTTCATATTCTTGCTAAATGTAGACAACAAATCTACCAAAATATTTCTGTTATATACTATTGGAGTTAGTAGGCATTTTACCCTGCTTAAGAAATGCAGAATACTATTAAATGGAAAGAGTGGGCTTTATTTTTCCTTCTACCCCTTTTTTCCTTTTTTTTTTGGCAGCCTCATTGTCTCCTTAGGATACATTATCAAGTCTGTATGTGATTAGTAGCTTACCTATTTTCAAGTGGTTTAGATGCATTAATTAATTAGCAAAAGAACCATTAGGAAGATTTAGAAAAAGACTGGTAATTTCAGGCTATTTTGGAGGTAGTTAAAACTGTCATCTAAACCCAAGGATGTGATATTCAGTGTGATAATAATTTTTTTTTTCTTCTCAGAAGAAATCACAGCATTATATCCAACTCAGAAAACAAACAAACAAACACAGGGTAAACTCTAGTTTGTGACTGTTTCTGTTTGATTAGCAGATAAGTACCTTGGTCTTATTTTAAATGTTAGGTTTGGAATACATGTTTTACTGCCTTATTCAGTGCTTGTTCACACTTTCTCTTGGAAGCTCTGTTAAATGTCAGTGTGTTTGAGAAATTTTGGTTTTGGAGTTCTCTGGAGTGAGCATGAGCTTCATATAGTAATCTGGTTTCTGGAGTTCATTTTAAGCCTTTTGTGAAGCCAGAACCAGACAGGCTTTTTTGCTCGGTGTTTGATTGTGAACAATCGGTTCCTTCTCTCTGTGAGCATAGGGGCTTTAGGAAAAGATAGGTGCTTTTCAGGGATAAATGCAAACGGCACCTCAGTTTGGTAGCTAAGTTTTAATCCTCCATGCTTGCATTTATGGCTTATAATATGGATAGCATATATGCTTGTATTTCCCCATTTCCTTTTTTTTTTTTGTACTAGAGTGGCAGTGTCAGCACTCAGTGGTGCTACAGACCTAGGGCAGGAGACAAAGGTTTCCCTGGCAGACAGTGACAGGATAAATCAGTTTTTACAAATAATGTTTTATTTCACACTGTGCATAAGTTGGAAAAAAAAGAGACTAACAGCCATGTCTGTTTGACTAAGAAGCTGTAGGTGCCCAACGTAGGTAATTAGAACAATGTAAGGCTGACAGTGTCATATATTTACTGCCGTCTCTCTTCCTTTCATTCAGGAGACTTTATTTATTGCTCTGTCCATTATAGAGGTTGTAAAGCCTTTGCACATGTGTCCTTACCAAGGTGAATATTTGTCTATGTTAATAAATTAAACCAACTAATGTTATTGAGTTATGTTCTGCAGTTTTCATGGCTGTGGGAGAGCTGCGTGCATGCTGCCGTGGAAGCTGAGTTCCAGCTCTTTCAGATGTTAATCAATTTGTTATTTAGTTCCTCTTGTATTCCAGTAATTTCTAGAATTTAACATCTATGTTGTCAAGATTATTCTCAAGTAGAGCTTCTGTGTATAAATCACCCTTGTTTTTATTTTCCCTTACACGTATGGCAGTAGTAGTTAGTGTTGGCAGTTTTGGGGTATCTGGGTGAAGTCTGAAGTCTTCCCCACTTCATAACTAAGAAGTCCTGTAGTCATCCTGTTATTTCCTTCATGAATTTTGCTGAACTAAGGCTTGATCCTCTGTCACTACATCACTGAAACATGGTTCTGTCAGCAACTGCTGGGTTGAACTGGTGCTTTATGTGCAAGACGGATACTTGCACCTGACTATAGGCTTTTTGTCCTGTAGAAAGTCTTAATTCTTCAGAAGAGAAAGTTCTGATTCAGGTGAAAACAATACAGTTGAAAATGAGAGTAGAAGTACAGACTTAGTTCTCCAGCCACCTATTCTGAAGGCTCAGGGACTTGGATGCCCAGGCAAGGGACCGGGACCCTGAGGCCCTGGCAGCATGGGGAGTGCAGAGAGCCTGACAGCTTGGCTTTCCTTTGGCAGAAGGCAGAGGGTCAGTTCTCAGGAATCCAAGTATTTTCAAAAGGGAAAAGAAGTTGTGTTGAAAAATCTCTATCCAGCTCCACACTGCTGCGCTAATCCCATGGCAACTGAAAGAGATAGTTAGCACCTGCCCCTTTGGTTCTACACTCACATTAATTTATCCTGCCTTATTTCAGGTTTGGGTTTTTTATTTATTTTTTTTTTTTCAAGTACATGTGCTCTAGGCCTTCAGTTGTTCCATATCCTTGTGTTTTTGAAATAAGTGCTGCCCTGCCAGCTGTGAGAGAATGATAACAATATTAATGTTGTCCTCATGTCTTTTGTCTCTCACAATCCCCCCTCCTTTTCTCCTCAGCTTTTGTGTGGTTTTAGAGGGAAGGACTCCTGGGTTGTCCTTGCCAAGGTGGCAGCACTCTGTCAGGCTGTCAGACTTATCTCCAAAGAGCTGTGAAGAATGAGTGCTCAAAGACAGGGGAAAACGAAACGCACAGCCTTCAGTTGTCTCAAAAAGACATTTGTCATTATCCAGCAAGGAGGTGTGGAGGGCTAAGGCTATGAAGTCATTACCTTGGTGATTGTGACACCAGTAATGCTTTCTTTCATGTTATTTTAGCAACTGTGCTTTTTTCCCTATGTTAGACATTTTGCTTCCTTTCATTGACCTCCGATCCATAAAGGTGCTTTTAAATGGCAATAGTTGGAGGTAATGGGGGCTCAGTCAGGGGCCTGGCCTTGGTCCATTCCTTGTCACTAACCTGCTGTGGAACACAGTGGAAGGCTCTCCTCTTTTTCCTTTGGCTTTCCTGAACTATACAGATTTTTACTTTTTTAAGTGATCTGCACAATGAAGCCCCAGTTTTGCCTGCAGTGGGATCACTGCTGTAGCTCAGGAAGATATGTGACTGAGGTTTCTTTTGCTCACACGAGGACTGCGTTTAGCAGTGGCCTGTTCCCGTGAGTGGTTTCTTTCTTCTTAGTAATAGGGAAGGCAGAAATAATCCTACTCTCAGCAGTTTTGGGATTACAGGCAAAAATTGAGTTCCTTGATGTATGACTGTGTAGGGATATTAATCTTTTCCCTGATGCCTGTTGTCTGTCATCTCTGTCTTACCAGCACTATCTGTTTGACCCCTCTACAAGGGTAACTTATTATTAACGTTGCCTTTGCAGCAGCCACTCAGTATGCAGATGACAGCACCAACAATTTTTGCAAAAGGGCCTTTTTCTGTGCATTACTAGACGTGATATTCCAAAAGATTTTGATTTTTTTGGCCAAGATGTGGCTCGTGCTTGTTTTAGCATCATGTGCAAAGTGAACTTATTCAGAGCAGGTTCTGATCAGCATAACTGGGGTTCTTTGCTGTGCATCACTGAGACAGGGAGACACAGGGAAGTTTTGGTGTGGTCCCTGCGTTCCCTTTGGAGGTGGCAGTTGAGTAATTCCAAGTGTTTTGTAGCTTTATAGACTAGTCAGAAGTCACTCACAGACAAAATGAAATTACTGCATAAGCCATTTGAATTTTTCATTAGTGGATATCTGTTTCTCCCAGTATTCTCTGGATTAGCACATAGCTATTACAAGTAGATTTAAATGGTAGACAGAGAAATAGAAATATCTGAGTACCAAGAAGAATTGGAGAAAAGTTCATGCAATGAGAAAAACAATAAAATGTTCTACAGGCTGTGCTTTGTGGAAATAAAATAGCATAACCTTTTGAGAGTATTTTTTTATTCTTATTATTCTTAAAAATTGCCACAAGAAAAGCTGCTTTTGATCATCCTGCTGTTCAGTAGAGTAATTTTTCCCTTGAAATTTGGAAAAAGTGGTAGACATGCAACTGGCTACAAAATAGGCAGTTCCATTGAAAATGTTTTGTGCTACAATTGTAAGTTGAGGTAGAATAGTAACATTTTTTTTTTTTATTTCTGTCTTTCTAGAATAAAAGAATATTTACCAGTCTCCTTCCGTAGCTCAGGTCAGTTGTGCTGGTGACTTTGAAATGCTTTTCTCCTGCTGCAGTTGAAAGTGACTTGAGCCTGTTAATGTAGATATTGGTCTCTCTCAAAACTCAGTGAAATATGGCAACACATTCTGAGATGTATTATCCACAGAGATCAGAGATACTGCAGTCAGTCTCCACTTCAATTGTGATGTATTCATTTCCAGTTTCTTGTCAGAAAACGAGGGGATATCCTGTAAAGAACAGGTCCATTTTTTGGTATGTGTATGTCTACGTAGGTGACTTGAAATCTAAATCTGCTTACGGATTCCAAGTAAAAACATAGCAAGGTATAAGCAAGTAATCATCTTTAATCTTTGATAGATGTTGTCGCTTATAGGGGAAGCTGCTAATAGGATGCTTTACTTTTCCTGCTTTCTGCCACATGTGTAATACAAATATGTATTTTATAGCTAGGACTAATCTCACTGTCTACTACTAGCATTTGTAAACACCTCACACTATGAACATCCATCTTTGGTTGTGTGTGAGCTTGTCAAATCTTATCTGCTTGTTCCAAAAGGTGTCTGCCTCAGTTTTTAATGAAAAATAGAGCTAATGTGGTTGAGAGGCTGCTAAGAATAAGGTTAGATGTAAACTCTGTTTTGCTATGTTAAAAAATATCTGACAGTGGTTTCTCTAAAAAGCTCCTGTACCCTTCTACTTCTGAAATGGGATTTAAAATCCCTCCGGGGTCAGTCTTTGTGGCTTTTTTTTTTTTTTTTTTTTTTTTTTTTTTTTTTCATCTTCATAAAAATCCATGCAACATCCGAGCAAAAATATATCTGTTCAAGAAAACTATCAGACTTCTGCAATGAGGATCTTGTTACTTGGTGTCTCTTGTCCTGCTTTTCCACCTATTGGAGCAGCTTCCCTGCACATCACTGGGCCCTCCTTTACCCTTATGTTTCCAAGTGCCTTCCAGCCTCCAGCTTTGAATTTCACACTTCTCACAGAGAAATATTTCCTTATACCCCCAGATTTGGATGCAGGGATGTTCCGTGGGTTCCCTGAGCAGGGCAGGGGTCCCACTCTTTGAGACACGAATGGTCCTGGGAATCCTCTGTGTGTTTTCCCCATTGCTCAAGGATGACAACACAAAACACAACACAAAACAGAGGCAGATGTGATCAGCATTATCTGATTGTGTTGAGTCAGTTATACCAAACTGTGCTATGAAAACAAAATGTTCTTGCGCTCCATAGCTCCTAGAGAAGGCAATTTCCTTGTTATTTAATGTGATTTTGAAGTAGATAGCCTCTATAAGATTTGCTTTGTTGTGTGTTGCTCAAGGATTCTCCTTTTTGCCTTTGCTCAGTTGTTTGGCAGCAAGAAAATGGTATGTGAGCTGGCTTTTCGGTGCTCTGTTTGTAGATGCCTTTATTCAGCTTCTCTCTTAATTTCTGTGTTACTTTACCCATTGAGATCAGTAATGTGAGAGCCTGTCTATAACAAGGTAGCTCTAGCTCCCTTTTTTGAAAAGAAAGTGTAGAGAAAAGTTCTGTCATTGGGAAGAGCATTGCTAGCTAGTGGTGTTTCCACGTTACAAGTGCTTCACTGATGTCTATAGCAATGTACAGATAACCTGTCCTGGGAAAGACACAGTATTCCATGTCCTTTGCAGAGCACTGTTCTTTTTAGGAAGAAATGGGCTGCCAAGAGTTCTGGGTCACACAGAGCTTTTCAGCTCCGTTTCCAGCTGTGGATGTTTCCAGGAGCTAGCAGGCAGCACGTTCTGTGTACAGTTTCCATTTCAATTAGTTCAGTTAGGTCCAAAACAAGGAATTCAAGTGACATGGAAATGTCCCTGGCTGATATCAGATTTATTGGCTGCTTTGACTGGAAGTTGAGTTCTTTCATGCCAGTTGCAGAAAGTGCAGAAACCAAGCGCAAGAGGACAGGGTCAGGTTGAGGGTTAGGAAAAGGTTCTGCACCAGAGGGTGGTAGGCATGGAACAGGTTGCCCAGGGGAGTGGGCATAGCCCTAAGCCAACGGTGTTCAAGGAGCATCTGGACAATGTCCTCAGACATATAGTTTGGGTTTTGGGTGGTGCTGTGTGGAGCCTGGAGCTGGACTTGATCCTTATGGGTTCCTTCCAACTCGGGGTATTCTCAGGGTATGCAGCTGTCCTCTGTAACAAAGCTGCTGACACACCGGGGCTATGCACAGCACTAGCACAGATACCTCTGCTTCCTTCTGCTCCAGCAATAACTCAGATGGGCATATTCCTGCTCATGTGAAGCATAACCTACACAAGTTAAGGCCCGCTAAGCAAGGAGCTCCATGTTTTGTTCCAGTAAGCATATAAATATTTATACCTCCCCAGGCCTACTTTCACACTGAAAAAAAAAGGCAGTGCTTGTCTGCTGTTAAAATATATTGCTTGGGAGATAAAATAGCTTATCTCAGTAGGAGAAAGATAGGTGGGAGTGGTGGAAACTTGACCATAATATTGGCCAAAAGGCTGCCAAGTACAGAGGGCCATGCTGCTGGCTTGGAACGCCTGCTGGGAAATGGCATAGAGGTTGATAGTGTCGTGATCAGCTATCAGGAGATGAGAGGATTCATTAAAAGCCGTAATAAATGTGGAAAAAACATTCCTAGCACTTGTGTAGCGTGGGAGTGAGCGGTGCTTTTGAAGAGGCAGCTGAGGCATGAAGAGTCTGGGCAAGTGGTTTGCTCGAGGCCACATTTGGGTATTGTCGTGCCCCTACAAGTGCACAAATCCAAAGGAAAGGGTCAAGCAGGCAGCACAGGAGGCTGCAGGCTGAGGGGCAACGTCACCCACCTGAGCGTGAGATACTGTTCTGTTGATGTGGTGGGAGCAGTGGCAGCGCTGAGCCGTGTGTGGTTTGTGCAGGGTACCCTAGTGAGGGCTGTGTAATGGTCTGAACAAGTGCTGGGAGGTCTAGTTCATTGTCAGCGTTGTGGAAATGTCACTGCAGTCAGCATGCTGGCTTGTAAGGCTCAGCTGGGGGCTACCCTGCTCCTCAGCACATGCTGCTGTCACCTGGAGGCCCTGTCCTCATCCACCACTGGATGGAGTGCACTGAGAGCAGCCTGACTGGCTGCCAGAGAGATTAATTATTTCACAGACTGTTCAGGATTCCAAGAAATGGAGCGTGCCTTTGTGTCATTTTAGAATAATATCTGTCGTGAAATCAGAACTTGTGAACAGTGGGAGAATCCACAGCACTTGTCTCTGGGTTTTCCTTTGTGCAGGTTAATTGTTGTTGCTTGTGGTGTGATTAAAGGGTCTGGCTGAACACAGAGTTATGTTGTATATAAGTGGGATTGTAATGAAGCAATAATTGCTCTCCTCGAGTGAAATTATTTACAACAGAGGAGATCAAAATGAAGAAATTCTCTGCTCCTCCTCACGACTTTGTGGAAATAATGATTCCTGATACAATAGGTTGCTTGTTATTCTTCCCTGACAATTGATGAAAAGGGCAAGGACAAAAAGAAGTGCTGTGTGAGAATCTCCCCACTGGGGTGCTGCACACAGTGAATTTGCATACAGTTATCCAAAGGCTTTTTGGGCTTGATGCTGCCTGTGGGATGCTGTAGCAGGAGCACTGCCCTCTGGAACAGCCACTGCTCAGTGCAGCAGAGCCTTCTCTCTCATGGTGCTCAATGCTCACTCACTGCTCACGTGTGTCATGTCTGTTGTTGAGCTTAAAGGCCATTTCCATCTGTGTGAAATAGATGTGTAAGCACACGCACACCCCATTCATGCTGCAGATCACAGTGTTAGTGAGCACAGGGAATGAGTATCAGGGCTCAAAGGATGCCAGAGACAGAGAAGTGGATGCATGTGTATAAACTTCCCTGCTACTGAGCAGTGGTAATGCTGTGCCTGGTTCTTGCTCATGGGTTCTTTCTCTTCTGCTGCTTCTCTCAGTGCAGCTTTCTGTGCATGCAGGTAGCACCAACCCGTGGCTGTGAGACAGAAGATTGCAGTTATGCTTCAGTATTCTTGCAGTGTGGCTCCTCACTGATGTCCTTTGGGAGCCTTACAGTGAGGATTTGATGTTAAGTGGTGTGGTACCTGCATGCCCGCCCTTGCAGATACTTCACAGATCAATCCTACACGTTGTTTGCAGAGAGAAAAAACTTGTCCAGGGCAGGGCTGCGTCTTGGAGCATGCCAGCAGTTAGACCGACCGGCTCTTAGCAGAAATCAAAGAATCGGAATGTTTGTCTGACGCTGAACACTCAGACTAAAGCAGGGCAGAGCCGGGGCTCAGACACCGCCTGTCCCGGGGTTCGGCTCCTGCGCTGCGGCAGCGCTCGGGTTGCGGGATGTGCCGGCACGGCCGCACACCGCAGCGCAGCTCGGGCTCTGGTGGAGGCTGCCGCCGCGCTCCGCTCTCCGTGCCGGCGTGCTGCCCGAGTTCAAAAGTTGTCGCAAGGGAAGGGAAATCTACGCACAAAACATTTCCACCAGATGCTTTCATTGAGTGCCTACCCCAACGGCTTACTGCCTTTGTTTAACTGCGGAAGCGGAGCTCTATAGAGCGCACATCAGCCGTAAGCTATCGGCGGAGCTCTGGGGAGCGCTGGCCACGTTCACACTTAACGTTGAGCGTTATCCCGGGCTGGGGGCCGGGAACTGCTCGCGGAGCGGCTACTGACGACTGTCTGTCTGTCTGTCTGTCTAGCAGCAAGCGGACGATGGAGGCGGCCGCGAGCGGCCGCGGGAGGAGGCCGGCCCCGCACTGGTGCTGCGGAAGGTGTGGTCACGCAGCCCGGCCCCCGAGCGGCGCGGGAGGTAAGGCACCGCGGCTCGGGGCTGCGCGGGGCCGGGCCGGGCGCTGTGCGAGGCGGCGGCGGCGGCTCCCGGGCGGGGCTGCGGCCCCGGCAGGGCGATGGCCCTCGGGGGGCGCGCGTAGGGGCGGCAGCGCTGAGCCTGGAGCCATGGGGAGCGGCCGGGCGCGGGTGCCCGAGACGCTGGCTGCGGAGCGGCCGCTGCCCACCTTCGACGTGCCGTACTTCAAGTACATCGACGAGGAGGACGAGGAAGACGAGTGGAGCAGCCGCTCGCAGTCCTCCACGGAAGATGACTCCGGGGATTCTCTGCTTTCCGACAGGTACGTGGTGGTGTCGGGGACGCCGGAGAAGATTTTAGAGCATCTCCTGAGCGACCTGCACCTGGAAGCCGCCCAGGACAAAGAGACGGGTAAGAAGCGCGCCCGGCAGCGGGGTCCCGGGCGGCCGAGAGGGGGCGGGGGGCGATGCGGGTACACCGACTGGAAGCCGGCCGCTTCCCGACGCTGGCACGGGGCGAGCAAAACGAGAACGTGCGGCACGAGGCCTCGGGGCGCAGGCAGCCGGGAGGCAACTTCGTGCGGAGTGGAGCGGGTGCCGTCCCCGGGCCTGAAGCCTCCGTCACAGCCCGGCACTCGGCTTCAGCCTCCGCGCTGCCGCTCGATTTGCCACCGCTTCGGCGCGCTCTTCAAGTGCGGCTTATAAATTTCCTCCTAACGCTGTGGAGCTGATGCTGTACTTATGTGTCTTCAACCAGACATTGCAATTTGTTCCAGCCCGGAGCAATGATTATATTGATCGGGCTACTTGACATGCAGTTTAATTTTCAGTGGGATCTCCTGGCTCCATGCATGGCTCGCTGTCACAGGAGCTCCTGTAGTAGTTCATCAGGAGTGCCTGCAATTCCTATAGAGCTTAATGAAAGTGGAGGGGCTGCCGAGAGCTCCCCAGGTCCCACATCCCAAGGATCCGAGAGAGGCACTGACTGTGCATGGAGCCTGGCGTTCTGTTGCTCCTCAACAGGGTTCACATGCATGCTCCTGGTGCCTGCATATGTCTCTCTCTACAAATGGGATTACTGAGAATAAACAGACTTTAATCCTTTTAAGTGACTGCAAATATAAATAACATCTGTGATTCCCAGAGGAGTGCCAGGATTGGGTTCTTGGAACAAGTCATTAGTTTAACGTGGGACAATGGGCATCTTCCTAGCGAAGATGCATGAATGCCCTGAAGAAATATATGGAGTGTCTGGTAGTGGTATTATGATGGTATTCGTGGTGCTGCTTTTGTCTGCCTAGACATTAATATTTAGTGCAGAGGGAGGCTGTGATTGTTTTGCTTCTGTGGATGATGTCTCTCTGGTTCTATAGGCTGTGTAGGGAGGGTCCTTAGCTGGCCCTTAAGATCAAATGTTAGATCCAGAATAAGTTTCCCCATGAATGTTTATTGCCTGCAGACTGAGAGACATCAGTGACCCGCCCTTAGAGACTGCCTCAGCTATTTTTTATAAGCTCATAATCTTGCTGAAAAACAGTGAGACTTTCACTAGCGTTATGCATTGTATTTCAGTGTTTTTAAGTACAAAGAACTCCTTACACAAAGCATTAGGTGCTAAATACATTCTCACCTGTATTATCTTTTCTGTTCTTCCCCTGTTTGGTCTCTTCCTGTCAGCAGGAGGCAGTTCTTAAGCCTGTTCTTATTGTTACAGAGAGGGGCTGGTAAACTGCCATCAAAACCAGTGCTAAAGCCACTGCTTGACTGGTTTTTTAAATACTTAGTTTTAAGTATTTAGAGGTAGATTGGAGTCTCCTCACCTATCTTGCCTTACTGCATCTCCTCTGAGAAAGAAACAATTTGCTCTGCTTTGTGACCAGGGCTCACTGGGTCCCGGGGCTCAAACAAAATAGCTGTGGTTAAAGTAGCTCATTCTGGCCCATCGTAGAGAATGGTAGAGTTGGAAGGCCCCTCAGGTTTGTGTCTTTGCAGACATAGCTTAGTGGAACAGAAAAGGAAAATGATGTACCCAGCTGCTGCTGCTCCTGCTGCTGGTTTTTCAGTTCCAGGATGACTTCTTCAGCCTCCTGTTTTCCCTGCAGCCCCCACCTGGTTTGCTTATCTGAAATGTGATTTGGAAAGAGTATTTGTTAAATATCCTCATGCACAGGAGCTGTTGTTCTGTTTGATCCTTGGCATGGATTCACAGTAAGGGACATTTCACATGTTTTCTTGCCTTTTCTATAACAAATCATAATTACAGCCCTCAGTGGTTGTTACAGAGAACATCTGCATTCTCTTGGGGCTAGAGTGGCCATGGAGTACCACTTCCTAACCATTGACATGGCTGAATGGTGTCAGATCCAGACATTCTCTAGTCCCAGACAGAAGAGTTTGTAGCTCTGAGAATAAAGGAAGGCCCTGGGGCTCTTCAATAAGTCAACTAGTGCCTAGCCCAGGCCTCACAGCACTCTGCATTTGCTGCTAATCCCATAGTAAGATACCTGAAGCATTCTGCTCTCAGAGCATCTGCTGTGATAGAGAGTTGGGGACACTTCCAGCCATCCTGAGGAGTCCCAGTGTCTCTGATATGACTGAGCGCTGTTACAGCAGCTAAGGATGCTAAAGGAGACATTACCATGTGCATACCTGAATTATCCTGTAGTTCAGATGTCTTTTGTGGCAAAGATGTCTTGAAAGTCTGAGTTTTGCAATACTCTTCAAGCTGCCGTACTTAATAACTGTTTAATTACAGGAGTTTTTGGTAATGACTTTATTAGTAATACATGTGAGCTCTCATGGCAGCATCGTAAATGGGGACTTGCTACTAACAATCCTTACAGCCTTCTATCTCAAAAGGAGTTTTTTTTTTGTTAGGTTGCTGTGGCCTGTCACATACCACCTCCCAAGAAAACCATTCCTTTTGTTTCCTGCTGTGACATGGTTGGAAATTCTTCCATTTCTATAACTGTCAACTTTTTTGAATAATCTCTATGATTGTTGGAGTCACTGGGGTGCCTGCTGCTTGCACAGTTTAAGAATTGAACAGTGAGGCCCCTGAAATAAGTCAATAACTAGGCAGAAAATGCTAGGCATGCCTCCTGGCTAATCCTCATTGAGGATCAGGATTTGAATGAGTAATCTCCAAGAAGCCAAATCTTAGCGTCTCAGGATCTTGAAAGCCATCCCGTTGACTGCAGTATTTCTTTCAGGTAAGTTTTTCTCTTCTGCAAAAGCTTTTCTAACCTGGATGTGAGAAACATTTCCTTCCTTGGATGCTATTTTTGGTCTGTTCTTTGAGTATCCTCTGGCTGGTTGCTGTTTGAGCATACCTCTTGCCTCACAGTGACAGCATTCAGTGTTTGACCACCTCTGGAATGACACAATGGTCATCACACCCACAGGCTTCCACGGAAATTAGGATGGCAGATCACCCTTGTGGGTCTCCTCCAATTTAGGATATTTCACAACTCTGTGATGAATGCTTGAGTAACGATTGATGGGACAGAAAAAGAAGATGAATTCTCATGACCTGTCTAAAATAGATGTGTAAAGGTGTAGATGTGGTCTGTATATCTTTAAAATTGGAAAATGAAGGACTAGCGACATTTGTTCCACGCTGTGTCATTGTATCTGGGACTGTGAATGAATGGTTCTGGGATTAGTGAGAATTCTCCCCTCATACATGCTGGTAGTTTTAGCTTTTGGATCATACCCTTGCATCAGGGAAGGAGGTACCCTCAGACCATGTCTATTTGGACTGTAAGTGCTACTTAAGTAGAGGGTACTTTTGTTTAATTCCTTCTCTTCCTGCACTTGCACCAAAGATAGGGCTTTGGTGTGAGGTGGTGGCGCCCACTGAGAAGCTGTGTGTACCTCTAAGAGGAGAGCTGTGCTGTCCTGTGTGAGCGGATGCACTCAAAGAGGGCTGCTGAATGGTGATGCCAGAAAAGGATATACCTCTGCTTCTCCTAGGCATTGAATTTTGTTTAATAATCCAAGAAAAAAGAAGAAACAAAAAAAAAGATCTGATTACTTTTTGATGTTGTTTCTTTGTTGCAAAGAATGCTGTTAGGATTCTTGCTCACTGTGCTTTGTTCCCGATGAATAAAACGTGTTAAAAGCATGCTCAGGTGATGGCCACAAAGTGAACATGGTTATGTCTGATTCATAGAGTCTGATATCAAGGGGAGCAAATATTTACCTAACACTTTGCGGTCCTATTTTCCAGCCTTTAGAATGGAGAGAGTCAATACCCGCTAGTCCTATCTTCTGCTGCTTGTCCATACTGAAATGCTTTTTGTCATCATTCTGACCAACACTGTAAACACAAAGTCCTGGGAAAAGTTGATGAACTGAGTAGACTAAGTGCATGTTGGTGCCATGCCCCACACTGAGGAATAAGGCTTTAGCAGAGTTTGTATGCATGGAGCAACGCTGGTGTGACAATAGCAGAAAAGCTAAAATAATCATTTGTCTCAGTGCTCACTGTGCAGGGACATGAGGAGTTTTTTGCACAGGTCTGTTTCTTCATGCGCAATGAGTCTAAGCTTTCTCATATTGAAGTGTCAGTAGAAGTAGGTTTAGAATAAATCAATAAAATGAATAGTTACAAATCACCAGGATCAGATGTTACTCCCCAAAGACTTCTAAAGGAACTGAGATATGAAATTGCTGAACTCCTAATAGTGCCATATAATCTATCATATAAATCAGCTTCCGTGGTAGAGGAAGGTTGAAAATGTGATGCCAATTAAAAGAAATGATTCTATTTGGGGAGCGTCTAGGCAGTAAGATTGTCATTTTATGGATGCATTATTCCAGCGTAAGCTGGCACTGAGATTGAAGGCGGCTGCTCAGCTTTCCCCAGCCCATTACTGTGGTTGCACTGGTCCTGCTGTGCTGGTCCGGACTGCTGTGTCATTTTGTGCTTGCTCTGAGCAGGGAACTGGTCTTGGTTGGCAGTGGCCCAAGAAATACTAAATTTTTGATAGTGTTAAGACTGATCAGTTTACTTAAGCACAAACTTTGTCCCTGTCCCAGGGGAGACAGGGTAGCACAGAGTGGGAAATGGGGGGACAGCAGGACAGAGGACAGAGGGACCTATTCTTCTAGCAGCCATGATTGCTTGCAAGAGTTGGAATAGCGTGCAAAACTGCATCCTCAAATTTTGACTTTGTGCTGGGAGATTCATAGCATTACAGTAAAAGCAGTAGGAAGAAAGGCATACAGGAATATAGTGCCAAGAGAAAGGAAAATTATAGTGGATTGTCAACAGTCAAAATGGAGAGAAGCTGCCAGAGAAGACTGGGATGCTGCTGAGTGTGGGTTGAGACAGAGGTAACAGAATGTGCTGATAATACTGTTTGAAAATTTCATGATAAGTGAAGCCATTGCTTCATCTCCAGTGGCCATGCAAGGTTCCTATACACCCTGTTATCTCTGCCTCTGTGTGGTCACGTCCTGCCATCCTACTGACTGGAATTGCTGGGGGTCTGCGCAAGGTAGGTCAGATCAGGAAGCTGGTCCAACACAAAAATAGCCTTATGAAAGGAATAAAAGTTTGGCAGTTGGGACTGGGAATATGAGCTGGAAGCAGGCCCCCTCAAGCCAACCTTGTGGCTGAAGAAAGATAAAAGGAGCAAAAATTTGCACAACTGGGTGATGAATTTGCAGATGAGATCCAACTTTGGTAAATGCAAAGTAATGAATTCCCTAACATGGAGAAAAATGGATCCTTGTTATACATATTCAGTGGAGATGCTGAATTAGCAAATATCGTGCAGAAATTAGGTCTTTGGAGACGGTGTAAATAGTTCTTGGAAAATTTTGTTCAGCACTGATTAAAAAGGAAAATGATATTTGGGACAGTTAGGAAAGAAGATGAGCAAGAACTATAGTTACATCATTGTATAACTGTGTAATATAGATATATACTATGGCTCCTTCTTCTATGTGGCTCAGAAGGGTTATAAATGAACTAGAAAAAGCACGAAAAGGGCAACAAGGTTGATTACAACTATAGATTAAATAGATCTGAGACTAAATAGTCTAGGGCTGTTCAGCATAGGAAAGCAATATCTGTAAAGAAGGGATGTGGTGCAGTCTGTAAGACCGTGAATTATCTGGGGAAGGTGTATATGGAAAGATTATTCATTATTTGTTATATGTAGGAAGTGCTTTGTAACATAGCGACATTATTGGTTTTAGAACTAGAAAATATGTTCTAGAAAATATTATATACAATGTACAGCTAAACAGTGAGACTCAATTTTGTGAGCATTTTGTGGAAACCAAAGTTTGGAAGGACTTAAAGACAAATTGGCTGTAATCCTGGCAAGAATTCCATCACTGCAGTGATGTGGGTGTAACTTCCAGTTTGGGAAATCTACACTGCCAATTATTGGAAGTTAGTATGGTATAAAGGAGGGAGGAAGTCATCTTGGTGTTTGTTTTGTTTTTCTTCCTCTGGGCATACTCTGTTGGACGTTGACCAAGACCTGATTCTGTTTTGTGAGGATCCTTGATCTGACAATGCACTGTATGCAGCATGCTGCAGTTTGCAAACAGTTAATCAGGTTCTAAATTGTATGTGTGATAAGGCTCTGTTTTCTTCAGTTGGGACAACTGCACAAGTTAGCTGCTCAGCTGGTAGCAGTATGCTGAATGGCTTTGCCAACGGCCCCATGGTGCCTAGAGCAGGGACGAGGAGAGTGGGAGCCTGGGGTTAGGTAGAGATCAGGCGCTGGCTTCTGCTGAGATGGCAACAGCCTCCATTGGTTGTCCTGTTCAGCGCCATGTAGCCCTTCTCCCCGATACACTTGGTTTGACCTTGTGCCAAGTAGATCTATCTTTCTTAGTAGGAAACTGTTTTTCTCCTTTGCTGGTATTATTTTCTGTCACATTAGTGAGCTGAATCAGCCTGCAGAAGGAGTGCCACGTCTGGGATTCACTACAGACAGCATGTCACACGCTGTGGTGCCTAAGCTAATAGGAAATGCCAGCAAGCGGAATGTGTCTGTGATACTGTCTCCTGGCAGGAGCTCAGACAGTTATTTCTGCGAAATGAGGATGCAAAGCCTGAGAAGGTTTTGTGGGTGTTTTTGCCTTCATGCATTAGTTTAGGGCAATTTCTTGGAAAGGCAGAGAATGATAAATGCTGCTCCTGGATGCTGCACCATTGAACCCAGTGGCTGGGGAGCTCAAGTCAGTTCCCTGCTCCTCCAGGAATATGTCCTGTCCATGGTACTGTGGGCAGGCGCTGCTGTGTTCTCATGAACCCAGTGTTCCTGCTGCAGGTTTCCTGATGTCAGCACAGGAACCACGAATGTCCTGTTGTGTCAGTGCTCAGGGCTCTTTCCAAAGATACTGGTGGTATTTTTTCAGTTCATCACCTCAAACACTTCTCACGAGGTGAGCTCACCCCATGGGATGAGCCACAAGGCCCATGATTTCAGTTTGCTTAGGAGCAAGTAGGTACATTTTGGCACCCTGACATCTCAGGCACCATAAATAAACATTTTATGCCTTGTGCAAGAGTAACTTTGACAGGAGGGTATTTTTCATGCTTTGAGTCAAATTTGCAGAGGAAAAAGCTACCCACCAAATATTAGTCAATTAGATCATAACATTCTTAGTGACTAATTGTCACGTCTTGCTGTGTGCAAAAGTGATAAGGAGACATTATGAAAGAATAGTGTGAAATTACTTGCTATGAAGATGTGCTTTATAGATAATGTGATTTGTTTTGATAACCTTTTTTCATCTTAGAAGTATGCCAGCCACTTGGGTTGGGTCCCTGTCTGCCTTAAATGCTGTACAGGAGGTCTACCCAGTTTGACAGCTACAAATTTGGGGACAAAGTGTACCAGATCCCTTCCATTGCAGTCGGTGTTGCATCTTGCAGATACAGAGTGGAGTTCAGCTCTGTTGAGCACACAGTGAGCAGTGAGCATAAAGCAACGTTGTCCTCCTTTCTCTGTGGCATGCTCATATACACATGTAGGCTGCATTTCCTACTCAGCAAAGAGCAGAAAGTGAGTGAGGTTAAATTTGTTCCTTTCGATGATATGGAATGCCAGCAGCTTGCTGAAACCCTGTCAGCTGAAGGGGATTGGAGCCTCATCCTCTAGGCAAAACAGAAGCAGAAGAGATGGCGTCATGATGTAGTCAGTAGTAAGATTATCAAAGCCAAGAAAGTCAACGTTGATGTTGGTATAATGCAGAAAGGTACCCAGATGCTGAAATGAGTCTGAACTGTGCTTGTGTTGGCTTCCTGTCAGCTTGGACTCCATTTCCATATAGCAGTGGATTTAAACATCGAAATGTGAAATATATGAAGAGATAGGACAGCCCTGCTGTGAAGGTGACACAACTTTCTAGATGCTCTCAACCTCACATATGGCCTTGCATACACATGGTGCCCTTCACATATTTTCTCAGTACTTACTCATCCTCACACTTAGTGTTGTCCTCCTTTCCTTCCTTCTTCGAACTTTTCACTATTAAACTCTGATCTGTAGCCTCTTGCTGCTGTAGACTGCTAAAAAAACTGAACTCTTGTCTGCAATACTCTCTTTTTTTCATTTGTCTTCCACAGCGCAGCAGTTCACCACCTGCTGCCCTAAGTGGGGCTGTTTGTTGTTAATGACTCCTGTCACACTGTTAGCACTCTGCTGTGGCTGCTAAGGAGTGAACTTGTTTGCAGAATAGAGCAAAGCACTCCTTCCCAAAAGCTGCCTGTCTGTTATGTTGTGAATCGTGGGTATGGTTCTCTGAACGATTTCTGGGGAAAGAAGTTTGCACAGTGGGAGAGTTTTCATGTAGCAACGCTGAAAATATAAAACTATCTTGAAATAATTGCTACATCATTGAGTCCAAGAACACAGATCGTGCACTGTCTTCAGGGCCTGAATTGCAGTGTTTCCAGTGCTCAGTGTTGCTACAATACAATGATTTTTTTGTGAGATTCACAATTTCTGAGGAATATAAAGAGCGTGTTCATTCCTCGCCCACAGGGTGGGAGCTGGAGCCACTGTAGATGCAGGACCTGTGCTTTGAGGTTCTGGATGAAAAATCTGAAGGAAATCTGTTCTTCAAAGCTGCTTTCTCCCCCTGTGAACTAAATTTACTCTCACGCTATTAATTCCTCCTTCCCCCACAATGCTCCTTTGCACGCCCTCCTCTCAGACAGTCTCATGGTGTTACAGAAGTAGCAGCTTCAGTCTTTTAATGAGCATGGGCAGGGCTGCTTTTGACTGCAGCCAAACTGTGATTATAGTTACCTTACTAAGCTACCCGTCATGCCCTCTATTACTAACATTTGCAGCATGCTCTGGGTTATCGTGCAGTGGAGCTTGGCTGTACCTCTGGATGCTGCTTTCTCTACCATGTCTGACTTTAAGAAAGGAGAAGAACAGCTGTGGCAACAGCAACTCACAGCCACATTTGCACTTTGCTGGCTGTGGTTAGCTGGGATTCTCTTGTGGTTAACGTGGTCTTGCTGGATTTTGATTTCAGTGGGCAAGTCAGAAGCTCAGCTATTGGATATAGGAATAGATGATTGTAGTGGGAATAGTTTTGCAAGAGCTCAGATGCCTGTCTAAAAAGTAAATATTCAACTGGAATGCCCTTTGTATAAATCCAAAAACATTACGAGCTTACGGATTTCACTTGATGGACAGACAGGCTTTAAATGGCAACATTTTTTTCAGAAAAGAAGGCTTGATACAGTTGGGTATCTGTTGGGTTGTGTATCACCTTTTGGGAGAGTCAGCATGGTTGGCATTGGAGGCAATCCTTCATGTTTTTTAAGTCAGTTTTAAGTGTTTCACAGATTGAAATAGGAATAGAATTACATTGCTGACAGCCCAAGGTTTCTTATGGCATGTCAGTAGCCCTCATGGACTATAGTTGCTGCTGGCAGAAAGCTTTTTGGAATAGCATCAGTTACTGCAGTGAAGTAAATTGCTTGTCCCATCTCACAGACAAGATGAAAAATACCTGTGTGAGTGGTGGCTGTGGCAGCAGCTCATGCAGTCTCCTGAGCTGAACGGAGATCAGGAGATGACCTTGTCTCAGCTCAGAAACAGCATGGGATCTTCCCCAAGCAGTGCTCTGCCTCTGAAGTGAAAATGTTCTGCCTTGTTTTCAAGGACACGTTGACAGAGACATTGGAGGGTGGCAGGATGGGAGAAATGGATCAATGTAAATAAAGTAGCAGTTCTGATGGATCTCATTTTGATGGAAGCTAATAATGTAAATCTTACACTTGCTCATGACAACACTTGGGATCAACTGTGACTTTATTCCTTTGCATGAACTTGAGTTTTGATGCAAATACAAATTGGCAGAAATTAGAGGTGTAATTATGGAGAAATCATGCCGTCTGACCCAGGATGGCTGGAGGCCAGTATACCTCAAATTCTAATTACTTTTTCAGTTTCTTTCTTTTTTATCTGTTCCCTGCATCCTTCCATGCCATTTCCCCCCACTCCTTCTCCCCCCCCCCTTTCTTCTCCTGTTCCTCAGTGATCCAACAGCCCTCTTTCCCATAACCTCTACCCACTCCTCAGGATTTAGGGCTGTGTGAGCGGTCTCTAGGAAATGTTGCAGCTACAAACAGAAATGCAGATACTGTTTTTGCTCTTTCCCAGCCATGACATCAGAGCCCCAGCATCAATACAATAATGAGGTCTCTGTTGGATTTGTTTCCCATCCCAATGCAAGCCTTGTCTATGGGATTTTTTTTGTTGTTGCGGTTGGTACAGCATACGGGATGCACAGCCACAAGCTGGAAGCAGCAAGCAAACAAACAACAGCAAAAAGAACCAGCCACAAACAAACAGCATTTATCAGAATTCTGTTGTCATGGGATTTTCTTTCAAACTCTTGCAGCAGCACTAAGAGTGCAGTGATGTTTTGCATATCCCAAAGCATGTAAACCCCCAGTTACAGTAAATAAAAATATTTAGCTTCTCAAGATGACCACAGCTTCTCCTTGTGCTCCTCCATCTCCTTGCCACCCTGCTGTGTGCTGCAGGCTCCTAGTTTCCTTCCCTGCCCTCTTCCCACCTGAAGCTTGAGGTAGACAGAAGCCCCAAAGAACCTATATGCAGTTGTTGGGTTGTGGGCCTTAGTCCTGGTATGGTTAAGGAGGAAAGGGCATTTTGCATGGAGACTCTCCAGTTGTTCCCCAGAACTTCAGTGCTCCCCCAAATACTTCTTCTGTTGCAAAGCTGCAAAAATGCATTTTCCTGAGATCTGTGTGGTGTCACTGGTTGCAAACCAAATTTTCTTACAGTCTTCAGTCTAGTGACCCATCTCCCTAGGCAAAACTTCTGGCACATCTTATGAGTTGCTTATGGAGTTTATGCAAATATTTCAAACAGTTTTGTGTTTTTTTCTTTGATGTGTGCATGCAGATTCAGCTGGTGTTAATGAGTCTGATCTTCATATTCAGTTGAAGGTTTTGACATGCGGATGGGCCGTAGGGCATTTGATTTAACATCTCAGTTTAAAGGACTGCAAATCTGTTCAGGGAATCCAGGTTAGTAAGATGCAATTTGGGAAGTTAGAACTATATACTTGATTACAAAGAGCAATAAATATTTAATAACAGTTTTCTAAAAGCTTTGAAAAGCATGAAAGTGCCATTAGCTTTGCAGGAAACTGCTGTATTGGGTTTTCCTGACAAATTGTAAGAATTCAGTTCCTCCTGGAAAGTACTGTCATGTAAGTATGGGATGAGGGAGCTGTTGCCCAAAGTCCTGTTATTTGCGGAGCTAGCAGGAGAGCCTGCTTCTCTTCCAAAGCTCTGTGCCTTAAGGGAGTGCCGGGCATCGATCAGGGCAGAGAGGCTGGGGAAGACCTTTATTAGGTCATGTACGAGCTCAATTGAGGTCAACGTTTGTCAACGTATGGCTTGTGGATTTGTAGTATCTGTGAAAAGAGTTAGTGTGAAGCGAGCCCATTTGTGTGCTGTAGAGGTACTTCAGGTTATCAAAATAAAGCAGAACTGGTAGCTTAGAACAATCATGAAGTTATTTCATCTAGGGCTAACATTTTCAGAGGCAGAGAGGCAATTGGAGTGCCTACAGTTACAGATCAGCAGATTGTCTGTGTCTCAAAGTGAAGAACATTCTGAGATTGTTCAACCAGCATAGTATACTGGTAGTGAAATACATCACCTGGAAGACTTCCAGTGTGTTTATCTGACTGCAGAGAATGTCAATCTGTGCTTTCAAGCCTCAAACTGAACAGAAAAATGACAGCTTTTGTATTTTTCTTAAAATAATTAGGTGGCTTTGGCGGTTTTGGGGTATTTTCATTTCAAACGGGAAGTAAATGCCCCACTTCCCCTGCTAATCTGTGAATCCAGAGGCTCGCAGCTTTCAGTGTGACTATTCATGATTTATTTACTTTTTAAAATTCAGACATAGGCATGTGTGCGATGATTTATTCCTACATGTAATTGGATACAGTGATTAAATGAGCTTGCACATTGTACTTCATTGTCCTTTTGGGATGTGGGCTGCTTTGTCTTTGAAACAGCCGCTCCTAGTAGAATTGATTCCGACTCCTGTATATTTGCTGTAGTTGCTGATGTGTTTCTAAAAGCCGATTTGGAAAAGTGCTTTTAAATATATGCTCTTATATAGCAGGTACTTAGCCAGCTGAAGAGTTACATGTAATCCTCAGAGCCTTCCTTTAAGATGCCTTGCTACCTTCTCCTAGAGGGACTCTTATTAAAATTAAATGCACACTCACTGGTATGTGAGCTGAAAGAAGCTATAGGCTACCAGCCCGTGCCCATGGGCCAGTGAATGTAGGAGATAGTCATTTTCTCTAGAATAGATTTTCTCTAGAATGGTTAGGAATTATATGAGGAAAAATTACAACAAGATTTTTATAATTGGCCTCAATGAACAACTGAATAATCAGAGCAGTTTAATGAACAGAAAGAAATGCAGAAAGACATTGTGAGTTGTCATTTTCCGTGTTAGGGCATTCAGCAGCCTCAGAGCCCTTGGTTAGTGCTGTGCAAGCATAAAGTAATAGGCAGTGCTCTGCCCAGAAAATCCCTGTGCTCTGCCAGGACACTGCAAAGCAGTGTGGTGCAGCAGAGATGAGAACAGCAGCAGCAAGACTCCTTGTTAGAGGAACTGGTTGTGGATATAGTTTGCAGAATTTTAAGCACGGAATATATCTTGGTGATGCTGCTAGTCCTAATGTTGGAGATGGTATATTTTGGTCTAAGGAACAGTCCTGCCAAGAGCAGCTCGAGGTGCTCTGGCTTTGTCTCTTCTGGCTGAGCTGGTTTATGTCTGAAAACATATCTTTGCATGTGTGCAGCCTTTTCTTGAATGAGAGAGTAATGTGTCTCTGCAAATTACTGCACATGCACTTACTTTCATTACTTGCAGAAGCACAGTATATTTGAGAATTTGCAGCCTCTGCCTCAAATTTGTTTGAAATTTGCCAACAGATTTGAAAATTCCAGGGGCAAAGGAAAGCAAGGCTGCCAGGCAGTTGGGCAGACAGCCCAGTTCTGTGAATGGTATTCCCATAAGGAACAGGAGAAAACAAGGAATTCTGAAGGAAAAGATGATAACTTTATTATATTGATAGTAGTAAAGTTGTTGTAGAAACTGCGCCACTGTTGGCCTGTTTGATTTGAAAATGGTTTAGAATTTTGAAAGCAAAAGGGACTTTACACTGGGTTTGCTATCTAACTTGATAAATTTGATGGCTTTGGCTCTCTGGCAGGAGGCCAAATGCTCTGGTGTCCCATGCATGATACCTTGGATTGACAAGCTGTAGAAACGGGAGATGGCACTGAGCACTAATCACTGCCGGGTGTGTGCTGGTGAAATACAGACCCTGAGCCCAGGAAGGCACAGTTTTCATCTAAGCCAAAGAAATTCCTTTGTGCCCCATGGAAGTCCATAGAGCAGCTGGCAGGGTGAGTGAAGCAGGATACTGACCAAACGATTTCTACAGGGTACAGACTGTATCTCTTGTTAGATGTTTCACAGGTTATGCGTGAAAGATACAGGGCCTAGTTAAGACTGGTAAGTACAGCTCTTTTTTTTTCTTTTCCAAGTGCAAAGTTGTATTTATCCCAGAATTGTTTTCTTAGAGTAGTTTTTGTAATTAAATAATGCAGTAGCACACAAACAAATTCTAAAATAATGACAAAATTGAGTAGTTACCTTTAGAAAATGATCCTACTAGGCTTTCATCCGGTAATTGCTTAATATTCCAGATTTATTTCACTGAAATAAGCAAAGCCATCAAATAAAATCCCTGAGTAATTATGGTACAGCTGAGTCAAAGACCTAATGCTGAACTCCCCAATGAGACAAATTATTTGAAACTTATGGAAATAAAGATGTTCTTTTTTATAAGTGCAACACTCAATGACCATATTTGCAAACAGCCAGAGGTTACTGCACAGCAGCACCTTTTTTGCTGCTGGGAATAAAACAACCATGAAAGTATTATGATGCTCACAAGCAGCTGAATGACGGATAACATCTGTTTGGCTTTTGTCTCAGCCCTGTATGATCTTTAAGGAGTGCAGGCAGGAACCTTTTCTTTCTTTTTCATTCTGCTGTCAGGACAAGGTTGTACTGACAAACCCTTTGGTTTGAAGTTTTTAGATATTGAAAAACATGCTGTCTTGTATTGTAATTGTCAGTGATCAAAGGAGAAATGCTGTCTTTAATTACATGTTAACCAGTCACTGGAATGATTTGGGTGTCTCAGCATACCAAGTGCAATTTCAGGTTCATGGTTTAGGCACATATATATAGTGTATGTAAGTCTACAATTAATGCAGCGTGTTTCACCACCACCACCATGACATGTATGGGTTTTTTTTGGAACCCATTTACCACATGGGGAGACAAACCACCGCTCCCCTCTGGGTGCTATGATACTCGTCTGTGGGGTTTCATCCCATGGGAACATACTGGGGAGAGGAAGGAAGGCAGGCAGCAGCAATGTGCACTGTTTGCAGCACATGCTCTAGTGCCACATGTTGTGGAGCTCACTGCTTAGCATATTTATGATAATTTGGGTCCCAGGGGCAAACAAGATTCTTCTTATATCTCCTTCCTCAGGCTGAAGCACAAAGAAATTTCCCGTTGCTTCTTTGTAGGGGAAAAATAATGGATCAAAGTTTCTTGCTAAACACTTTTCAAAATACACAGAGCAGATCTGTACATTTCTGTCCCTCCAGGGACCTAGTGCTCCAGTTGGTATGGAAAGCAGCTAGCAGTGGTTATGAGAATAATTCTGCAAACTGAATCCAAGGCATTGCACTGACCCGCAGAGCTTGAGATGTGGCATTTGTAAGTGTCATTTGGCCTTTATACTGTGGTTACTATATTGTGCTTGTCACTGCAATCCACTGGACTAGATATTGTCCAAATGCTGTGTACCTTTGAGCTGTCGTTAGGCACTACTTTAAAGATTTAAGTGGCAGTATCTCAAGTTGGAGATCAAAAATAAAGAATCGGCAAGAAGAGATGACAGTTTATGTATTTATATAGAATATGAGATCTGAAGGTTACTGTTCCCCAAGAGAAGGTTTTCCAGCTCAGCAAAGAGAAGGACATGTTGAACTTGAAACCTGGTTCTTTCTCAACACAATGAGTTTTGGACAACACAGATGAAAAGTACATATTAGATTAAGTACATATTACTTTCTATTAACTTTCTGAAAGTCAAATGTCTCATCTAATTTTAGCATTCCCTTTAAACTCAAGTGCATACTGAGCCAGTGAACCTGGGAGAAGGCACAGGAGCCTTACCGCACCCATTGGCATGATGGGGCTTGCAGGGGCAGGTGGTGCAGCCCTTACAATACGTTTCTGGTGAGCGCTGCCTGGGATGGGCAGTGATGCTTACAGGCAGCGAAAGGTTCCTGCAGAGCAATGACAGCTCTCAGTGTCGCCTGTGCGTGGTGGCATAGAGGATCTGGACTGGAGGGTACTGCATCCCTTTGGGTGCCTGGAGGTGGAGGTGATGACAGGGATACAAAAAAGTCCAGGTGAAAGAAGAGAAAAAGAAGAAAATTGCAGTGTTTGCTTGTCTGACTTTTGGGATCAGGGTGATGGGCTGTGTGCCTGCTGGAGGTGAGGCACAAGTGAGGGCTGTGCGGGCACGCTGTGCTGTTACTGCTGCATGCCTATCTCCTCTGCCCCACAGGCAGCTGGCTGCGGGCGGAAGGATGAAAAGAACCATTAAATCTTTTATCTTCCATCATGTTGCTTCAGGCACTCCTGGCCTGGCTGGCTTATTATAAACAATCGATGGAAAGAGAAGATGGTGTTGGGTTTTTTTACCCTGAAGTTCTTCAGGAGATTCCTGATATGAACAAGGACTGGCTGCTTTCTGCTGCTAGGCTGCCCTGAGTACTTCGCACATACCTTTAAATATCTCAGTTTTCTGCAACTGAAGATTCACTGCAAGGAAAGCTTGGGTGTTTTACTTGCAGTAGTCAAGGGATTTTTTTTTTTTAACAACAAAAAGCAGCAGTGTCTTAGGCTGACAGCTATGGGCACTGCTTCTAATACTTCTAAATGTATAAGGCACTGTGGATTTGTCCAATAACTTCAAGTAACCCAGACCATTATAGCTGCACATTAATCACTGCTCCATCCTATCTGGAAAAAAAAAAAAAAAAAAAGAAGAAGAAGAAGAAAAAAGCTTCAGATGTCTATATGAAAAAATTAGTGCCTCATTAAAGCTAGACAAGTCTGACATTTGCTCTCTGCCTGTGGTTTCAGGTCTTTTTGTCCTTCTAACAAAATATGAAGCTGCTTCAATATGTGTGATGGCAGCAACTGGAATGCAACTTTAGGAGGATCTTTGACCTTACCAGACAGAATGTGTTTGATTCATTCTGCAGATGTTAAAACACTGCCAGACAAAACACTGGGAGATGACCTTAGAAATTATTCCTACTTCTGATTTTTGTGCTCTAATAAAAATTCTGGTTGTACAGGTTAAATATCTTGCCTTTCTATATTTTCTTTTCCTAACTTGGTACAAGAAATAAATGTCTTGCTCTTTATTCCTTTGTGCATTGATTTATCAGTGCTTCAGTGGCTAGATGACATAACTACTATAATTGTTTTAATACATTAGCAGAAAATTATATATTGATGTTCCTTTTTCTATTGACCTTTCTTCTTCAGCGTAATTTTTGGTTTCTGCTTCATGCTGTGGCCATGGTGGCATAGCATTTTCAGAGTGTCTGATTTTGGATTAAGGGCTAATCCTGTGAGGTTCTGAGTGTCAATACCATCTGCTGAATGAATGCAAGGGGGGGGGATTTGGGACCACTCAACACCCTCTCTGAAACAAGTGCAGGATCAGAATGCAGTTTGCTTTTATTTCTGGTACTCAGAGACGTCCTGACATTTTTAGTAAATTGCTGTGGAATTACAGATTATTGAGAAACTTCTGTCTTTGAAAGGAGTTGCCCTCAAAACACTTTTCCATTTCTGCAGAACAAGCAATTTTCTGATTACTACCTACAACTACTGGACAGGCATTTGCATTGCTGAAAGGTTTCAGAGCGTTGCATAGTATTGTGTGAACCAAAAAGACTCTGTGTAGCAGCCTTGAGGTGTGATTATAATTTTTCACGTTTTATGGAAAGGAGTAGGAAGAACGACAAAGAATTTATCAAGCTTAAGAGCTTTCAGCGGTGAGAGGCAGGAAAACTTGCAAATGCATTGCTGTAGCTCTCATCTAGTTTAATTTGAAGTCAGTAAGTGCATATTCAAAATAGCAAAGAAGTGTCTATTCCCTACAGAACAGTAAGCAATCAGCATCCATTTCACTCAAGCACAGGGATCTCATCTGTCTGTTTGCCCAGCTGTAACCCTATCTCATAGGGCTGCTTTTATGCTTAATGAAATGCAAGTTTTAACTGTTTCTGAGCATTATGGTATTGCTAACTCTATCTACTATTATTTTCTTTAAAGAATTAACAATAACAAAAATCCCACAACTTGCTGATGTGTGCCTTGAATTCACAAGCTACATCAGCATTATTAAGTCCAACTTTTTAATGTTTTTCTAATATACTCCTGGGTATGAGCCTCACTAAAATGCTAAAGGAACGTGGCTGGTTCTACAAAGTAAGGATGACACCATGAATGCAAATAAGAGCCAAGTTTGAAGTTGTTGGCAATTTTTAAATTCACAGTGCTGGCTTACACTGATTAATCCATTAACATAAAGAGATGACTGGAGCCAACCATATGTTCATACCATTGTCTTTGCCGTAACTGCAGATAGGAATTGTCATGGCTGAAGGGTTATAGTTTTGGGGTTTTTTTTGTATGTTGTCTAAAGCACATCTTTCTCACTCCCTGCTTCCTCCCCCTCCCACCCCCCCGAGCACCAAAGAAATTAATTCCTGCACAAAACCAGAGTTTGTGTTGATGTCTGAGAAATGTGTGTGTAACCCCCATTCACAGTTGTGCTGCTGGAGCTCCCACACACCAAATACTTCATACTCAGGTTTGAACGTGCTTCAGGGCAAAGGAGATTTTATGATCTTCTCTTATATCATACATTTATTAGAATGAGAAGTAAACTGAGAGTAAGGGCATTTAGTGATTCCATTGGTTTGGAGGGAAAATAGTTTGAAGAGTAAAATTTTTAGTTCAACAAATGAGTTCTTCACCTTTCTACTTTGTCAAATCCTATATATGTATCAATATATATATATATTCAATATGAATACATGACAACTGCTTTTTTTTTTTTTTTTTTTTTTTTTTTTTTTCTTCCTTCTTCATCCAGATTTGGCCTCCCCTGGCAAATCCTCAGAGAAAGCTGAACATCTACTTTGCATAAAGTGGAAAAAGGCTTTATCTATATTTTCTTGTAATCCGATTTAATACAAGCCTAAAAAAAAACCTCAAATCTTTCTGTCATTCTTGCACAACCATTCATTCATACCAGATTTGTAGAGTGCAAAGTGTCAGAGGTTTGGATTCACAATGATAATAAATTTTCTAAGGAACTAGATTAGTAGTTTTTCTTTACAGTTTAACAGATTTCACTATTATTGTCCTCTTCTCAACTAACAGTGTGATGTAGACAATCAGCAGCTAAAGGGATACAGTCATATGCACAGACCTTGTATTCGTATGCTCCTCTGTACAAAGGAAGCTACATTTTATAAATCACATAAGAAAAAAATTATGCATTGAATATTGAAATCCTGTTGGCCAGATTGTTTTGCATGAATTTATTTTTTCTTAATACTTAAATAAACATTTAATGGAAAAAAAAAAAAAAACAAAAAAAAACCAAAAAAAAAACAGAAACACCACAGAGTGAGAAGAATAGGATGCAAAACATTGTTTTCGTCAGATATGAGGGGAAAATAAGTGTTTCTTGTCATCTGAGCAATTGGTTGGTGATGGAAGTGGGAAGACTGATTTGGCTTAGTTTTGACCTTTATATTTTTTGCTGTTAGCCTTTGAGAAGCATCAAGACAAAAACTAGTTTGAGTGATTCAGTGTGATCAGAAATCCAGGACAAACTGGATTTTGTCTTCAAGTTATCTCTTCTTGTGGGTATAAAGGGATTAATGAGTCAGTGCTGGTATTAGGAGCAGTTATGTCTGGCTAAGCTGGATGGGGTGTCTAATATTAGCAGTTGAGCAATAGGTGTACTCTGAACAGTTTGATCTATTGAACGTGTAATGCAAATATGTTTACATCATAAACATATGATGTTTATCATACGTATTTACGTAAGTAATACATGGACGTACAGTTTGATAAGTAGTTAAGTGTAAATATTTGTAGCACTGGAATATTTCTCTGCTCGTTTTCCTTCTTTACTCATTCTATGTGCTGGCCAAACTGCATGTTTACTTCTAAAAATTTCTCAAATTAATTTAATAAAAATAATTTAACTTTTGTTTCATTTAACAAAGGCATTTCCTTTGGCTTAAGTCTCTTTCCATACTTCTGTAACAAATTATTAATGTCAGAGTGCTTCCCTGATGCCTTGTACCAATGTGCTAGTTTAAGTGAATGTCCATATTTGAGAATAGCTCACAGGTCTTAGACACAGCAATGACATAAAGTATATTTACTGCCTGTCCTGGTTAGTTAAATATGTACAACGGAAGGTGTCAGGCTACAGCTGTTTATTAATTTGTTTTCTAAGCCTTGGTAATTAATACCTTGCCTAGAGAAGACTGTGAAGAAGAGAGTAGATTAACCACTGAGAAATAAAATTTAATATGTAAGCCCCTGTGACAATCCCATTCTATACTCCTGCCATTTAAAATTGTGCATATGTAAAGATATACCCTCATGTCGAGGACAAACTCCAAAATATTTAAAATTACCCCTTCAGAGAAAAGGGCTGTGATCTGGTTAGGAAAGTGGGCATGGAAAGTAGCGGGAAATTCTCTGGATTTTGGAAGTACATGGTAATATGCAGTTTGGTGTTCATCTAAATATATGATTATTTATTGTTTCTGGTACTCCAAATCTGTGTTCCCAGTCAAACACACCACTGTTGCCATTGTCTCCCATCACTCTGCCCATGCGATTCAGCTACAGCTTCCCTTGGAGATGCATTGCTGATTCCTCCAGTTGCTGACTGAAAGCAGGTGTTCCTTGGGAAGTGTAAATGTTCCCTGGGAAATCCTCATGCACTGGAACATCCCATGTCTACATACTGCTCTTTCCATTCCTCACCCACCCTGCATGTGTGTTGCAGAAGGACCTGTACACTACAGAAAGGTTGGAAATGTGGTGCTAACAGCTGCCAGTGAAATTGGTGTCTATGCTACTTTATTTCACCTGGGTGAAGGGTGAGCCCATGAGAAACTGTCTCAGCAGAAGCTGACATGAATTGATTTTTTAATAATGAGGAAGCACAACGCTTTCTTTTTTGTTATTTTTATGCCTGTGATGTGATACCAAGGGCACACATTCTGTGCTGAGATTACTGCCCAAGGCTGCCCCTAAAGAGCTGCAGGAGCAGTAGTCCATTGAATTCAAGCTGTTTCCGTTGCACGTCTTAATGAAGTTTAAAATGCTTGAAATTGTCTTTGGAATGAAATATTCCATAGCTGCAAGCTGACTGTGTACTTCGTAATAATTGCTTAACCAAATAAAGGAAAACTGTGTGGAGTATAGAAAAATTAGATTGATGGCTAAGAGAAAATGATTACATAAAAAATTCATGAAGAAGAGAAATTAAAAAAATAACATCACAGTCTTCTGCATGAAGAAATACTTTTCCTCCATAGGAAGCATTTTTTCTTTGTCAACCATTACTGTGTTTTTACTCTCCTTGAACTCTATAAACACCAGAAAAACTTTTTCTATAGGAAAAATGGGGAAGGTGGCCACAAATGTATGCAGAAACAGACATAGAACAATAAAATTTAAAAGCTGAGGTACTTCATCCCCATTCTGTATGGCAATGTGGTGCACAGTAAATAATCAATGATGACTGGAATTGCCCTTTTTTTTTCCTCTTTTTTTTTTTTTTTTTTCTTTTTTTCCAATTCTTTTTCTTTTTTTCTTTTTCTTCCTTCCTCCCTCCCTGCTCCATTCTTTCCTTCTTTTTTTTTCTTTAACTCTTAAATCAACCAAATCTAAACAGGAAAACCCTGAGACAACTGCTATGCTTAAAGCTCTACCTCATTGAAGTTTACTGTTTTAAGTGTCCATTAGTAGCCAGAATGAATAAAATGCTGTGAATAAATTGTCTCGTGTAGTCTTTCTCTGTGTTTACACATTGAGACCAGGAAACAGTTCATTGTAAGCACATCTTCAAAAGCATTTGAGAAGTGTGCATCTGTTTATGTTGGACAAATTATTTTTTAGGAATTAGTTCATACTCAGTTTTTGTCCCCTTGTTGTAGCATATAAAGCCATTCAGGAATCATGTAACTTACGGTGCATTTGAGAAGAAAATACAGAGTGAACTACAGTGATAAGTAGTACTTACAAAAAAAATAAAGTCATAGCGAACCCAGTCCTTGCTACTCCAACACTTTGGTGTCCTGGAAGCATTTTAAATAGGCGTCTGATGATCAAGTGTCTATGATGGGTAAAGATGATCAGGTATTAAAAATAATGTTTTATACTGATATTTTAACACCAGCTAGTATGATGAAGTCACAGTATTTTGAACAATTGCAAAAGTTTGTTGAGCAGCCTTACAGTTTTCTTTCAGCAAGTACTTCATCTCTTTTCTGAATGCATGGCTGTCTATTGCTGAAACTAAGGTATCACCTAAAAAGAATAGAAAGTTTCTGTCGAAATAATCTGTTATAACTGTATCTTTGACTTGATCAGTACTACTACATATAGTTTGGTCAAGAACTAGAATAGCAGGTTAGATGTGGTTATTGTCTCCAAGAACTGGAGCTTCCAAATAAACATCTGTGAAACCTCCGACTTTAATAGCTGCATTGTAGCTAACAAAAGATGTGCAACAGAATGAACTGCTGACCTTTTGGATACAGAACAAGCTGTTCACAAGATCTTTTCATTTATGGAGACAAAATGTCCCTTTTATACAAAGATAATACTTTCCACAGTTTTAAAACAATGTCGGTGAAATATAAAGAATTTTATTGTCTTATTTGTGAATGCAAGAGGCTTCAGTTATGCCCCTTCAGAACAGGAGTCTTTCTAGATCAACTATGCTAAAGGCATTGATTCTCAGCTGCTTTTCTTTTGTTAATGACAGCAGAGGTATTTTTAGTCCCATGCTGACAGGATGGGTTATCATTAGCTATCTATCCATGTGATATTCACATGGTATCTGGCTTTGAATGATACGTGGATGAATTTATTGCCGTTCTACACCTTATCTTTGAAGTCAGTTTACAGACAGAAAGGTAGCTGTGACTGAAATGGGCCTAAATTGTTGTGAAATTATGCTCTTGGTCTGAAGAGCTTCTGGGAAGCTCTCAGTTGCACACGCGTTCACAGGCACTAGCTGGTTGAGATCGGGGACAGTGAGGAGACCCACATAGGGAAATTAGGGCACAACCTTGTTTTTCTCCTGTAAGGAGCAGTTCGTCCTTCAGTCTTAGCAGCTGTAAGTCCACACGTGAATCACTACTTCATTTGTAACAGTTACTAGTAACAGCTAACTAGTAACAAGTAGTAATACTGCTAAGGTGTTTATGCTCTACAGTGCTTCAAAGAAATACTTATATGTCAGTATATATTACCAAAATTACTACAGTTATCTGTTTTGCTGTTCTTACTTGGTAAAACAGAGTAATTGCATCCTAAAGATTGTTTTGTTTGTGAATGAAGTATGAATTCATTCCTACATCATATATAATTTATGAGTAATTAAAATTGGAAGCACAGTTGTGTGAGTTACAAACCAATGTGGGTTGGCAGTGCTCAGAGTGGGCTCAGTAAGACAGGCAGCTCAGGTCCTGCCCAGGTGGGCTCTGAATAACCCTGGTCCTGGAGCTTCTGCAGCCTAGCCAGGCAACCTGTCCTCACAGGGGAAAAAAGTCTCTTTTAACTAGATACATTTTCCCTTGTTGCAATCTCTGATGTTTGCCTCTGTCATTGTGTTGCATGACTCTGGGAAAAGTCTGGCTTGGTCTTGTTTCTCTGTGCCATTGGGTTGTGGGATGCCGTCACAAGACTTCCCTTGAGCGCTCTCATCTTGTAAAAAACCTTTTTGTTTCAGCTTTCCTCCTTGCATCTGGTGTGCATGGTGAAGGTTTGGATAAACCCTAAAATTAGCCTGGCATGAGAATGAGGAATGTGAAAACTACGCTGAGGTCTGAGTTGGCAATGCCTCTTGTCCTGACAGCCTGAGGTGTTATGGCTGCAGGAGAGGTGCTCTGTTGGCAGGTGCCTTTAGATATATTGATAGAAACCAAGTGCAGGAATGTCAGGAGCAGAAAATAACTTTGAATAATGTAATTAAGTAAACCAGAGAGAAAGTATCCCAGCAATTATCGATGCACACAAGTCTTAACTAGCTGAACATTTAAGTATGCTTGTTTTTGCTTCTCAAATACTGTGCCTAGATGTTCACCAGAGTACATGGCAATCTCAGTTTTCTATTACAAAAATTTGTCTTCTGAAATTCTGAAACAACTTACTGGTGGAAATGTTGAATAGCTGGAACCACTCAGAAGAGCCAACTGGAATGTGGTGTTTGTGAGAAGGACTCATATTCATTCCTGAACTGTGGCTTATTTTGTGTGTAGTTCTGCTTGTTTATTCATTGAGAACTGAGGATGTGCTTGTTAATAAGGATCTCATCTCTGCAGTGTGAATGTATTGTTAACTGTGTGACAAATCAGTGATATACTCTTTAGGCTTTTTTCTTGCTATGCACACTAACAATAGGTACTGTCTTCCTCTTCTCAAAAATATATTGTACCTTTGACTTTTTTTTTTGTCTTTCTCTGCAGAAACTCTCCTGGATGACTTCCTTCTCACATACACAGTCTTCATGACAACAGATGACTTGTGCCAGGCACTTCTGAGGCAATATCCTTTTAAGTGTTGTGTTAGCACTCATCACACAGTGACACCTAGATTAGTATATTGTCAAGCTTAACTCATACCAACAATGCAAACCTTATAAAAGTTTTTTTTTTTTTTTTTTTGTTTAAAGCTATATGAATCTTTTCACCTTTTACAAAACAGTGTTTAAAATCAGCTAAAACCTATCCAGAACATAAATGTTAATTGTTAAGTACCTGTGTAATATACTGCAAAGTATGTGAAGAATAGGTATTTTACAATATCTGCACCTTTTGTTGTGTGATACAGTATAGAACTTTCTTTGTATTTCCGATTATTTCTATAAGCTATAGAATGTTGCTTGAATGAACTTGGAGCTATGAATTGAAATAACTTTTTTTTTTCTTTTCTTTTTGTTGTGAAAGTCATTTCACCTACTGAAAAAAAGAATAGCGAAGGGACCGGAATGATGTATAATGTGAATATCTTCTGTCATTTGCTGTTTCTGCTTTGTGAATAGAGGACAATAGTGGAAATTGATTCTTTTTTTCTTAACAGTGTTATTTCGGCTTACAGCGTAATTTGTACAGGGAAAAAGAAACTGACTTCCTCTGCTCAATATTTTTCTTGTAATGATGCATTGTCCTCTTTCATGCAGACATTCATGTTGGTGTCTGTGTGCAGGGCAAAGTTTTGTTCCAGCTTCTACAGGAAAGTTATAACTCAACATTGTATAATTTCTTTTAAATGGATTTTACTTTTCGTAGACTTTTCTTTCTAATCTAGGAAGGAAAAAAGTTTTATTGACATAGAGAATGAACATTTATATTACTGAGCATTTCATTCCAAAAAGTTGATGAAACTCCCAAAGCTTCAAACAGGATAGGTATACGTTCAGAACTGGACAGTGTAGTGAAACATAGTCTTTCATTGCCAAACAACATGGAAGATGATTATGCATTGCTGAATTTCAAAGTTTCAATGAGTTCTTAGTTTTTATTTTCCTTAACTTACTGCACCTATTGTGCAAAGAACTATCAAGGGAAAGAAGATGACTCTGATGTATCCTGCAGGAAACGAAAGGTCTTGCATTTGGTGTCTCAGTGGACTTCTCTCTACAAAGACTGGTTACATGAAGATGAGCATTTAAAACAATTTTTAAAGGTATTGAATCACTTCCTGATTCATTTCAATGCTGTTTAATTAGTATACAGTGTTTCAGAAGCTGCAACAGGAAAAAGTAAAAAACATCATTTTTCATATTTAAATTTTGTCCTTGATATCTATAATACAAAGTGTATAGTATAAAGTTTTTGGAAGAGGACATTCTGCATATGAGAGCAGAGACCTTAGGACTTTTGCTCTTTGGTACTAGGCTGTGTAGTACTGTATTGGAAATTGGGCATCATTCCAGCCACCAGCCAGGTTATACTGCTGCATGTACCTTGGTGCAGTGCCTTTCTGTCTCTAAGGGTGTGTGGCTGTCCAGTTTTTGTACACTCAATATTTCTGCCTGAGGATTTGGTGTGATACAAAACAGTAGTAACGTTAGTGATGGTTGAAGTTATATGTGTGAAAGCAATATACAGGTTTATAATTCAGAATTATTTATGCTGAGATTCTTAGATGTAGGAGTATTAATTGGGCTAAAACAACTTGATGACTCAGCCAATACATATGATCTCCATATTTTTAGAAGGAAAAGAGTAGCATTTGTGTGCAGATTCTGAAAAGGCATAGAAAAAATGTTTCCCTCAATTTCAACCAACTAAGCCAATTCATTTGACTTACCTCTTACTTGTGGTGGTGTCTCCCAAAGTTAACTGGGGCTCCCAGTTGAGGCTAGTCAGAAAACGCTTCCTCCAGAAAGAAAAAGTAAGGTTTATTTATTTATTGGCTTAAAATTAAGAGCATGTTTTTGTTTGTGAGAGATATTACTCAATTTAAATGTACACAAATATGAGGAAAACTGGAGTAGAGCATTCATTTTAAAAGTCTAAGTCACATAAATCTGTTTTTACCATTTTGGATGCAGAATGTTGGTGTGTTATGTTCTCAAGCTTCAGAATGGATTCTCCTGAATTAACTTAGATTTTTTGTAACAACCATGAGTGCCATTTTGTCTGTAGACTAATGAGCATCAACATTTTGCTTACTCACTTGGTGTTGATACAGAGTGTTTCTTCTTAGCCAAACTGAGCACTGACTAGCCTGTAAAAATAAGCAAGGACATTCCTTGATCACGGATCTTGGAAAAGAATTATGATGAAATTTGTTGCAGTATGCTTCCGCCTGATTGATTTAGACCATTGCTGGGATACTTCAGATTTATTTTTGAGTTATTAGATGATTGCATAAAGTATTTATTTTACTTTGTAGACAATATACCGGAATGTGCTAGATGATGTGTATGAATATCCTGTTCTTGAGAAGGAGCTGAAAGAATTTCAGAAAATACTTGGGATGCATCGTCGTCAGTAAGTATTGATTATCCTTGTTATCAGATCTCATTTTCCTTAGTGTAATTTATTTTTGTTGTCATCTTGCTGTAATTCAGTAAAGATAGAGGGATGAGTGATACAAGTACTGTATTCATTTTCACAATTAATCTTTAAAATAGAGCCAGATTATTCCATTTTATCTGACGTTTGTTGGGTGGTGTGGAACTTTGTGGAAAAACTGTCAAAATGTCACTCAGCAGTCTCTGATTTCAGATGATGCATCTTATCTCTCCTTCTCTCTCATGCAATATCGAGAAGCAGATCTATTTCTCAGTGGTAGTGTCAGGGTTACTATTTTATTAATCTGATGGTATTTTTAAAAGATATTCCCTTGGCACATTTCTCCAGCAAGTGGAAATTATTTCTGTGGTTTGTGCATTTGAGGACTGGAAGGACATTGGCTGCCACTGGTATCGGCATTCTCCAGGAGCTCCCAGACTGGCAGCATTTCTTTTTTCTGTACTGACTTTGTGACTCCCATGAAAGTTTTGTAGTTGAGCCAAGTGACCTCAGCTTTCACTAAAGGATCTCTAGAGCCGTTTTGTGGAGACTGTAATTAAAAAAAAAAATATATATATATATATATATATTTTTAGATTGCTGAAACTTTCTAAAGTTTGGATTGAAAGATAATTAGAATTTTCCTTTTTGTTTCAGCACTGTGGATGAATATTCACCACACCGAAAGGTAACACAAACCTTGTTTTGCTCATTGCTAGCTAACTTACAACCTTTCTTTCTTTCCCTCCCTCCACTTTCACTCTTTTCTTGGCAGTTCAATTGAAAGTGACAGGTGACCAAAAACATGACAGGATACATCAGTGAGGCTAGACCTGCAACATTGCTCAAGGAAATTTTTTTTTATGGCAGTGTCACCTGTATATCACTTGTGTGAACTAACCTGCAGTGGCTGTGACAGTATTATCATTTTAACAGCATGTCCTGAGATGTCACTGTTGAATATTTTGAGTTGGGAGCTTGTCCCGCCTGGCTGGATAGATGCAGAAAACCTGGGCAAACCAGTCTGAGCACAGGCATCAACTGCAGGTGTCAAACAGCCAAAGCAAAGGGGAATTTGTTGTGATAGAGCGGAGAAAGAGAGAAAGAAAGAGGAACATGGATTTGTCTATTTAAGCAGAAGGAAAAGGTGCTACTGGAGACATATGAATTGTGCAGGGCTGAACTGCTGACCTGCTGAAGTACCTGGGCTGAAGCATGTAAAGGGCTTAAAATGTTACAGTGGAAATACAGGAAGCAGAACATGATATTGTAATGAAATTGCTAAATAGGCCGATTGGTACAAAGGAAATATGTATGAGAAAAGTACGTAAGAAGTGACCTCTGCACATAACTACAGAGAACCTTGAGGTGTGGCTGCTGTTTGGTATAGGCATGTCTCACTTCCTCAGAAATTCCCACCTTTACCATTATTAAGTTAGGCAACTTCCAGCGTACTGATGCAGGAAGGGTGGGTGAATTTCCTATACTGCAACCTTTTTGGCCAGATGTATGCATTGAATGTTGTATTTTATCAATTGCTGCATGGTAAAGGGAAGGAATGCAGACAGTCATTGTTGTGTCTTTTTTTTCCTCTCCCACTCATTTGCAGAACAAAACCTTTTTCCACCAGTTCAGTCTAAAGGAGAACTGGCTGCAGCACAGAGGAACCATGAATGAAGCAGAAGAAAGTAAGTATGACTTAAGAATGGGAAAAAGCCATGCACAGTACTTTTAAATGTCAAGGTAACCTTTTTAGTAAGAGCTGCCTGTTAAGGTACAGTCTTCTTCCAGGCGTACAGCTTCTGAACTGAGCCCTGGGGCCCCGAAAGAAGAGAGATTTGCCTGTGTGAATATTACTTGTCTGCCTCCTGCTTTGCAGGTGCTCAGCTGTGGAGTGAGATATCTCAGGCTTTCCATCTGCCCGGTTCCTCTGTGGCCCTGTGACAGAGCTGTGTGGCTCACAGCCTATCCATCAGAGTTGGAAACCATAACACAGGGCAGGAATAGTCTCCTGACCTAGATCCTGGGTGTGAGAGGTGAATGCACCTGTCAGGTTAAGTGGAGCAGGATCTGCTAACTCTGAGAACCTACGTAGGTGCTCTCCACAAAAACATTTCCATGTAGCGGGTGAGATGCCACTATGTTTTAACGTCAACTATTTCATTTTTCCCTTCATTGCTGCTAAAGCAATGGTAAAGTGAAGCTCTCACCCTGCTGTAAGGCCTGCGAGAGGAAGGAGGCAGAGAGGAGAATAACATGCACACAAGCAGAGAATAGGCAGAATTACGCAGTATTATCTTCCTTTCTTGGTGAAGAACTCCAGAAGTTCAGGCTGAGACAGGGTATTTTTAGTGCTCATTTGTGACACGGTAAGAACTGAGCTCCTGTAGTGACAAGTTTCTCCTTACATTATGTACCGCTGGTGGATAGATAGCCTCTTTTGTGCCTGAAATTTATTTGAGGTTTAGGCTGACGAGGCTGCTTCTAGAATGTGATTTCTGGATGAAAACCCCCACACTCATTTTTCTTCTTAAAAAGTTTGACACAGCTCATGAAAAGTATAGAAGAGAGGGCACAGACTGAATGGCCATGGGGACAGGAAAGGCTGGACTCAGCAAGGCCATAAATTGCTGTTCTCTCTCTTCTTGCGAGCATGAGCCATGGAATGTGCTGGAACTGAGGGAATGAAATAGAAGGTGCAAGACTAGGGGGAAAGAGGCAGGTGCCTGGGCACGATGGAGGGAAATGGGATGGGCTGTGGAGTGCTGCCACATGATGGTGCTTGTGAAGGATGGGTTTGTCCAATGGCTCCTGCCCTCAGTGGCAGAGATCAGACCAGGAGCATTCTACCTCCTAATGTAAGTATTTTCAGGGTGGTTTACAGCGCATGCCCATGCCCTCCTGTTAGTGTTCCCTGCTGCGTTTCACTGAGGAGCAGTGTGGGCTCCTGGAAGGGATGACATGGCCCATGCCCATAGATAGCACAGAACATTTAAAAGATATGTTGTGGGGGG
The DNA here is from genome assembly GCF_019232065.1 of Centrocercus urophasianus. Taxonomy (NCBI): domain Eukaryota; kingdom Metazoa; phylum Chordata; class Aves; order Galliformes; family Phasianidae; genus Centrocercus; species Centrocercus urophasianus. The sequence goes on from NW_024884711.1 coordinate 17,804,404, forward strand.
AGTTTTGGGATAATTGCTGTGATGATTGTTTACAAGAACCTGACCTGTAGGTTGGGTTAGTTTGGTGCTAAACAGAAGATACATCAGTAGCTCAAGTATAAGTTAATATTTTGCTGTCATTTTCCTCTCCCAAATGACAGAGGTTGAGGCTTCAAACAAAATCACTGCAGGCAAGTTGTGTTGCACTTTGCATATGGAGGGCAAATATTTATGTCAGATTTACTTATTTTCTTATTTAGAGTGCAGTTGATGTATCTGTCTATTCACGAGTTATATGTATTCTGAAGAAAGATTCTGACACATGCTGAGCACCTGATTTACTGTCTGTCAGCACAGACAGGTTAAGAAAAAAATTATAAAATCAAATTGCTTTTCTTCCCCAAGGTTAAATGTCGAGTTCCTCCTTCGTTCTTATCTTCATTTTTCTCTTCTACAACACACACAAAAAAGATGTTCAGTAAGATAGAGTTGTTAACCATTTCTGGCATGGTCTCAGTTAATGGTACTGCCCTGAAGCCATGAAGATTCATAGGACAGACAAGGAGCTGTTGCTGCATACATCTGTCAATAAAAATACAGCATTTCTGGAGAAGAAAAATATTGTATTATACTGCCATGGTAGCAGCCTATCTGCAATAAGAAGTTCAAAAGTAGAAGAAAATTGAAAGTTTAAGCACAGAAGTGAGTATGAAATCCAGAGTTATGGTGATTCTCATTAGCAGGTGTCATTTTTAAAATATTTTTGCAAGTCTACAGCTGTTTCTTCCCTTTTTAAGTATGGCAGCTGTATTTCAAATGACTGGCTACAGCAAACTCAGCAAAAAAGACTGCAAACCTAAAATTCTGGGAAGCAGAGGGAGTATACCTCGCTTCTGAAGGAACAACAAAGCATTACATGAACTTCCTGCAGCATTACTGATGGGAATCGTTTCCAGAGCCTAATTGGTTCTAGGACTTCAGTGGAAGTGATGACTCCAGGGTTTGTCCATTTTCTCCAAATGAGTCCCTTTTATGTGTATTGCAAATGACTCGGGATGGATTTGTCAGAATTAATTGCACTGCTGTTCAGGCAGCCTCTGCTGGTGCAAAAATGCCCTGGCAATGCACACCACTAAATGTCCAGACAGATAAGCTAGCAAGAGTAGTTACAGAGCAGGGAGCTTCTCGAGAAGCATGCTGTTGCAGGTGAAAGTGGAGGAGCAAAACAGTTTCTGCAGCAGGTATGAGACACACCAAAAGAATGCTAATTTATCTGGGCCTAGAAGGTAAGGACAAAAGATGATAACTGCTAAGGTTGTAGTGGTTACAGAAGGTGCGCAGCAAGGGAATTTGTATACATTGAGTCCTCAGGGTAGGAACTCTTAAATAGGCTTCCCTGAAATGAACCCATGGAGATGCATTTGCTTGTCCCTGTCATTTCCTAGAGGGAAGAGGTCGGAAGTGGGGAAATGGTGAGGTTTGTGCTCAGTTTCATGCCCCTGTTGGGCAGAGTGCAGGAGTGGCCTGTCTTGCAGCTGGGACTGGGGCTGCTGTGCTTTCCCCTGTTCCTTCAGGGTGCCTTTGGCTGCTGCTGAGCCTGCCTTTCTTGCTTTGTGCAGTTTTCTGCCGTGTGTACATCACGGAGCACTCCTACGTCAGTGTGAAAGCTCAAGTAACCACTTCAGCACAGGAGATACTGAAGATTGTTGCAGAAAAGATCCAGTACCCGGAGGAGGAATTGGCACTGGTGATCATCACGTTCTCTGGTGGTAAATAATCTTACTTCATCCGACCACTCACCTCTTAGTGCAGCAGAGGGAGGGTTGGGATTCTCTGGTGCAGGATACAGCTGTGGCCCACAGCTGGATGACTATGGAACAATGAGAGCTGCTTCCCAGAGCCGTTCCCATGGAAACAGCTCATTCCCGAGTAACACTGGATGAGGCATTCCCTTGCTGGAAATGGACTGCAAAAGACTCCCCTTTTCAACAGTATTACAAGATTTTTTTTTTGCCCGCACATAAATCTTCAACTTTCAGATCTAAATTAATTTAGAAGGTGTTGAGGAAAGGTTTTCTTTTAAAATATAAAAGGGAATAACAGCTTCTGAATGTGTGGCTGTTTTTTTGCAGGATGGGTAGTGAATATTCTCCAATAGAGACAAGGGAAGCATATATTTGCACAGATGAGATACTGAGCATGACCTAGCAGTACTTTGTAGGCAAACTTGCTTATGACTGACGTTTTTTGACTGTTAGTGTTTCTTGTTTAACAGAGGAGGCTTACTGTCTTTTTCTGAGGAGGATCAGACTGAGGGTAGGCTGATAGTAGGGAACTGCCAAGCTATCAGGTCTTAAGATCTTTTGTTCAGGTTTGCTCACTGTAATACCTTGTTGGGCTGTTATTGAAAATAAAGCAATGTAACTGGGTATGTAGCATGAACAAGTGGACCCACAAAGTAGGGTTAAGCCTTTACAACACCTGGGTCATCTTCTCAGCTAGCATTGGTGGATGTCAGTCCCCTAAGGCAAAGGATGAGCCCTTAAATATACTTCACTCATGCTTGTTTCTTTGGCAGTGTAGTTGAATAAAATATAGACAAATGCTGAATTGTCCCACTTACGTATCCAGTTCAGAATTGGAAGCCCACATTTTTCTCCCCCACACTAAGCACAGTTAAATAATTCTGTGGGTCTCTGGTGTGAGTGGCAGGAGCTGGAGCCTTAACCAACAGTCAAGAGCTTGGGCACCATAGGCAAAGGGTGGCCATATGGGAGCTTCACATGTTGGCATCTTGACCAGCTGCGTTGCATCTCTTGCAGACACATTTACCCTTGTACGTGCCCAAACTCAGATCCAGTGTGTTTTGCAGCCCTGCAAGATCAGGCTGCAGAAGCAGGGCAAGCTTTGCTGCGCTAGCAATGAATCTGGCACTAACTGCCTACTTGCTTATGTAAAGAAAACCGACAATTCACAAGTAATGAAAAACAATATCATTTCTTAACTGCATTGTTTACTGAAAAAGCCATAGAATAGAAATAATTGCCATTTGGCTGTTCAGTAAGAAATAATAATTAAAAAGCTGGTACAACAGACTGTCATCTGTACATGACTATTGTAATTCCTAAAATGCTCTTTGGTATTGACTGAATTAATTGGAGATAGAACAAGGGTACTGAATTTGTGCTTATGCATTGTCACTTGTGCACTGTGTGCAATAGTCAGCAGCCTGCCATGATTTCTTCATTTTTTCTTTGTTTTTCTTTTTTGTGTGACTCAGAACTGTCATCTGCCATCCACTTGGAGGGCAGCAGGATGAGCATTGAAGAACACATCTTTATTATACTCCTAAAATGAACAAGCAAGGTCTTTTTGTTCAAATTTACCCTGGAAAGACATACTGATAGTTCAGCATGAATGTATCTGGTGTCAGTGTGAGCAAGGGAAATGGCAAAAATGAGTAGTGTTTTTTGATACTTCGCCCTTGAATTCCTGATCCTACTCCTCCTTCATGTGCCATGAAGAGTCTGAGGTGGCTGTCAGCATGCTTGTAGTTCTTTTTTGTCTACATTAGTACAGTGGCTGTAATCAAATATCACGTCAGCTCTCCAGAAAATTACTTGAAGCCCATAGGAAAGGACAGTTTTCTTAGGGCATGGATGTTTAAACTTTGTTCTGGGTTTTTGGTTAGTTTTTCTTCCACTTTTCTCTGGTGCCTCTAAGATTGCCCACTGGAGAAAAAAAGTCCGTTCTCTTCACTGCTTGTCTGGAGAGTCCTGCTCTTTCACTCAACTGGTTACTAAACAAATTGCTATAGGTCTAGAGGAATTTCTTTGTGTAAATTAATTAGCAAGGGGTTGGTTTGTTATTTTTTTTTTCCACCCATTGCTCTTCTCTGTGGGGTGAATGGCTATTGATGACATCTCCTTGTTCTTTTCTGCCTGAGACACACAACAGCTCTGTCTCTTGAGGCTGAGACACATTGCTCTAACTAAAGTCACTGTGCTTGTGGTAGATACATTGGGTTGAAATGAAATGTTCAATAATGCGTAGGAAGTTAGGCTGGAAAATGTAAGGGTTTATCCTATATTAAGTTGAAGTTGATAGCATATATTTTTGTTTGTGCTTTAGTCCAGCATCAGATACATCTTACTTTTATTGTTCTGAATGGTGTGGAAATGATGAACCCATGCCTGGAATTGCACGGGGATTGTGTTTGATGCTGAGTTACGTTCTACAAAGCTGATGTGACTTTTCAAATATAACTGTAATATTCTTCTCATATTTATACTCCTTTTCTTAAGAAAGCTTATACTACTTTTCTGAAGCTTCTGCGTTTTGTTTTCCATTTTCAAAGAAAAACATGAACTACAACCAAATGACTTGGCCATCTCAAAATCTTATGAGTCATCCAGTCGTATGTTTGTCTACCGAAGAGACCTGACTGATTCTTTGGTAAGCATATGTATTTTGTATTCCCCTTTTTGATATGTCTGATTCAAGATCAAGGGCTTAGTGTTCCTTTAAGAGAGTTTTTTCAATATGTAATTTATTTTTTAGTTCCTCAGTGGAGCTTACTGAGCTGTTCTATACCTGGAAAAAAAAATCTTGCATTAACAGCAGTTATTTGACTGAGCAGTAATGGAATTTGTTCATCAATTTCAAATAGACCAAAGCTTCTATAGAGCTTAAATCTTTCAATCTACGTCAGCCCAGAAAAGCTGGCTTGTGCTTGTACGGGACTGACTGGGATGAGGATTATTTCAGAGCTCACATAGCTTTTTTCTTTTTTTTTTTTTGCCTTGTGTGCCTGTACAATACTTAAAATGGCTGGTGCAGAATTGTAGGAAGTGATAAACTCTGCATAACATATGAACACAGAATTACTACATGTAGATGTATATAGAGTGAGTTATATGAAAATTACTGAGCATCAGCATGGCTACGGTGTTGTGGTATCCATATGGTTATATTGCTGCTGCCGTCACCCCTCCCCTTCCTTCTGTCTCTCTGGTGCCAGAGAGAGTGGGTTGGAGAGCTGCAGTTCTCTCATTCCTGCTCTCCTCCAAAACTGAGATCGCAAAATCTCTCTCCCTGCTGATTTCCTGAAACCTCAATGAGGCAGGAACTCCAGTAATTAGTCTTTTCTGCTGATTATTCATGTGCTTTGAGGAAAGTGTGGGGACAGTATTGCAGATGACTTTCACGTGTTGTCAGCACGAGCATTTGTGCATTCACCCTAGCTATGAGAAATGTCTATTTACATTTTGTTGGATCAGTGTGCCCTGAAGAGCTGACATGCTGATATCATTGTAATCCGTCATCCCCATTATCTCCAGCATTTTAGCTTCCTCTAAAAACGCTGGCATTAAGGAAAGGTTTGCAGTGTGGTCAGGTGACAACCAATCTAGTTTCATTAGTTGCATAATAAAAACGGCAAAACTTGCTGTAACTGTCAAAAATAAAGCGCCAGAGCAATGGCTTAACTGATAAGAATAATCTTTCATCTTGACAGATTGTTCATGTGCCAAGATTCAGACTGATGAGGTAAAAAACCCAAGAGAAATACAAACCTTTGAAAATCAGAGCTAATAATGGCTATGTCAAGTGACCATTAATACCAGCAGTGCCTGTGAACTCCACAGTAATAACCTAAGTAACGTTTACGAATCAGAATGCGCAGTGTTTGTTGGCATTTAAATTAATCATAAAACAGGTGGATTTATATTTTTTGTAAGCATATGTTGAATGGTGGCAAGTTTTGTGAATTTTTTCTAAATCTGGTATGTGCGCAGAAATTTCCTGGTGTCTTAATTAAAAAACTACTTTCTGATCATTTCAGGGATCATATTTTCATTACGTTCATTACTTGTTTGGTCATTTTTTCAAACTCAAAGTTTAAAGAGAGAGGGAGAAATCCTAATCCAATAGGCCATAATCAATCCTATTGACCCATTTCTTGTTTCAAGCTATTTATTAAATTTGCTATCACTCACCAATTTTAATTAATGTGGGGAAAAAAAAGCCCTCAGTGCACATAGAGAACATTACTTACTCAGCTTTGTTTTGTACCTTGGTCTAGAATCTGTTTCATTGTGAGCCTTTTGGCACTTGCTCAGGATTTTTTGTTATTGTCTATTAATTCAGAGTCCATTTGCTGAAAATGAAGAGTTGCAGCAACGGTCTGTGAGAATTTTGGGAATCAACACCTGGGATCTTGCCTTAGAACTAACCAACTTTGATTGGAGCCTCTTCAATGCAATTCATGAGGTGAACAGCATCATGTCCACTTCCAAATATATTACCATTGTAAAATATTATGTTGCTATGGGGTTCTGAAGTTGCACTAGTGCTTTGGTGCATCAGCATTCCTTGGATTGTAGTTCATCACCATGACAGTGTAATTTCTCTATAGTGATGTTAATTGAATCAGGTCCAAGAGCTGTGCAGTAATCCTTGATACTGAAAAAGTTTGCTAAAGTTTTGTAGCTTCCCTGTGGTGATGCATCTCATCCCCTGTATATCTCATGGGTTTTACTGAGATTTACCTGAAGAAAATAAGAGATCATGGTTATTCTCAAAAATTCCCTGTATTCACATGTTGTCTATGCAAGTTGAACTTTGCATTCAACATTATTCCAGTAAATATGGAACTCCACAAATAGGTATCCTTGATATGGCTATAATCGCAACAGCATACACTATTTCAGAAACTTCAGATGTTCATAATACTGCTCTGGTTTGGCTTCAGTGGGATAAAAAAATATCAGACAGGATATAGAAAGGGGCATAATTGCCCACTTCTGTGTCCATTGGATTATTTCAACAACTTTGATAGGTTCTGGTGTGGGCTGCTGAGTAAAACACACAGCTCACACTGCAAAATGTCACTTGAAAATATCACTTACTGAAAAGTGTGATGGCTTTTTGAGAAAACAACACGGAAATTCTCTTACCTCCCATCAGATTTTCTTGATCTTTCATTTCATGTTCTTTTATTCAGGTTAGACACAAAAACTAGAGCTAGTCAAGACTTTTTGCACAGAAGGCAAGAGCAGCTCTTCCGTTCATGAAAACTCAGTCATTTTTAGAAAGAAACTGGAATGGAAAGCTTTCAGATTCTGCAGTGCTCTGATAGGGTTGCTTTTTCACACTAGAGTAGGAGTGATGAAATACAGAGACAGATTGGTATAACCACATGTGGAACCGCAAGAAATCTCGCAAGAAATCTCACAAGGAATCTTGCAGGACTTTCAGTCTATCTACGTACTGAAATACATCTCTAGAGTTTGCTAAACCAGATTTGAAACCTGAATCAATTGTGATTGGCCCGTGAACAATAAAAAATAGCCAATTGCTACTAAATCTTGTTTCAAAACCAGTATTTTAAATAATTTATACTTCATTTATATTTAAACTGTATTTCTTTGTTCATGTCTTCCAGCAAGAGCTGATATACTTCACATTCAGCAGACAGGGCAGTGCTGAAAACACTGAGAATCTCAGTCTTCTACTTCAAAGATGCAACGAAGTCCAGCTTTGGGTTGCCACCGAGATTCTTCTCTGCACTCAGCTCTGCAAACGTGTACAGCTAGTCAAAAAGTTCATCAAGATTGCTGCCCAGTAAGTTTCTAAAATTACAATACAAATCCTTGAGTAAGTGTGCCTTACATAAATATTTATTGGGAAAGAAGAGTTAGGTGCAAGAGCAAAGACAAAAAGCAGTTTACTGTGTAGTAAACATACATAAGTAAAAATAGCCCATTACAATAACAGCACACACTTGCTGAAACTAAATGTGGAATATACAGTGTACAATTCTTTTCCAGCAGTTCAGTTAACATATTTGCAGTATCAAATGGAAAATCCCTGATGCTGCAGAAATACCTCCTTCATATTAGGGATAGTTCTTTGCAGAGATAACCTGAGGGCCTCCAATATAAAGCAGCACTGTTATTCGCCAAAGACTATAAGAAAAACAGAACATTCTGTTTTAAACCTGAAAGGTCTAACTGGAGGGGAAAATGGCTGCAGTAATATGTTGCCCCATACAATCTTGTCTGGAGTACTCTCTAATTTGTTGGAGCAGGACAGTTCCTCACTAATCAGATTTGACCATCTATTCTTGCACTATTAGTAAGTAGTACTGGCATTTATTTTGTGCCTTGGAACAGCGTACATATGTATACTGTACACAGAGAGCTTTTTTCTCTGAAATCACTTTTATTTTGGTAACCAAGGGAGTGGAGCAGTTTAAATATGTGCAGCCATTCTCCTTGCCTCTTTCTCCTCTTGCTGGTCTTTTGCAATATTTGAATATGCATATTCATGGAAAATGTATAATTTGTTCCCCTCATCGACTGGATTGATTTAATTTGCAAGGCAGTTACATACAAAAGCATGTTGTCTGCTGAAGCAGTGCCTTTGGCAAAATTAATTCTCCTAATCTAATCTTTTGTAACTCATAAATGTGATCTGATTTAGCTTGCAAGTTCTATGGTATATGGTAATATGTTCATTTTCTGCCTTATCAATGGCCATGTTTGGTCCAATTACATCAAAAGTGAATGGTTCTGTCCCACATGAATGTAGATGTATTTGTCTCCAGACTAGAATGTTGCCCTGTCTCAATTAATTCCATGTCTGTGAAGTGAATAGTCCAAGTTGTGGAAACTAAATACAGTTGTCAGTAAATGATAGACAGGCTCTCCCAGTGCATTGGAGAAGCACCCCATCACCCAGCATGTTTCCAAGTGAAAATATGATTGTATCTCATAAATTCTGGAAGAGTTGAACGGGAAACGGGTAAGGTGCAGGGATAGTGTTCCAAGCAGAGACATGATCCAAGCAGCCCTGCTGTTTTGTTTATGATGAAGGGAGGGAGGCAGGGAGCTCTGAGCTGCTCTGGCTGCTTCCTGCTCCCTCAGAATCAGCAAGGAGTTTCTCTCTGATTTCCACTTTGTCAGCAAAATAACAGAACTAAGATCTTACGGTGTGTTTGTGTGTGCTTCATTATTGAGGGAACTCCACCTGCAGAAGATGGGAGGCTTTTACACAAGTATGTCAGTACTTAAGGAGAGAAAGTTATTGACACACAGATGTCTATTCTTCTGTTGATGAGTTAGTCTAAAATGGAAAACAAGTGATTTGAGAGAGAAAATAAGTTAGCATTGCTAGAAATGAGCATCTAGAAGAGTCAGAGAAGCAAGTCAGCATGGTGTTAGAATAAATGGATTGTAACAGATGCCTTCATGTTGCTCAAGGGGTGGCTGAGGAGTGGTCCTTGAGAGCAGCTCGGCAGAGAAGGACCTGGGGGTCCTGATGGACGAGAGACTGAACATGAGCCAGCAGTGCGCTCTGGCAGCTCGAAAGGCAAATGGGATCCTGGGCTCCATCAGGAGAGGGGTGGTCAGCAGGGACAGGGAGGTGATTGTCCCTCTCTACTCGGCTCTTGTGAGGCCCCATCTGGAGTACTGTGTCCAGGTGTGGAGCCCTCAGTACAAGAAAGACATTGAGATTTTGGAAAGGGTCCAGAGGAGGGCGACTAAGATGATCAGGGGGGCTGGAGCACCTCCCCTATGAGGACAGGCTGAGGGAGTTGGGCTTGTTCAGCCTGGAGAAGAGAAGGCTGCGGGGTGACCTCATTGCAGCCTATCAATACCTGAAGGGAACCTACACCCAGGAGGGGAGTAAACTCTTCAAAAGGGCTGACAACAGCAGGACTAGGGGAAATGGATCCAAGTTGAAGGAGGGAAGATTTAGGTTGGATGTTAGGGGGAAGTTCTATACAAGGAGAGTGGTTAGGCCCTGGAACGGGCTGCCCAGGGAGGTTGTGGATGCCCCGTCCTTGGATGTGTTTAAGGCCAGGTTGGACGGGGTCCTGGGCAACCTGATCTGAATGTGTATGTTTGGTGGCCCTGCTAGGCAGGGGGGTTGGAACTACATGATCCTTGAGGTCCCTTCCAACCCGGGTGATTCTGTGATTCTGTGATTCTGTGACTGAAATACATACCTTCTCTCTGCAGTTGCTTGAAAGAATTGGATCCTCCAATAGGAGTTTATCCAGGTTGTGTTGGACTCCTTTCTTGCTTCACAGAGGATTACCTCTGAGAGCTGCCTGACTTTAATGATAAAAGAACTCGAACAACAGAGTCAGGATTAATTTTAAGATAACTGAAATTAAGTGAAAGGCGCCATCTAAAAGTGGTATGCAGTGATGAGTGTGAGCTTTATGCAGACTTGTAACAAGTGCTGGAGAGTTTTCAGTTTAAAGCATTGGCACATACTTTTCCCTGATGATTAATCCCATTGATGACAGTGGATTCGCTCATACTTAAAATCATCTTAGGATTCTGTCTTTCTCATACTGACAAAATTATACATCTGTTTGTTGTAGTCTTCAGGAATCTATAGAAGTGGAACCTTCTTTGGGCTCTTTATTTCGGGATATATATAAAGAGACAAGGGGTCTTTATTTTGGGATTTCATATTCTCTAATTGATTAGAAATAAGCAGGGACTGACTGTATGTAGAGAAATGTCAAAGAATAGAGGTATCAAGTGAATTCTGTAGAGACCAGTACTAGAACTAGTGCAAACTACAACTAATTTATAGGGATATGTAAAAAGAACATTAATCAGATTTTCAGACAATAAAAATGATGAGGGATTGTAAATGCATTGGAGGATAAAAAAAAAAAAAAAAAGAATGATCTAAGGAGTCTAGTGGCATGTGCAAACAACAGTGGGATAAGATTTAATTTAGATAGATGCAAAGTAATTCAGCTAGGGAATTCTAATACCGAGCTGAAGAAATAAATGCATGATTGTAAAGAACAGTACTGTGACAAAGGTCTTTGGGTGATAATAGATGACAAATTAAAGACAAGGACAAAGTGTGATTCTGTTCCAAGTAGATATATTTTATGTTTATTTTATACTCACACAGGAGAAAGATGTAAGAACTTAGAGGGAAAGCAGTAATTGTGCTCCTCCTTCCTTCCCCACTGTCTCATTACTTCTCCTTGGTAAGAAAGAGAGAGGGAAGAGAAGTTAAAATGAAATACAAAGAATTCAATGAAGGATAATAGCAGTATGAAGAAATAGATTGCAATCCATGGCCACAAGGAGAAATTGAAGGAACCAGTGATGTACAATTTGCAGAAGAAATGAAAAAGGGGATAAAAATATTTATAATACAAGAGAATAGAGGTCAAGGATTTATTCTGTATGGTAAAGGACAGCAGAGAGTAACTTGAACACTGAAAAAGGAAAATTACTTCCGACAGCAAAGGAAGAAAAATAACCTGCCAACTACAGGCTTGATGAAAGATGGAACACTTGCTAAAAACTTCTTTGAGACCACATCACCTAGACTGCAGGTGGCCATGGTAGGATGTTTAATGAGTTCATTACGTGGAAGATGATTGTATGTTAGTGCTGAGAGCTGAAATTGGACTCAGTAACCTAGGATACCTGTGCTTTCCATTTATCTCTTATTCCGAGGACAAAAAATCAGAATACAACATTCATATTTTTATTCCACAGCTGTAAAGCCCAAAGAAATCTGAATTCATTTTTTGCCATTGTTATGGGTCTCAACACTGCGTCTGTCAGCCGGCTGTCTCAGACCTGGGAGGTAAGATGCATCTTTGTATTTTTTAGATTCTGTCAACACCAATTCTCACGTATGTTGTGTACTGGTGAATTACCTTTACTTCCTAATTATTTGTTTTTTCATGCTGAAATCAAACGGAGAACAAATGTCAGTAGAGAAACTTTACTGTGACCTGAAGCCTTAGATACGTACCTATTCAAATAAATGTGTCCTTCCAGAGCTTTTGAATAAGAGCAAAGCAAGGAGTTCTCAGCCTTTTAGAAAAAGTCAGGTACATTATCCTAGCATTGTAAGTATATGTCAGAAAAGAACATCTTATAAGTTTGGTTCTAAACAAGGCATTTCATTTATAAAATGAAAAACAAAACTTTTTAACTTCTCCTTGATTAAATCCCTCACAGTTGCCATGAATTTACATACTGGAGAACAGAGATTGACTGTTAAAGAAGCTATCAGTTGCCAGTCAGAGCATGTTTAGAGGAGGGTGCCACTGAGACTTGTGTTTATATTGTCCCTTGTTTGTTTGTTATTCCATCTCAGTAGATTACTGAGTAGTAGTTATCTGCAAGTTTACTGTATTTGCTGGTGAACCTAAAACTGAGGAAGGAGTAATTTGATGTTATATGGGGAGAAACATCATCCCTTGCCGCTGCCCTAGCACCACAAGCAGGCAGGATTCAACAAATGTGAACCTATAACACAGAGTGACAAAGAATGGAATCTTTGGAGATGCTTTTGAGTACCAGTGGCTATTGAAGGGTTACACAGCTATCTAACACATGAAATCATGCATATGTAAATGGCACTGCATATGCCAGTGACTTTGCCATGCAGAGAAATGAGGACAATGACTGTTACTTTGGGGTTGAGTTTGCAGGGACTCAGTCAAAGCTACCTTTAAATAACAGATAAAACAAACAATATAGGGAAAAAACACATACATTATGGAATCCCCTTGTGTCTTTTGATTCTAAAACACTTTGCCCCACTCTATGTGTTATCTTCATCCCTTTTATGTGGACTGTAGTGGAAGACTGTAAGAGACTAAGTATTGATGGCAACAGTGTGTGATTCTCTTGCCCATACAACAGGGAACTCTCCTGCATGGTGAGACCCCTCTGAGGATCATGTGCCTCTGGCAAACTTCTCTAGAAAGAACAAACTGTGTTGTTTGTCTGAACAAGGAGTGTCTCTGCACATGTATCTCTGTAAATATGTCAAGTTCCTGTGTGTAAAATATTTATGAAGTCACAGGCATTTTTCAAAAAAACTTCTCTGCACTGCAAATTTCAAAAGCAGAAGGTTATTTGCATTAGTAATGTGACTTCTAGAAAGTAGAGCAATGTTTATAAATTAATTATAATTACTTACACATGTAAATGAAGCCACCTAAATTTAAGCAACCATTTACACACTAAATTATGTTGGTTCTGCACTTGAATTCTTAAACAAGCAGTGCGCTCCCAAGCATATTCTACATTTTTTTCTACAGTATGCAGTATTTTAATGACCCTAACTTTCACTGATTAAAGATATTAAAAATGTGCAATTGCAAATCCATATCCAGTTATTTTAGCATTTTAATCATATCACACATCCACTTAATCTTAATTGTTCTGAATTTCTGTTCTCTGATAGTATCATTGTGGCTCTCAGGGTCTAAGTACACGAGGGAGACAGGATTTGTAGTAAGGAGGATAACTTCTACTGAACTATCCAGTACAGCTGGAAAGAAAATACAAGTTCCCACAAACCCTTCTGAAATACCAACAGCAAAATTCATATTAAGGAAAAATTGCTTTGACTATAATGACGTAAATCCATTAAAGCATCTTAGAGATACTGGCAGTAGATGCTTATGGAATAGAGTAGGCGTTAGCATACAAAGGATGAAGGAAGAAGCTATTTGTGCTTAGGCTCTCATGGAATCCTTCCGTGTCAGATTAGAATGAGATATCAGAGATGAGGTACTCATTTTTTACAAAAGTTCTCTGACACCAGCATGGGAGGTAAATAAAACGGCTGTTAATGTGCTGTTTTTGTAAAAGAACACATAGGTGTGGAGGCTGCAGGATGTAGTGCAGCTCTGGTATCTTGCCAGCAGGCACTTCACAGATCAGTTCTGTAGAAAAAAAAATCAGCATTTTTCTTTTTTTGTTTGTTTTTATTTTTAACCAACTCTACTTATTTTTTTTCTCTGCATTCCCCACTTCAGAAAATTCCTGGAAAGTTCAAGAAACTTTTCACAGAACTGGAAAGCTTGACAGTAAGTACAGCATTGGCAGCAAAACAGAGTTGCTCGTCTTTACCTACCACCTTTCTTTCTAATTTATGTCGAGCCTGCCTGTCACTGGAGCTAGAACCTGGTTGTGTCAGATCAGAGATTTGCTGTAGACCATGCAGCCCTCCAGAGCTCAGAGGTGGTCTTGAAAAAACAAAAAAGAAACAGGCTGTGCTCCTGACAGCTGGAAGAAGGGCACAGTGAGGCGAATGTGTCACCCGTTCACCAGTATCATCAGTTTGAAAACTGTTCTATTGCTCTGCTGTTTAATCATCCTCTATCTGAGGAAACGTGCTGCAGATCTCAGACAAGGAGGACAGCTGACGTTCAAAAAAAATAAAAATAAAAATAAAATAAAAAGTAAGAACCTAAGGGTCTTTGTTCTCCATTATCAAAGCTGAGTAAACAAGTGTTTCCTCTGGCTGTCAGGGAGCTGGGTGAGATCGCTGCCTAGTGCAGGGAGCATGAAATCCAGCCTTTAACCATTGTCATGCTGCTGCACTATGAGTTCTTTATTAATTAATGTGTTTTCAAGATTGTCTGTAAGCTGGTGTACAAAATTACTTGTTTAGAGAGGAAATTGAGATGAGTTTTTGAATTGCACAATGCCACTGAATCATGCTCTCTTATTTTCTTTGAAAATGTTTGTTTCACTGATCTGAGAATAGGTGTTTCTGTTTGGTGGTTGTTTTGCTTTTGTGAGGGAGGGTGAGTGGAGGTGTGGGTATTGTTTGCAAGAGGAAATTTATCAGCAATATGCTCTAGGGGTACATTTTGTGCTAGAAAGTAAGCTGAAGGAATTTAGCTAATAGAAAATCATGGGGAAATTACAGAGTTGTTGAGGTGTATCAGTTCTGCAACTTACTCCAGTTTTAGAACTGCTTCATCTAGAGGAGCATAATTACTTTTGTTCTTCTCATTGTTTACATTTCCTTTTCAGTTTAGTAAGCCATTCAGTTTGAAAACCTTTATCTACCTCATTTCCTGAAGAAGCATTCTTATATCTAAGTTGTGTTCGGATCATAAGCCGATAATGGATTTAGAATTGCTCTTTTTATAGCCTATTGATTTTTCTCTCTATTACCCAAATGGTATTGTAGGACCCTTCGCTGAATCATAAAGCTTACAGAGATGCATTCAAGAAAATGAAATCTCCGAAGATTCCCTTCATGCCCTTACTTCTGAAAGGTAATGTTAAAGCTTGTCTGCTCTTCTTTGTCATGTGAGTGCAAAATTTGCAAAAATTTGTGGAGGTTAGTTAAAATACTCATAAGGAGATTATTCTTTCACATGGAGTTTAGGTAAATATGTGGCAGATACAGTGAAATCCACAAGAAAACATTCTGTCTAGATAATAATAAACACAGCTGCTTTTCAAGTCAGGAGGAAAGTAGGAATTTTCGCAGCTTTTTCCTGGGCAGAGCCATGCCCCACTGCTTCACCAGGGTAGAGCAAGCTGATGTTACTCATTTTGTAAAGCTGAGCGAATGGGATGCACCCATCTGTCCTCCTGCAGGCTGAAAGGCGTGACAGAGCTACTTGCTAGCAGTGACTTGGGCAGCGAGCTCAGTAGCAGGTATCTCGGTTATTCCATTATCTCAATGTCATTAATTATTAATCACCTTGTCTAGAACGTGACAAATTCATTTGATTATTCCTGTGTTCTGAAAGTGTTCTCCTTAGGCTGTTTGTGCTAGCCTGCTACTGCTGCAAGTTTAACACGTTTGGAGACAGTTTTCCAAATAAGCTGGTGACAGTTTGGTAGCCACAAGATGCTTCTCTTGGCAGGCTTCAAAGGCATTTGCATTCATTCAGCTGGATATAATTACCAAGGCTTCAAAGGAAGGCAAACCTAAACAAGTAACTTGTAACAATGATGTTTGCACTGCTCTGCTAAGAGGGATGTAAAAGCATGCACCTAAGAAGCATTCATGCAGTGCAATCTCATGCCTCTAAAGTGTGCTGGATAGCAGAGACATTGCAGAATAACACAGCAAGCTTCTTCAGTATGGTGATCCAGAAGGAAATGTTGCCAAGGCTGGCGATTCCCAATGTGTTGCACAGCACGTATGATGTAGGAGGAAATTCTTTACTCAGAGGGGGGTGAGGCACTGGCATAAGCTGCCCATAGAAGCTGTGGATGCCCCATCCCTGGAGCTGTTCGGGACCAGGTTGGGTATGGCCCTGGGCTGAGCTGGTGGGTAGCAGCCCTGCCCGTGGTTGAGAGTTGGAAGTAGATGATCCTTAAGGTCCCTTCCAACCCAAGCTGTTCTATGACTTCATTCTACATCAAGCATGTTTATATTAAAATTATTTGCACTATGATGTTAGCACAGAAATCATTAATGAATCAACAAAGTCCTATATTTTATATTTTAGCACAAGAGGAACAAAAGTAGTTTCAAGTAAATGAAATAAGAACCTTGCTCTGATTATAAGAAATAACTTCAGAGTGTCCCTTTAAAGTTAATTAAATTTAAATGTGAAGTGCAGACACAGCATTAGAAAGTCAGGCAAATTTTTCAAATATGCAATAAATGCTGTGTTATATCCGTACAACCTAGCTCAGATGCAATTTTCTGCTCCATTGAATTTATCTAGACTCTTGTTGTTGGCCACAAAGCAAATTTCTGTTTCTTCCACCCTCAGAGATATTCACTGCAGTCATAGACTTTAAAAGCTGTCTGGAAATTTTTGCTTCCAGTAGAAGTTCTTCATCAGAAGTGACATTTTTTATCTGCACTGATACAGGGACAAGCAGTGCCTGGCTGCCTGCAGTAGAGTCTTGAAGCCTTGTCCTTTCCCTGTCCCTTTCCCTGGAGAAGGTGCAGTTGGTCCTGTGCCCTTCTTCCCCTTGATGCTCAGAAGCAGGAGGTGGTGGAGGCATGCCCAGTGTGTCCCCATGCTCAACCCACTTACTCAGGCGTGCCGGAGCAGATCCCAGCTTTTCAACATCCCTCAGGCAGAGCTCTGCCTTATGAGTCCCAGCCCTGGGTTTCCAGGCTAGTATTAAGCCATTAACATTTCCATTCTAAGCAATTACAAAATCCCCCTCAGGCACAGAGCTAATCTTTAAAACAAAAGGAAATAAATCAGGTTGGCTGTTTTGAGGTAGGATGAGAGAGATGATAAAGCAGCCCACAGTGTCAGCTGCAGGTTCCGAGATCTAAAATCCCCCAAATCTAGGGGACCAAATTGATGTGAGAGGAAGCCCAGAGATATCCTGAGATGTGCAGTTACACAGCTGTCCTGGGGGCTGGCACGTCAGCAGGGAGAGCTGTGGCTTTTACTGAGGAATGGTGTCAATGCCATCTTGTTAGAACAGTGCTCTCTCATGCCAGTCCTCGCAGGCATGTGCACATCCATGCGGTGCGTGGCCAAAGTGGGAGATGAGGGGTATGTGGTTGTGCTGCTTTGTGTCATCCAGAGGATGCACTGCTAAAGTCTGCCTGTGAGCTCAGTATCTCACGTTCCAGACAGGTCTTGCTTTGTGTCTTGGCATGGACTAGAAAAACAGAGAAAATGACCTCCAGTTCCAGTTTTAATCATAATCTTAGCAGTGCTTCTTTTGCCTGATTTCTTTTATTATTATTTTTCCCCTTCCGCTCATTACAGTGTGTTCAGTTCCCTTCCTGGAGCTAAATATAGACCTTTGCTGTTTCCTCTCACTGACCTTTTTTTGTCTTTGCAAATCCTCCCCAGCAATGCTGTGTAAGGCTGTTTTGATTCCCTAAGGTTTCCCTGGACATAATGCTTACCTCACGCAAGGCTTTGAACTCCAATTTGGTGGCTCTCACTTAGTCTCACCGGTGTCCCTGAGGGTACTTCAGGCAGTCGCAATGGAGAAGGAGAAAGAAGGTGTCAGAACTGCCCCCAAGCCTCGTGTTGTGCCCCTTGTGGAGCTCACAGCACAGGGGCTCAGTCCCAGCCTGGCCACAGTCCCAGGCTGGATCTAGGCTGCAAGCATGTGGAGCAGGTGTGCCAAGCTGGGTATCTCTCTTACACCCAGTCATTCTCTGCACCACATGCACTTCATAGGTAATTCAGATTCAGTAAGAATCTGCTCTGACTTGAAAATCCTCTCGTTTTATGTCTATGTAGTGCATATCGTTATGCTAAGCTTTTTTCACCTTTTGTAAGCTATTTTGATAATCATTAATGGGATGTTTTCCTCTTGTTTTCTTTTAGTTGCTGTTTAGAAATATCATTTCTTTGTACAGAACAACAAAGTCCTGCAAAATAATTATTTTCCCTTAATTTTTTTTTTCAGATGTAACATTCATTCATGAAGGAAATAAAACATTTCTGGATAACCTTGTTAATTTTGAAAAGCTGGTAAGCTTTGTTTTATCATTTCTGTTTTTCACAGAAATTCCTATTCTCTTCTTTCCTTTCCCCTCCTTATATGACTAAAAAGGGTTTCTTCTGAGTAAATCAGGAGGAAGTAAACAGAGGTTAACTTTGCTTCAAAGAGCAAACAGGATAAAGCAGCTGACAGTTGAACTCTCCCCTGCCCCTTCCTCTGCTCCTCTTCTCACTCATTCCTCTCCACTTCTCTGTAAAATGGTTAAACCAGAGTTACCCAGAATCAGTGCTGTACAATCGCCTCAGTTTATTACCAGGGGAATCTGTTCCTTTGCACCATCTTGTACATTTTTTCTCTTCAGTTACATTCTCCAGTTTTCTCTGATTTCTGTCGTCTCAAGGCACTAAAGAAAAGGTATCTCTAGTTTAACCACTCACGACTGAAGTAGAATTTATGATCTAGGTTAGATGATGAATAAATGAATGTCTAAAGTGTAACTCAAACTGAATGTACACACCACTATACTAACTCTCGTGTAGAATGCCACTTAATATCTTTGGGCTCTTCTAGCAGTCATGATGTCACCTCTATGCTATGATGATTCCCAATGAATGTTTGATTTGTCTAATTTGCACTAAATCTTTGCTGATAACGTTTTTGTAGTGCTCAAAGCCATAGCTTGTATATTTGAACTGTGCTGGCAGGGAGAAATTTTGGTTTTGTTGGGCTGATGTACTTGATCAAGAAACCAAAATGTTCTTTCTGATTTCTCTGGATGTGCCATGAGACTCTGAGTCCAGATGGCTGTTGCTGGGGAGTTGTTTTTGACTATTTTCTCCTTGTGTTTACACTTATTTGAGAATGATCGTGCAAACTGGGAGTTATTCATGAACCAGATGTTGAGCTTTTTTTTTCCACATCCCATCATAATGTACATTGCCCTTCAACTTATAAGCAGATGTGGACTTTGACTTTTGAACCTGAGACCATCTTTTTGTGTTTTCTGTTTGATTTCTGCACCTTATCTTGTTGCAGAATTGGAGAACACTGATTTGCATTTAATGAAAGGTTTTCTTGTCCCAAGTCCATTAACTGTTTGACCTTTAGGTGTTTGCATAAAACTCATTAGCATGTTCTTCTTCATTGCCTCTTGGAAGTTCATCCAATTAACATGTAAATTAAACTAGCCCTTGATGCACAGTAATTGTTATTAAAATCCCCCCACTGGCCCATATATTAATTCAGTGAATACGAAAGATCTGATTCTTTTTTGAGTCTTAGCCAGACCTTGTTTGTTTGTTGTTTAATCATGTATACATTTAATATGTGCTGGGCTTGCTTGGTAAGATTTCCTATCCTTGCTGTCACCATTGTATCTCCAGAGGTGGTGGGATCTTTACTAATTGACTTCAGTGAGCCAGGATTTCACCATTTCCATGCAAAAAGATAAATGGGCATTTTAAATGGGGGAGAGCCTCTGTGATGCATATG
Organism: Centrocercus urophasianus; assembly: GCF_019232065.1. NCBI lineage: Eukaryota > Metazoa > Chordata > Aves > Galliformes > Phasianidae > Centrocercus > Centrocercus urophasianus. The sequence goes on from NW_024884711.1 coordinate 17,824,077, forward strand.
GGGTGAGTGTTGCTGACACTGATGTTTCCTCTGAATTGTTAGTCAGATCACACCCTGAGGAACCTGCTGTCTCACAGCTGCCTGTATCCATACCAATGCAAGCAACTGAAGTGAAGGCTTAGAAGACATTACACATTATGGGTGTAACTGTAATTCAGATAGTATATGTATCCTGGTGGTTCACTTGTTAAGTTCTATGGGCATGAGGTTACTTAACAAGATACATTACACATCTCCATGTATATGCCCATGTTTTTTTCCAATTTGTAAGGGTTTTGTCCCAAGGAAATCTTCCTGGGTGTTTTACATTATACTGAGCTCTTTCTGGCCTCTGAGAAAAATAAGGATTGACATTGGCTCCTGCTTAGTTTGGATCAAGCCACTGAACCTCACCTGCAAATTTACTGTTGCAGAAAAAGAAGAAAAGAATTGTTCTACCATAGCAGATTACTGCTTTGGGGAAGAAACTTACTCACTGTCACAAACGCGTAGAGTTTCTACTTAGGAATTTTAAAGCGAGGATGGTTTATTATGTCTTCATTTGAGTAGGTATTTTTGAAATATTTCAGACCTGCGTTAAACACCTGACCAGAAGGAAGATGTTTGTCTGAACTATTGTTTTTTTCTCCCAATAATATCAGTTGGCTTAATAAAATATATACTCTTTTACTGCAATCCCTGCTTGTTTTATATTCTTAGACCATCATGGCCACAATAATCCTACCGTGACTGAACTTGATTTGACATGACATGATTGCAGTGAGGACAAAGTTAATTCAAAATATAAAGAAGAGAATTTGCAAAGAGAAGAAAAAGAGATGATCTTTTGTCTCTGGAATGTTATGCAGTAATAGCAAAAGTTGAAGGGATTGCAGGGGTTTATTTAACTCCTTGCTGGTTAAACTCTAGTTTACAATAGATCGATATTTAGTTTCATACCCTCTTCCTATACTAAATCTGAAGGAATAAATGAAAAGACGGTCTTTTACTGTTTCATCTCAAGATATTTCCATTATTGAGCTGCTTCAGTGAAATGTAGCTTCATTTTTTTTTTCAGTGGGTAGCCATCACCCATATCTTAACAATGGCATGTCTTAGCCACACTCCAGCAAACTCTAATACAGGTCAGTGGCCATTACTGGTTTAGATAATGACATCTTACATAGTACCTTCAGTACTGAGCTGAAGATTTTCTTCATCATAAAATCTTTCTGAAGATTTTATTCACACCCCAAATATCTGTGCAACTCCCAAGCCTGTTCTTTTCTGCTTTCATCAATTGAAGAAGTGCTAATCATCTCAAGGTAGATGGTAGGCTGAAAACCACAAGAAAGGTGTTGTTTATCACACTAATGGTGTGCAAGCATTTGTTTAAACAGTCAGGAAATATTAGTTGAATATGTGGATTTTTTGTATTACAGTTGCATCCCAGAGAGCTGGTAACGGACAGACAGTATAATTAGACTAATAAAGAAGGGAGATTTGGGATTCTGCTTTAGGAGAGTGTTACACAGATAGATTCTTTGCTGCCAGACCATCACATCCAGAGGCTGTCTTGAGATGGACCCCACAGTGACCACCAAAAGTGAAACAGCAAAGAATGACAGTTTGTGAGATAATGGGATCTCTTACTTCTAAAAGCAAAATTCAAAGGGTAGCAGCTGGAAAATGTTATAGCAGCAGTATCAGTAAAAGTTATAGCTCTCCCAGTACTCACACTATTGACAGTGAAGTCTAGGACATCACAATGGAACATCACTATAATCAGTGCAAGGGCATCAGCACAATAGCTACCTATGATTGCAGGGAAGAATGAAGCACAAGAGATAGGGAAAAAAAAGAGAAAAAAAAAAAAAGAAAAAAACAACCTTTGATTCATTGATAGAAGGAATATGAAGAAGATTCCAAGAAAGATGTGCTGTTTTTCTTGAGATAAGCTCTCTCCTTTGGAGAGGGCCTGTAGCTGCTACTCTATGGGTGGTAAGAGTTGAGCTGTTCTGTGTCATTCTGATCTTAAAGATAATCTGCTGAAGACAACTAATTCATTCCACCTTTGCTTATTTTTGAGGGAGATGTGAGAAGAGCACAAGCAGTTCATATGAGCTGTTACATTATCACTGCTAGCTGCAATTTGTTTAAATTAAACCTTTTTATTTCCTCTGCGTTGTCTTTGTTTTAGCTGGGACTGGATTGTTTTCTTCAGTGTCTGGTACGATGCTGTTTTTTGGGTCTAGGAGAAAAAGCTGATAACACTTTCGATGTTATAGTTGCTGCTAAACAGTGTTGTACAGAGACAAGGCCATCTGCAGCAAAGGGTCCAAGGACTAGGGGGGAAAGGAATTAGGACAGCTGTCTTAAGCTGGCTGGAGGGATATTCCATACCATATGGTGTTATGCAAAAGGAGTTCTGAAGGGAATAAGAGTTCGTCTTGCTCTCTTCTGCTGCCTGGGGGGCTAACTGGGCATCAATCGAGGGGTGGTGAGCAATTGCTTGTGCATCACTTGCTATATACTTTCGTATATATATATATATTATATAATCATAACTATTATCTTTTTCCTTTTCCCTTAGTAAGTAGTTTTATCTCAACCGATGAGTTCTACTTTTTTTTTTCTTCTGATTTTCTCCCTCTTCCTATTGGGAAGGGGGGGAGTGAGTGAATGACAGTGTGATCCTGAGCCACTTACTGGGTTAAACAACAGCATGCATAATCTAAGGGAACATCCAAAACTTACTGTACCTCAGAAGAACAGAAAAATAAAACTATGTCAGATGAATGCTTCATCAAAGCAAATAACGTATCATTAGTTATGTCTTGTTAGAACAATAGAAATGGACAGACATTTGTAACTCAGAGGAGAAGTATTTGCAGATGTATGTTGTGAAGTACCAAAGAGAAATCTCCTATGTAGCATCAAGTTTCGCTACCTCTACTATTGTTTCAGTGAATATTCAAGGCAGGTCTCTCTCTCATCTCCTCCCCCACCGTATCTGTGGCATTACTATATGGCAGTTGCAGTGGTCTTCCAGATCAATAATGATTCTGTTAACAGTGATCCATAGATGGCTTTCATTATTCTACCGCAGGGGAATGTGAGCATCAGTAGCTGCTGAAACCACGTACATTGTTACCACAGTAAACTGGGAGAAGCTGACAACTAAGAACAAATCTTCAAGATCTTCCTTATTTATATTTGCATTGGAAAGAAGCATCAAAGATCAAGTTTAGGGATTTTTTTTTAATTCCAGCATCAATTGTGGGTGAATTCTTGAGGCAAATCTTGAATAACCATGGAAAGCCATAATTAATGCTTTGATAAGACCTGAAGTCAGATTTTTTTCTAGTGGTAGTCTGAATTTACATTCAATTTTTCCAAGGCTTTGTTTTCTCAGAACTTCAAAATCTTTCCTCTATGGTTGGAAAGCCCAGCAAAATGAAAAGTACATCCTTCTTAGAGCCACAAGGAAAAGACTGGTTCATCATTTCTTCTGCAATGCAGCGTGCTGTTCCAATTACCTAGGACTGTCTTTTGTTCCATGTTCTGCAGGTAGTCATCTTGTGAGTGTAGAAAGTACCTAGTGTTTTGCTGTGTTTATACTTCGACCTATCAAAATGGGACAAAATTCTCTGTTTTGGACAAGAGGGTTATGTATCCCTGTTAGCTGATATCCTGATACTGGGACCTGATTGTAGTAGGCAGCATGCAGATGTACAAAGAGGGGTTATCTGTGCCACAAAAGGCTTACAGCCTGGTTAGAAAACTTGTGGAGACAGGAGAGATTGTAGACTACTGGAAACCCTGGATAATGAACAAGAAGCATGAGATGGATCAGAAGCATCCAGCCAACATGCAAGACTTTCCTCCTGTAGGCTTTCAGTTTAATAGAAGTCGCAGGAACAAAAATAAGTAATTGTATGGCTGTTTTTCATTACTGCTTTCCATGGGCTCTGAGGGAGTTGTTCTCATTTAATCTGTGCAATATCAATAAGGACCTGTTCTCCCACTGCCCTCATTTTCTACTTTACTACAGTTGATTTTTTTTAATTATTTTTATTTTTTTGCTTTACAGTGTAAGCCAGGGAGTTTTTTTCAGAATTTTCTAATGACAGAATCCCTCTCAGACTTTTACACTGATGTTTTATGTCTTGTCTTTGCAGCACATGATTGCAGATACTGTTCGATCATTGAGACATTGCAGGAACAACCAGTTTGGTGAGTAGCCAGAATTTGTTACTTGTTTTGCCTTTTTACAGCCTTAACGCTGGTTGTTGGCTATTGAATTACCTCAGTATTTTCCATGAATCTATGAGGTGTCCTGGCTTCCAGATGCTGAAAGATGTTACTCATTGCCATGGCTTTTCACTTGGTTTCCACCATCAGTGTTTGTTTGGTTTTTTTAATGAACATTTCATGCAGTGGCTGAAGTCTTGAAGACGCTGAGATCCTCTGGGTTTCATTGACTAGGTGGAAAGGAGTTGGCTGTGTTTGTGCACCTGACAGGGAAAATCTGCAAGTTGAGCTCTGCTTGTTTTGGATACTGGAGAACTTATGCAGAAAAGGCTTCTCTTTTCCACTTTCCACCCTGTTAGAAACCAGAGAATCTGACCCTAAGGACCCATGCCAGAAGACCCTAGCTTGCTTTGTTCTTTGCTAACAGAGCGAAAACCTTGTTTTTCTCCTCTTCAGCATTTCTCATTCTCTGCGGAGAGGTTAAACGCAGGAAGGGGACAAACACAGCACTGCTTGAGGAAGTGGTTATCATTTCTAAGCCAGAAATACTAAACATGTAATGACAAAAACTAAGGCCACTAAAAACTCTTTTTCCAAAGAGCTTCAGAACTTTGCTGTAGCCTGAATGCAGGATTTTAGTGGTTGGAGAAAAAGAACTTGAATCTTTTTTTTTAGCTGTATTTTCAGCAGCTGTCAGCACAAAGCACAGACCCTGACAAAAAGAATATTAAAAATTTGTAGTATTAATAATGTATCATGGAGAATGATAGCTACTATTAAGAGTTCTGCTGAACACTTTGTTCTACAAAATTACCGTACGTATGCACAATCTTTATTAAACAAAGGTGGCTTACCATTATGGTTTTTGTGTTATTTAGATATATATTAAGAGAAAGAATGGGAAAGGGAGAAGGGCATACCTTTTCTGTTTTTATTCTGTTAAACCAGGTGCTGAAGGAAATAGTGATTAATCCAAACTGTACCTCTGTAAGTCAGAATGTCTCTTATTTGCCATTATAAAGTTATAGCATTGATTGCTTTAATGATGCAGGGTTTTTCTGCAGCTTCTCTGCAAATCTTTTGTTTGTTTGTTTGTTTTTTAAGTGGTTTTGTAAACACCACAACATAAATCTGAGGTTAATACCCAAGATTTATCATGTAATCTGGTAGTTTGAAGTGCATGATTGTTATTTTATTTTACTGCAGACATGATTTATTGTGAAGCTGGCATTTAGGAAGCAGCTTTTACAGATATCTCTGCAGGCATTTTATTTTTTGCTATATTCGTTTAGGCATGAAATGAATTCACTGAATATTTATTGAGACTTTATGGACAGTTTCCCTTTCTAGTGGGCATATTTTGCTCTCAGGATTGTGAATCTTTCTACTGCATCAACTCCCAGATTGGCCCAAGAGTGGCAGGCATCTTACTGTAGGAAAAAAAAAAAATCAAACAAAAGCAAGCAAAGCACATTATGATTGCTTATGAACTGTATCAAGTGCATTAAGCATGCAGGCCAAAGTGTTTCTGGATAAGAAGCTGATTAGGTTCCAAGCAAGACTGAAATGCCTTTTTAATGGAAATAAGATTTTATTTTTACATACTAAATCCTGAAAACAAATAATTGTGTTTCCAAAATCAAGCAAAGCAGCCTGAACAAATAACATAGTTCAAGCTTTTGTAATTTCAGGTGTTAATGAGAAATACAAATGTTCCTTCGTGTCTGCAGCACAGCTGCTGCGAGCCTATTCCCCGAGAACAGAAAGGTCACCAATGTGTCCTGACACAGATTTATCACATGCTCATGTTGTCTCCCACATTTCTGAAGTCAGAGTGTTGCTTGGCTATAGCTCCTGAAAATAGCTGCCCAGGAGCACCATTAGCAGCTGTATGTGGAAGCTGCTGCTTTGACATCCAGTGTTACTTACACTGCCTCAAATGGTGCTCATTAGAGTTAAGGAGGATGGTCGGTTCCTGGAAAGCTGTTGGTGTAGCTGGAGAGCATGGGAAAAAGGATGATAATGAAACAAAAGAGAGGGAGGGAGTGTGTGGGTTAAGCTGATTGGTTCTGGGAGTCTTGAGCGTTTTCTTCTTTAATTGATGGTAATACTATTAATGGACTAGAGCAGAGCTCTTCAACCTTTGGCAGCCTGTCAGCAGTCGGCAGCAGAGGGCAATGTATCCCATCATTTCGTTTGCCTGGCTCAGTGGGTCTCAGCAGTGGATGTAGCTCTTCCTGCTCCGTTTCTGCTGGTCACCAGCACTGCTGGAAGGTATCACAGGCAGAGAGTTCCCCAGGCTAGTGCTGGGCACAACAACTGTAGCAGAAGGTATCTGCTATTCAAGCCACCCTTCAAGTGTGAGTTGTACAGCCAACTCCTCTTGCCTTTCAAGCACCCATAAAAGAACAGCTGTCTTCTGAGCCACTGTGGTGGCACGCTGGGGGCTTGGAGGTGCTATAGTGGCTCACAGAAATGAAAAACAGGCAAGGGTCGGCTTTCTGACCCATTCTCTTTCTCTGTTTTGTAGGCAGTGAAGTTCCTTCAAAAGAACATCATGAACTGAAGCCATACATCCACCACCTGCACGTCATCGACAACCAGCAAGCTCTCTTCGAGCTTTCTCACAGGATAGAGCCGCGAGCGTGAGCGTGCACAGCTTCGTATACCTTGTAACTGCAGCACTTTGAATTAAGTGAATGTTTATGCTAAGCATGTTGCTTCCCTATATGAGAACAGTTTACTGAGTTTTATCAGTAGCTCACACAACATGCACAGGAAAATCAGGCAGAGCAAGCAAAGGAGCTGCTCGCAGAGCTGCAGGGCAAGCTTGGTGCCATCCCCACTTGTCGCCAAACGGAGCAGCATTCTTTGAGCTCAGGAGCTTGGTTTCTGTGAAAATACTGTTTGGTCCAGTGTAGCTTTCAGTGCAGATTCTGCCAGTATTAGAAAGAAAGGAAGCGTCGTGTCACAGCAGCAAAACATTTCCACAAGCAACATACAGCAAGGGGATTCTCAGTTCACCACAGTACGTACCTTGCTAATTCAAGGTTGCCAAAAATACTGTGCAATCCATGCAGCTCCCCTGAGTCCACCGGAGCAGCTTGTTTGAGATAAGTACAGACAACCAGGAATGGAAACACAAAAAGGCAGTGCACCAGGTGAAACTCAAGAGCCTGTCATGATCTGGAGGCCAGAACTAAAGAGTTGATATTGTTCTGGCCCCTCAAGCATCTGCGTTGTAGGATACGCTATCAGAGCCAATCCACTTCTGTTGCAGTTCCTGGACACAATTGTTTGTACACCAAAAATGCATTCATTTCTTCCTTTTCAGTTATCTCAGATTTAGTATCAGCTCCTGTAAACAATGTGTAATAAACTGTCATAGCAGGAGCTTTTTTTATCAGCTTGGATTACAGCCTCTTTTATATCTATTCCAAGGCAATGCCTAGGCTCGCCACATTCCTAACTAATCTTCTGGAAATATTCTACTTCAGCAGGCAAAATGTCACCTCACTTGCACACACTTCCAGTTTCTAAAGAGCAGCTGGGTACCCCTTACAGGATACTAGGGAATCACCTGCATAAGCAGCAGGCTCTCAGTATTAGGGTCCTTATCGATTTCATGTAGCTAAAAGTAGTTCTGAGCACATACTGAGATGGCATTTCTAATGTCCTATCTATGACTGACCTAAGCCGAAACACCACTATCACCACAGCTCTGTTTTTCAGTATGAAGAAGTTACCCCAAAATAATCTGGTGTATGCCACAGGCAATAGGCAGCGTGCTACTCTGGCACTGGTTTGTACACAGACTTGTAGTAACAGTCCCTTTGCAAAGCAGGGAGTTGGATGCATTGCACTGCTTTGCCTTTCACTATTGCATGTGTTCCACACGAGGAAGACTTCCAAGAAGATGCTGCTTTACTGAAATGTGGGTCTACTGAAGTAGCACGCTCTTCATCGTAGTTTTATCTCTGGTTTAAAGGGATTAAAGAACAGCTTTAACAGGTAGTCTGTGGGGGAATCTGTAGAATGCATTCAGTTTTCCCATCTGTGAAATATTGTATAGATCTATTGTAAAGGAAACAGATGTTTCAGAAATGTATTTGCTTGTACTTTGTTATTATCAAATCCTATATGATTTTTTGTTTTTAGAAAAAAAAATCTTCTTTTTACCCAGTGAAAAGAACAAAAGAAATAAACTCTTGCTGGCCATGGAGTAAAAATTTGCTATGTTCTTCTGTAGATGTGACTGCAGATACTGTAAATAACTCTTTTGTGCAAACAGACCAAAACTGTTCAGATGAGGACACTAGCTGCACTGGGCTCCTTTTGCAGTGTAAGAACACAAACCATGGGTTGTGTTTGCTTCTTGTTTTGTTGCAATTCTTCCTCTGGCTACAGCACTCCCTGAATCCCCACCCTGATGTATTACTTGCTTTGTTTGCTGGTTTTTGAGCTCCCCCTTGTGAAAACTCATTATGTGGCATTATTTTTAAGAGCTTGGACCTGACTGCATGCACTAGCTCATACAGTACTCTACTCCACAAATTGCTTTATTGAAACAGGTGGAAGAGGGAGCATAAGAAAGTACCATGGTTCACTGCATTCAGCTCTGTGATAGCTGCGGTGGTTACTGCTGATGAAGCAGAAGAGTGCCAGAGGTAAATGAAGGAAATTAAAGAAGAGGGGAAGAAAAAAAAAAGATGACTGCTCAGGCATTGATTGGAAGGTGCGCTGAAGCCAACCTGAAGGCACCTCACTGGCTGAAGTAAGTGGCTGGGTAATGCTGCACCACTGGGCTATAGGCCAGGTTGGGTATTGGCTTTCTGCACACTGCAACTCTACACTGAATTGGGATGCTGTCAGCCCAACAAACTGGCAGAAAACCAGTTTGAAGTCACACAGCCTGCACTAAGCACATTATCTGTGTTACGGCTATCTGGGCTATTTAAAACTTGATGAACTAATTTTCATAGTGGCCTTTCTTATTTGAATATGATGTTGTGGTCTGAAGGCCCAACTTTGGTGCATCAATCTCACATTGAAAAGATGGATCTTCTGACTGTTACCTTAAAAGAAAGGCAAATAACCTAAATCTAGAGATCATCTGTAGCAAACAGAGTCCTCCTTCAGCAACTGAAGTATCGCAGAGCTGAGCTGCAGTCAGGCAGGCACTTTGAAGGGTGGTTGGCGAATGAGGAGTAAACCCTGTGAATGAGATGGGGGCCCCACAGTCTCTGCCAGGGCCCAGCACAGGTAATACTGTGAGTTTTAAGTCATTCTTCCCTCTCCAATAACACATTTGTGTTACGTGGATAAAATTCAGGAATGTTCTGAGACACTTGTGGTTAGGTACTCGGCCTGTTTGCATCAGTAGCTAGGAGGAATAATTAGACAAAACAAAGGAAAAAGCTTCCATGACACATTTAATTCTAGCCCCATCTGAGACAGAAGTTAACTCCATTTGCATGACACTGGTTTAAAAAAAAAAGGAAAAAAAAAAAAAAGGAGGGTATTGGAAACAATAAGATGTGGCTGTAAACTGATACAGAAAGATGTAAATAGTAAACATTTTAGCAGAGTAATATTTATTTGCATAGCCTATTTATTGTCATTGTGTTACACCGTTAAGAAGTACTGGGATGAAGTCAGTGGGCTGGGGAAGAACACCTGCTTGTTACGTTCTCTCTGAGTGCCATAATGCTGTCAGCTTGCATTAAGAGTAATAAAATAGAAAATCCCAAACCATGGTGTTTACCTAACTTCTCAGGGACTACAGCTAGTAGTTATCCACCGCTATGAGACTCGGTATGTATGAAATAATCTGATTTAGCAGAATCAACGTCGCCAATGTTTTCCTTTTCATCTTACATGCTTGTCTGCCTCTGTACATATTAATTGTATTGTGTATTTATGAGAGCTAGTAAGCAATAATTTATATGTCAAAATGGCCAAGCAATACAAGGTTAAAACTTGTAAAAGCAACTGTTACGTTTATCTTGCATTTTCCAGTGTTTTTTAATATTGCTTTTCAAAATATAAAGACTAATGAAGCTGGGCTCTGTGCCTTCCTGCCTCTCACTCACCCTTATTGTTTGTCACTGATGTATTTCATACTCACACTTTCCGTCATGCAATCCTGAAACCCCTCATGGCATTTGCAAGGGGAATGCAGCATATATCAGGAGCCTGGTCCCACTCAAATCACTGCTCCAATGGGTGGGACTTGCTAATGCTGATACATTCTAGGTAGTTTCAGAAGCAGATGATGTTAATGGGGTCTCAGCTGTGCCTTATCATCACTGCACTGAAAAGGGCCTGGAGCTACTGTGAGAAGTCCCTGTGGGAGAAGGAGGAGTAAACCTGTCTTCCAGTCCCCCAGAGTCTGCTTATCAGCACTCGATTCTCTTAGTGAGGACAGGAAATGCTTTCCCCTTGCTTCAGCTGTCCTTGCTGGTGCTGCTGCGTTTTCCCCTGTCTTCTCTCAGCTGTCTGCAGCAGGAAGGATGAATTTTAACTGGAATAATTAAGACAGTGCAAGCTCAGAATGTTGACACAGCTCTATAATGTCTAATGATACTTTATGGCCAGACATCCTTTTCCAGGCCCAGCTGTGCTGAAGACTTTGTGCTCCCAGCTGTTGATCGCAGTCCCTCCCATGAGATCATTTCTCCCTTCGAATCACCTCAGGAGGCCTAGGGAGTATTTCCTAACCTCAGTTAGGAGTTACTTCAAGCCCTGTGTAGCTGCACGCGAACAGGTAACTTTGCACAAAAGGGCTCTTCTTCCACCCCATTGGAACCATGGAAACGTGTAGGGCTGAGGATGGGTGCTTACAGCTGTGGGAAGGCACAAGGAAGTGAGTGGGGAATTTGCTGGGGCACTGCACAGCCCTCTGTGCAAAGCAGGGCTGACTTCCACGAGGCAATTGCTCTGTCCTATGCAGAAGTGATTCCCTCCTCTCCATATAAGAGAGAGCTGAGCCTGAGAAAATCCTCCTCGATATTTGCTGTTCCATATCTCAGCAATTTTTCCTGCCACACTGGGCACATGCCCTGGGTCATGCCCTCTTCTGCCACGGGAAGGGCAGCTGAGTACATGCAAAGCCAAGCTCAAGAAAGCACGAGGAACAAGCAAGGGGCATCATCTTGAAAGCCTTGGCAAGCAGATCTGAAGGGTGCTGCTGACCCTTTCCAAGTCCCACTTCCCCAGTGGGAATCCTCAGGGTAAAGGCAATCCTTGTCCTTACCTGCCCACTTAAAAAATAAAAACAAACAAACAAAAAAAACAAACAAACACAACAACAACAAAAACCCACAACAGAGAGGAAATATGTAAGATCCTGAAAAAAAAAAGTGGGGGAAGGAGAAATTGAGAAAGAGGAGAGCTGTCACATAAATCCAGCAGCTGAGGGGGAAACTCTTCCTTTATGTGCTCTCCTCGGGTCTGATTGGTTGTACCTGCATATATAGAGTGTTGGGCTCACATGTAAGTAGGAGCTGTTGTCCTTTTTGTGTGGGCTGGCTGTACTGGTGTCTACAGTGTCTTCCAGTGAAGTTTCAGCTATCATCTCTGGTAAGTAATGAGAGCAGTTCTGGGGTGCTAAAAATGCTGGATCAATTTAGTTCAGATTATAATTCGGTAGCATGAGCCAAACTTACTTTTCCTTCTACGTTTTAAAGAATGTGTCTAAAATGAGCAAGGTATGAAGATTTCTTAGCAGAACCAAATGATGTACAGAATACCCAAGGACAATTGTTCAGAACCTCCCTTGGTAGGTTTAAGTGATGGCTCTGGAAGGAGATAAGATATCTTCACTGCACAATGTTTAGAACAATGTTTTCTTTTTGTCTTGTACCAAAAGCTGTGTGGAGTTTTCAGGGCTTCTAAAATGTAAGCAGCTTGGGGCTTTTCTCCTGTTCTCCTGCAGTTGCTCTTTCCTAAAGTGCAAGTCCTTCCCTGTCCAGAGTGATGGGAAGAGCTGCCTCTGCAGGGAAATCATTTTGGTAGCATTACTGAGCTTGAGGAAGTGACGCTGGCACAGCTCATCCATTTAACCTAAGTGGTAAAGTGCCTCTTGAGAGAAGTACCACCAGCTGTGACAGATGGCTTGAAAGCACAGAGCTGTGCTTTGCTGGAGGGGAATTTACCAGGAAACCTAAGTAGGGGTGATTCAGATCTAGAAAAAAACGTTGTCCAAATGCACCTTGAACTCTAGCAGCTCAGTGCCATGGGCACTGCTCCCTGGTGACAAACCTTTTTCTAAACCCCCACCTGATTCACAGCTCCATTCTGTTCCCTTGGGCCTGTTGATGTCACAGAGTAGAGCTCAGTGCTGCCTGTGAGAGCTGCAGCTGCCATGAGGCCTCCCCTCAGCTCCTCTGCCCTGGGCTGGACAGATCAAAGCACCTCAGCTGCTCCTTCTTCATGCACATTAACCTCTTGACAATCATCTTCATCATCTTTGTCTCCTTCAGACGCTCTCTAATAGTTTTAGGTCTTTCCTGTGTTGTGGCACCCAACCTGCATGCAAGTGCTGGAGGTGAGGCATGCAGAGCAGGGCCATTCTTCCCCTCACCTGGTGGCAGTGCTGGCGCTGGGGCACCCCAGGATATGGTTGGCCCTTTGGGCTGCCAGGGCACACTGCTGGATCATGTTCAACTTGCTGACAGCTGGAACCCCCCAGTTTCCTTCTGCAAAACTTCACTGAGGGATTTGGCTCAGTGCTTCTGGGTGATGGTTCTTCAGTCATAAATCTCTTGGAAGTTTCAAGTCTTCAGGTTATGTCAGGCACCTTGGGAAAACTGTCAAAACAAATCCAGCTACTGTTGCTAAGAGCATCTCCCCCTCTTTCATTCAGGAAGACGGTGTAAAGTTGTGTTGCCTACAGACTGTTGGTTGGAGACCAACTGTGAGTTGATGATGTGTTGGTAGGAACTGCCAGAGAGTCATAGAGCTCAACTGGGAATGATTTGAACAAGTCTGAAGTAGTCTACAATTCACTTTCATACTCTTATCTCAGTGTTTATTGGATGAGATTTACTTCATTTTAAGTGAAGTAATTAATTTTAAATAGTTTCTGCTGAAGAATGTAAGGCAATTTACTTAATTAAATTTAATTTTGTGCTTTTTTGTAAATGTGGATTTTGTAAATGTGGACTCAGTGCTCTGAGTGACTCCAGAAGACTCTGGCTTTGTGCAAGAGTGAATGACAGAAATCCAGGGCTAGATGCTAAGGTTTTCTGAGGGTGCTGAGTAATACCAGCATGGCAAAGGTGGCTATCATTTTCCAACGAGAACTGGACAAGAAGCTGCCACTGCTGTCTTTTTTATGAAGACGGACAGGATTCTTGAAGGAAGCATCTCTGCAAGGAGCAGATCAGCATTTTGATCAAGCAGAGGGCTTAGTTGGCATGGTTGCTTCCAGTAAAAGCTGCTGCGAGCTGGAACAAGCTTTTCCTGTAGCTAACCTGCTCCTAGCAGTAGCTTCCCTTTCAGAAATTCAGATACCATTGACATCTAGTGGTGAAGTCATGTGTCAGTTTATTGCATCGAGACTTCCAGTGCAACCTCAAGAGACTGTGGGGTATAATGCAGCCAGGAAAGGCTCCTCTGTCATCTGTGTGGTCCACTGACCCCAGTTTATTAGATTTGTTGACTCAGATTCCCATTTAAGTCGACTGATGGGATTATCTGTCCAGCCTTTTTGTATACATTTCCCCCTGGATTTAGTTTCCAGCTTTTATGATGAGAGGGCACATTCACTTAGGACAGATGCTGATGGGAATAAAGACCGCTGCCTCCTCAGCTGTCAGTAGTCCCCAGAGTCAGCGTCTCATCCAAAGCTGCTGGCTGCAGCGTGAGCATTTGGCCCAGGGCAGCTTCTCCAAAAATGCCACGGAGTTATCTGTGAGCATTTGACAAAAGCAAGCAAATTCCCTGCCTGCTGGGCTAATAGTGTGATGCTGAATTGGTGTTTCATCTAAGTAGTGGTTTTGTGGGGAAGAGTGGCAGTTTTTCTCCAGGAGGTGCTGTTGAACACATGCACCTTGTTCTCTTGGTGGTGGTTTGCAGCTGTATTCACCTGACCTTTGAACAAGAGGAGGTTAAACTGTCCTGTGTAGCAGTGCTAAGCATTGATCCCAAATACAATGTGCAGCAAATGAATCACGCTATGAAAGGAAAATGGGTTGCTGCAGGTTGAGATCTTACAGGTGTCACTGCCGCTCTGGCAGGATGCACAGCTCTGCTAGACTGCGTCCTCTAGAGCATGCACACTTCTGCACCTGTGGTAGGAGCTGTGGGGCAGATCTGCAATCCCTGTGCCATTGTGTGTCACCTCTTCTTCAAGCCTGGGCATGATGCACTGAATTCCACATATCTTTAGTACCTCTATGTACCCAGCTGGGTGAGGGACTGAGCATAGCTGGGGCCAACCTTCTGAAGCTAGCATGTGGCATCACGGGGAAGCTGCAGATATATAAAACAGTGGAGCATTTAGAAATCACTTGTGTTATAAGCTGGTGGCTGAAAGACAGCGACTACTAAAAGAAGTGAGATTTGGAAAGGACAGCCATCTCTGCTGTTGATTGTGGTAGCTGCAGGTTGTAGGGACCCTGGGAAAATCTGAATTCCTCCACCTTCCAGCATATTAATCAGATTTTGGGGGAACTTGGGTACTAGGAGTGTGTGGTTTTATCGTGTGTGTATCGTGTAACTACAAAGAAGTGTGATGCACTGGTCCTCAGTTTGCATGATCAGCCAGATCACAAACCTGGGAGAGGTTGTCATCCAGGGCAAAACTATTCTGTATAATAACCCTTTCATTTCAAATAGATAAACAACTCACTAACTCTGCTTTACCTTACCACTTAAGGCATTCAGCTCATTACGGGGTCTCCCCAGAGTTCAATTTGGGGACACAAATCGCTGTGCTATTGTGACTGTGGTCACTGTGATACTCACTGTTCAGCCTGGGATGGCAACTGGGACTGTTAACAAATGCTCCTCTCTGGACTCAGGAAGAACAGCACTTAGGAACAGCAGTTAAAAGAAATGTCAATAACTCTTGTTCATTTAGTGGACCCATAAGCAAGGAAAAATGCTAACTGGAAAAGACCCTTAAGATTGTCAAATCCAACCATTCACTGAACACTTCCAAGTTCAACTCTGAACCATGTCACTTAAGTGCCCTGCCAGCACATCTCTTAAATACTTTCAGGGATGGCATAGATCTTCCCCTCAGACATCTACATTGTCCGGCCTGGCTGATGAGCTCTCCACAACTGCTCCTTCTCCAAACCCACTTCCATGTCTCGTGGTTGCTTAAGCAATGCTCCTTGGCAGACAAGGAGTCCCCTCTTTCTGGGGCCTGTTTCTGCACGCCGTAGACATGGTCCCAGCCTGAGCCTCAGCATCTGTCTTAGTGGCCTGCCATTAGCAACACTTTGCTCCCTGGGTCTCCTGTTCTGCAGAAACAGTAGATCTTACTGGTTTGGCTTTTATTAGCAAATAGTGCAATGGTTTTATTTTTTTCGGTGAATACCTTTGTTGGAAGAGGTTGTAAAGAGGGTTACTTTTGTATCCTTAGCTTGTAATATCTCAGGCTGGGTGCAAGCAAGAGCACACTGTGACTGAAAGGCAGATAACTGGGCCTAGAAAATCACGTCCTGTCTTGTGCACAGGATTGTGCCATCAGATGACTGGCAGAAGAGGGAACCATGAGACTTAATCCTGCTTTTGAGCTTTATTCTCCCTTATGAAGCAGTCACATCTGGAGTAACCCGTAGTGCTTGTGGGAGCAAGAATTTGCTGCTCGTACAATTGAGGGAGAAGAGGAAGCATTTTAAGCATAGTTTCTAAAGAAAAAATGTCTCACATGCTTGCCTTGTCTTATCCCTTGTTAACTTTCTAGTACTGGAGACTCATTCAACCAAATCTGAAAGTGTAATGAAAGCCTCAGAAATAATTACATGCCTGTGGAGAGATGAGAAGAAGTCACACAGCAGCACTGCTCCTCAGTCCCCTGTGGTGGCATGGAGCCAGCTCCTGTCCAACACTGTTTGCTTGTATCTGGTGGAAAAGTTGCAGGTCATAGGAACCAGTGTGGGGGCACGCTGGAGCAAGGCACTGTTAGCACAACTTGCCTTTCATGCTGGAGGTTTAATGGATCGCGGAGACATGGCATGGATTCAGGGTCATGATCTAGTTCCTGCTTTCAGCCCTGCAGGCAAGTCATTACTGCTGATGTTCTTTTGTTTCACATCATAATGCTTTCCTCCTGCCTTTTTTCAGCCTTGCCTTTTGCACCCTGTGAAGAGGATGAATAGTCTCTTGTTATCTCAGGTTTTCTTGTTGACCATTTGTGAGCGCTGTGTGTGAGGCTGATACTCAAATGTTATTGTTGCCCCACTCCTACCCGATGAATACCAGTAGAACACCAGCGTCATTTTAGACGTGTAACTGGGCTGTGTGCATCTTTTTTGCTTCCTTCCATGCTTTCTATGTCCTGGAAAAGAGAGCAGCTCAGGGGACAAGAAGTTGAACATCAGTCCTGTTTCTCTGCTGGATATTTTGCAGTGCAGAGACCAATTGCTGGACTACCTTACAGCGTCTTTTCTGAAGCTCACTTAAGGAGTGCAAGCAAAGTGTTTTAAGGGCTCCCAAAAGCCCTAAATCTTGTCTGTCCAAAGAAGACAATATCATTTGATTGTATCAGAAAGGCTCCAATCTGAGGGAGGACTGCTATTACACAAAGCTGATAGCAGTGCAGATGTGTTTCAGTACAAAGACATTTTGGACTTGCTTTTAACCAATAAAAAGACATTTCTAGCTGGAGCAAATTGGATAAGAATCAGATAGTTTCCTGCCTTGATTTCAAGTAGTAAAACGAAACAGATCTGAAATAATGTGAACTGATGTCTGGATAGAGCATGGTTTTGTTTGCTTTTCTTTTCCTTTTCGTCTTGTCTTCCCTCTCTGTCGTGTAAAAAAACCAAACAAACAAACGAAAGAAGAACCTATAAGAACCTATCTCTTTTCAATTAGCACTTAGTGCTGCCGAGTGGAAGAAAATCCTGCAGTGCCATCTAGGGGCTTCTGTGTTTAAAAGAGGACTTTGGATGCTTCGGATGTTGAAGTTCCCACTCGTTGGGAGTTGGCAGTACATTTTAGCTGCTTCTACTGTTCCAAAAGTAGACCCCCAAAATAGATGATACTTGTTTATTACTCACCCCCTCTCATATGGAGGAGAGCATAACATACAACAAAGGTGCACTGCCAAAAGAAACAGGCACTCACTCACCTCTGATTCCTAAGAGGTCTCATGTAAGCACCACATCTGAAAACCATGTGGATCATTATTTACTGTTTCCCTAATTCAAGTGCAAACGAGCACAAGTATTCTTAGTTCTGGCAGACAACTTGATCAGGCTTTTCTCCTTCTCCACTCAGTAGTGGAGTGTTGGTGTAGAATGATATATTTCTCTCTAAGGAAAGGTAGTCTTTGCATCACTTTTCTCTTTTTTTTTTCCCCCTATGTCCTGGCTTTTCAATTTGTTTTCTGAGCACATAGAGTCAAGAAATGATTCATATATGAGCTGAGTGACCATGGCAGAATTTGATTTGGGGAAGTGGCATTGTCATACTTGTAGTTCATCTGAAGCACACATGCTGGAACAAAAGTACAGCCTCACATTGTTACTGCAACAGTGGTGGCAAAGATGACTCTAGGGCATTACGACTGAAACGGGAGCATATAACATCACTGTAAGACAAAGGCATTTGGCTTCCCATGCCCTTCCCTTCAACAGCAGTAGCTATTTTAGGCTCTTGTTAGTTTTATACATTAACAGTGTTTCCTACTCTCATACTATGAGCAAAAAGTAGGGCATTCTTGAGAGAGGAATGATATTTGGGGTATCTTTGTTAACTGGTGTGATGTCTCTGAATAGAGGTGGCCAGGTTCCTGGCAGCTGCTAAAGGTGTTCCACATTTGTTTTCAATAGCCTCTGTACTCCCTGCACCTGTGCTGTGATAAAAGCTCTCCTGAGCACAGTGTGTCGGACATGGCAAAAGACTGCAGGTACTGTGCTGTAATGAGGGTCATGCTGGCTCCAACATTTATTACAGAAATGTAAGGTTACATTTTGTAGGATTACACATGCTTGATTAATCTTCTTTGCAAGGAAACAGAAGTATTCTGCAGAGTTTGTCTATATGTATACTTAAATCCTACAGAAGGAAATATTTAATCTTGAGCTTAATAGGGGACAGCCTGTGCCTGAATGAGAAGGAGAAAGGCTTATTTTCGGAAGAGTCTTGCTGAGTGTTGTAGTAGTCAGATGGAGTTTGTCAAATGGAGCTGCACAACAATGACACCTTCTGTAAAACACCAGAAATGCCATGTCCTGCCATTTCAGGCTTCTGCCTCGGAAATTCCTGACCTGGATGCTGGCAGAGAGCTGCTGGTGTATCCTCTGAAGCAGCTGTCTCTACAGAGAAGTGGCTTTGCTACCAGGCAGTACAAACGTGCCCCACGTTGACAGGTCACTAGCTGCAGCTCAGTGAAAAAGGGAAGGCTTTTGTAAAAATGTTAGAACCTTTTCAGCATTCTTATTCAAATTCTTTTTGTTTTTATTTTTTTCTATCTAAAAGCATGCTTATCCAAATGAATGCGAAGCTGAGTTTCTTACCTGAAGTGTTTCAAGCTCACAGTGTGTATGAGGGCCCCAATCCTATGCTAGAGGTGCTGACAGACCACTGGCTAAAAATACTCCTCTGCTTCATATTTCCCAAATTAATTCATTAAAAGGATGGAGCACAAGAGGGAGCCAGACTCTGCATCGTGATAAGCTCTTGGCTGTGTGCTGGGCAGAGGCAAGAGGAGCCGGGGCTCTTGCCCCTCTACTCCGAGCTCCTTCTGTGTTTATGTGGCAACTTCAAACCAAGGTACATGAAGTCCTGTGGACTGGAGGTGGCCAAGGGGACAGGAGTGTAGGACAATTAGGAGTTGAGCTTGTGCATCCTGAGCCTCAGTCCAGCATCTTTGCCACCAGTCAGCCTTCAGCTGCACTGAGCATGTGGGCTCAGTAGGGAGAGATGCAGAGACCACCATGTTCCTCTAATGTCACTTCTGCCATGCACTTGTCAGAATGCTTATATATATATATATAATATATATATATATTATATATATTATATATATAGCATAGTTGCTATATCACTTTCTGAAATTTCCCTGATATATTCTATGTTTATGCTGAGATGTATGTCTCTCCTCTCCTGATCCAGTGCACAGGCACTTGCACTTGCACATCTTAGTAAAGAAAGGACGATCTATTCATAGAAGCCAGCATGGTTAGATGCTGGGGCTTTTTGTTTGTGCGCTGTGGGGGTCCTGATCACTCAGCAGGGGTCTGCATCCACTCCTGCACACAACACATTGTGTGCAGTGTCACCAAAAAAGAGCATTAATTAAAGGATGTCAGGAGAGGGGAAAAAAAAGAGAGGGCATTTCTGGGGGAGGGGAAAGCATGGATAAGACATTTTCTAAATAGGAGGAAATAGAAAGATATTTTACAGTCTTTTCTAATTTTGAAGGCAATTTTCCTTGCTTACCCTATCTTCTGCCTGTTTCCACAAAACTCGCCCAGGCAAATTTCTTGTGATTTATTTTCTATATTTAATACAGTACCAATACTGTTACATGCTTTTGGATCCAACCTGCTACTCTGCAAATGTTGGGCATCAGTAGTAGGAAGACGTAGCAATATTTTGGTTATTACTGTTTTCACTAGATATATCTGATTTTTCTTAATCAGATACTGAGGTATGAATGATATGATACTTGAATTTCACTGCAGTATATAAATTGTCTACATCTTCAAGGGATAAAAGAATCAAACTAAACAAGTATCTGCTCCTTGTAATGTACCATGATTCATTTTTAAGATGAGCACCACAGTAAAAGTTTGTTAAAGAAAAGTATCATCAATCTCCTTTCTTTAGAAAACTAGGCTAAAATGCCTTGGGAAACCCAAGTCCAGAGCAGACATCAGCATACAGAGAGCATTTCAAGAATGGCGTGCTGAGTGAAGAGAACAGATGAGTAAATTGGAGTGTTGGCAATGTGAGATATTGGTAACAAGAAGAAAACTTAAGGGAAGTTGTTGTCCATTATCCTGAGGAAGGCCTGAGGAGATTGAGAAGTGGCATAAGGGATGGAAAAAAGAACTTGGTCATATTAATGAATTCATTTGTTTTCATCAGTTTCTAAATGGCCTTTCCAAATTCACGTTGTGCTGCACAAGGAACTTGGAAACGCTGGAGCTCCTCACTGCCCTCATGGTGATGCCACACTCTTTCACCCTGCTGCTGTTTGGGGAGAAGAGCAGCTCCAGAATGTATCTCTCTTGGGCACAGTGCTGAGCTGCTCATTAGTGGTTTAGAAATGTGATGATGATGAGACCCTTGGTATGGCGTGGGAGTGAAATAAAGGTGAGCTGTGCATCAGACAGAGATGGAGTCTTCCTGGGATTTAAGTCTGTGCCAGAACTTTTCTGCTTTTCCTTTATGTTGTTTCCTCCGTGAGGTACCTGAGCCTGAGGGGCTCCTTGGGCAAGAATGTGGGCTGTGACTGGTGGCTGAGTTGTACTGACACAAGCAGCTGGCAATTGTGGTACTAAAATAAATAAATAACTAATATCTTTCTGGTAATTTTTTTGTGAACTCTCCCACCCTCTAATGTGAGCAGAGCAGAATGCATTGCCCTTTCATGATGGGAAATGTTAAAAGAAGTGGGGCTGTGTTCAGTGGTTACAGACTTGCATTTGGGGACTGCTGGCATTGAAATCCCTTTCCTTTGTGCAGAATCAGATTGTGTCCCGAGCAGCCTGTGATCAAAGTGGGCAAATGATTAGAAAGAACAAGAGTTTTTCATCTCTATTCCCACTGAGGGGATTCTTTATAAAATCTTTCTGATGATTGCTTCAAATCCTCGTTATTATCATGTTGAGGAAGGAACCTTTTCATCCAAACATATTTCTGGCTAGCTGGATGAGGTGAAAGCCAACCTTCCTGATGAAATTGCCATAGGAGAAGAACCTTTCTTGAGTCAGCCAGGATAACTTTCACCCTTAAGCCTCCTCATGTAGGAAGAGAGCATGGAGTAAGAGAGGTCTGTCAACCCATGGGCTTTCCCCACTCTCGCTTGTGTACAGAATTAGACCATTAGTAACTTCATGACAAAGTGTGCAACAGCAGACCTGTGTTCCTCCTAAAAACCTCTGTGAGTGTTGCAGGCTTTGTAACAGTTAGGAAGTAAGTGATGTGACACCCCTCATCCCAGGTGTACGGTCTGTACTCTTCCTTCTTCACCTTCTTGCTTATAACCTTGGTGTTGTACAGAGTGCTTCAAGGATGCCAGTGCAAAGTGAGTAATAAGTAATAAGTGGTGACAGTTACGTATCTTATTAAAGTAGGTGGAAGGGCAGAAAGAATAATGCCAAACAGGCACGAAGGGTGAGACAGGAAAGGCTGAAAGCTTCACTGTTAAAACTGCAATTCATTATTTGCTAAGAGGATGTGATTTTGGTAGGGCTTTCCCAGAAAATATTTGTTTGAACCCTAAAAACCCCAAGTGTATCCAATTTTATGTGTTAGTAAGAGCAAAACAAAAATGTGGAAGACTTCTTTATGCACTTAATTATGTAGCTGATGCAAGTTGCCTTAATTTCCACATCTAATCTGCATAGATACAAAGATCATGGAACAATCTGGAGACTTGTTCTGTAACGGAGAGGAAAAGAACAACAAAGGGAGTAATTAAACCTCAAAAAAAGCCATATACAAATAAGATAGTATCTGACAGAAAGCCACAGGGGGCGTCTTCCTTTGTTATTTTTATTTTATTTATTTATTTTTTAATGGCAGTATTTGAAAGAAATCAGAGAAGGAAACAAAAGTTGCTAGGAAATATGTGAGTATTGGTTTTCAGTTTGCAATAACTAGGAAGATTTTTTCATTTGTATGTTGTGTTGTCCCACATTTTATCATTTACTGTTCTTTAGCTGTACTTATTCATGATTTGAAAGACTCTTCAGAGCTGCAGGATATGGAAAAATGTCCTGGAGTAGGTAACAATAAACACACATTTATCTAGACATTTAGCTAAGCATTGAACTATATTGAATGGTATGTGGCTCCCTGTGAAATCCCATATGAGTTGTGAATTGGGGTATGAATGCCTTTATTTTCTCCAAAGACAAAAAAATCTGAGTGAAACATCCTGTGAAAGGAGCTCCTGGATTATGGCATGGGAAGGAAGAAGATACAGTAGGGATAGGCTGTGTATTTATTTCTCATTATTTCAATTACTTAAACAACAAACAGTGCCCCTGAGGGGGAAAAAAAACCAAAAGCTTTCAAAAATGTTTGATTCCTAAAAGGCATCTTTGCAGACTGTGCTACCTGGGTACCATGTGGATATTCTAGTGCTGGAGTGGTGTTAATGAACAGAACTAATGTCTTTGACTGCTTGTTTATTATCATCATCCCATAAAGGCACATTCATGAGAGCAAAATTGATTATGTTAAATGCATAGAAACAGGATGAGTGCCCCCCAAAATCCCTGAACTAAAAATGCCTTGGAAGTAGGAGAATTTTAGAAGGAAGCATCATAAATTTGACCTGTCATGATGCCCTCACCTACTTCAGGTCCTATTAAAGAGGAAAATATTGTGCTACTTTTCTTCCTTGATCAATTCTAGCTGCTCTTATCTTTTCTTGTTGGTATTTACAGGTTTATGTTGTTATTTGTTTTAATGTACCACATTAGGTTTTGTCTGATCTGTTCTTTGGATATTTATGAGGAGCCCAATGGCAGATTTGACAACAGGGCATCTCTTTGACTCATATGAATATAACACTGCAGGTCTTGAATTGGGGAAAGCAAGATTGTGGATGGTGTTTCAGTAAGAAAAAACAAAATATAACTTCTCTAGAGTTTTGTGACTGCCCTTTCTTGGCAAACACAAAGGTCACGCTACCTTCCCACTATACCTAGTGGGTTTGCTTAGATGTGCACAAAATATGCATCTTAAGGGAACTTATTTAAAGAGCCATGTTCTCTCTTGATAAGCATTTTGTATGTTACGTATGTTTTGGGGTTGGTAATCCAGTAGTTTTTTCTGTGATCCATACAAACGAAATGCCCAAACCAATAAGACAACTAAACCTTTAATTACTGTAATGTATGTACCGAGCATTTCTCCTCCTCCCTACTTCCCTGTGCCCAAACCATCCTTAGTTCCCCTGGGCATCATCTACATACTAAAGCATCGAATCTATCACAGCACACTTAAACGGCTGCAGGAAATTTGTTTTACAAGGCTGGTTTTAACTGAACTACCTGCTGTGCACCACATTGCTACTGTTTGTGAAATGAATGATGGGAAAAGCAAGTCTGTGATTTCATTTGTTCAGACCGATTAGTCACACGTTGCATATGGTATCATTTGCTTGTCACTTAATGACTGACCAGCCTGCCTGAATCATTAGTGCGGCAGTGCAATGAAAGGAAGACATAAACATAATGATGAGCTCAAGGAAGTGGAGTGCTGTTTTACCTAAAAGAAATGGTGCGCAGAAATCCAGCACAGCTGCAGGTGCTCCGACGACAATGTGGGAAGCAGTTAGCTTCCAATTTAGCAGAAAATTAAGAGCGAAAAAACTGTTATTTGTGAGAGAAGATACTCATGGCAAGCAATCATCCATGCTCTATATCCACAAGATGAGCATTCAGCTGTCTTTGTCGTGACTTAAAACAATTGGTATCTTGGGCTGCATTCAACACCAGATTGGTGCTTATTATCCCAAGAAAGAATAAACTGCAGATATTTTGTACCCCCCCTCCTTTATTTTATGGTTAATTTGCTTGCTTGAATGTAAAGCCATTTAAGCTGAAAAATCTGGATTGTGGTTCATCATTGTGCCAGTGCTCTGAGCTGTGTGATGCAACATAATTGGCAATTTTCAAATTCATAATCCATTTTGTTTCATGCATACACACACGCGCTGCCACACCATCTCTTCAAATCAGTAAAAAAGCAAGATAAGGGCATGTGGATTCCTACAGTGAAATAATATGAATCAGCAAGAGGCGTGTTTTTTATAAAGTTAAATAGTTAAACCTCAGGAGCCAAGAGAACATCTCTCCCAAAGAATTAACTTTCTCTTCCAAAGCCTCCAACAAATTTATCACTCTGAAGTTTTTTAATCCTGCACCAAGCAAGGCTTCCACCAGCTTCAGCAGGGCATTGCATTGCACAAAAATACCAAGTTTTAAATTATGTTGTTTTTAATGATTTTTTGTTAGCAGGCTGCAGAGCTTTCTAGGAAAAAAAACATCTTGGAAGGAAGGACTGGAACTTTCAATTGAAGAGGAAAATGCAATAATTTCTGAAGTGCATGGTAGTTTATGCTGATGCACATTGCTATTTGTTCAGCAGAACATTAAATTTACTTTTATGTAACAGATAATAAAATGCACAACAGATAGAATTCAGGCCCAGAGGTCTTCTGTAAAAGCATTTTTTTCCTTATGTTTCATGTTTCTCCTTTGTTACTAGAGAAGCTTTCACTTCTCATACTTACATAATATGGAGGCCATGGGAGTTTCTTTGTCTCACCGTCTTAGTGATAATACACAGTATTGGCAGGCTTGGTTTTCTTTTGTTTTTCTGTTTCTTTGTTTTGTTTTGTTCTTTAATTCTGAATGTAACTTCTTCAAGAGCTACTTGGTTTTCTCCAATACACTCTGTCCTGCCTGAGTTTTTCATTTTTACTACTTCCTTGTGCTCTCTTTCTGTTCTCACCAGCTGGCCACAGCGAATGCTCAGCTACACTCTATTTCCCTCTGCCTAATAGCCAGCCACCTCTTCTGCCAATTCTGCCTGTGATTGCTCTGGTTTCCCTCTATCCCTTTCCAACAACTCCTGTCAGCTTGCGGCATCTACTTCATTAAGCTTCGTATTCTGTTTACCAGCACTGAAGGGGTCTTTATGGCGCAGGGGCAGAAGCACACAGTCCACTGACCATTCGCACACAGTGTGGCATGTGCCTGATCTCCAGGGTTTCCAAGTCACCTGACAGGCAGGACATCACACAAACTGCTTTAATATGAGATATGTTTGTTCATCCCAGTATGCAAACCTTTGTATCTGCGGTTGGTTCGCCTAAAATTGTTAACATTGTTATATGCAAGTCAAATTTTTTCAGTGGGTTTCATAGGTCTACACTTCCCTTGTTGCAAGACTTACAGGATTGCTGCTAGCTTCAGATTCACTGGGTCTACATACTCAAAATTTCTGTGTTTTCTGGCAACCTTCCAATCTGTTCTTCAGTGTGAAAATGCTGCAGCATTAAGGCAAATGATCTCAGGTAAAAGACAAGCACGGTAATCAGTCCATGTGTTTCAGTAGATGAGAACTCAGCAAGCAGAGAGTTAGTAACTGCTAGGAAAGGAGTGGAGCACAAGATGGAAACCATCATTTTGTTGCTTTGTGAATTGCTGATGTCCTTGTGTCTTGGGTACTGTCTGTTGTCCCACTCAGTCCACCATATACAGGGCAATAGCATGTGTCAACAAATAACCAAAACTTGAGACCAGGATTTTTCACCTGGGAAAAGGAAAAAAAAAACCAAAAAACAAACAGGGTGGAAAACAAGGGAGCATTTACAGAAAGGATAGCCAAAGAATCAATGTTTTATCATTGTATGTTCATTTTGATTTGGAGGGCATAAGGGAATCGTGTAATCATGGTTTCCATCATGAATTTCAGCTTATTGCTTTAAGACATGTTGAATATTCTGGATATGCTTGCAATTATTTATATCTCTGCTTGGGAGCAGAGCAGCATCTCACCAGAGCTGTGTTCAGACAGGAAAAGGAGTGAAGCACTGTATTCAGAAATAGCTCCTAAAACTGTTCAGCCATCCAAATTTAAGGAAAAAATATAACAGTGTTGATAGTCTGTCTTTGTGATGGGCATTTGTAAGTATGGCAAGGTGAATTCTATTAAAATCTGGCTAACTGAATGGCTGTTTAGCCCAAATGTTATCATTCTGAAAGTTGTAAAAAATTTAATCGAAGTTGGCTCATGTTGAGTTTGCGAGCTTCATGTATTCAGATGGTGAGGTGCAGTCCCTGCATCCTAATTGACAGCAACAAACTCTCACACTGGCAGCTGCCTGTGTATAATGACTCATATTAAGAAATGTTTTTACAGTTGATTTATTTACCCGTTGAATTGAGAATATCTCCAGTGGAAGAGTTCCTTTTTAAAAGCAAGCAATGATCTAAACAAAAAAATACAAAACACAAACATCAGTATCCACAGAGCATCTTCAAAATCTTCAGGAGAGACCCTTCCCATCTTCGCTCCTACTATTTATGGTCATCAAAATTCAGGTAGGAGGCAACAAAAGCTATCTGTAAACTTTCCTCAAGATAATTAAATGGAGTCAAAAGAGAGAAAGAAAAGTTTAAGGTGTGAAGGTTTTGGGGGTAACTATTTTGATACTTCAGTTTCAAATTTTTTTCAGAACTGAATCTGAATTGAATTCAAAATAAGTTAGTGCACTGTGTCCCTTTCAATTTAATAGTACAAATACATAGTAGATATCAAAATAATTCTTGTCTGTTCTTTGTTCACTTGGAACTGCCCACTAGTCAGGGCTCTTTTTCTTTTTGAATATTTCTGTATTAATCTCTGGTTCAGTCTTCAAAGTCCAAATCTGTATCTTCACTAGGATTTTTTTGACCAACACATGAGAAACTATTTTCCTGTTTCCAAGTGCTCAGGCTCTGGCTTTCCAGGAGTACTGGACTCAAAATCAAAAACCTGGTGTGCCACACATTTCCACACAAACACAAAAAGTAGCCAGAAGTCAAGTCCTAATAATGAAAATTGCTTGGTCAGATCTGTTCATATTCCAGTCAAGCAAACAGCAACTTGTGTTTTGTTTCCTGTAAGCAAAGACATCTTGGAAATTCATCCTTGATTCCTATCTCCATTCCTATGACTGTGGTGGAGGGGCAGCCAGCAGAAGAAAGTGACCATGTGTAGGACAGATCTACATCTGATGAACTGATGTTCTAGAGAACTTTGCAGTCATATTTTTTCTCCAAAGGAATGCTATGTTAATTACCTGTAAGTCTTCTGCTTTTAAGAAAAAATAATTAACATCTGTCAATAACATTTCAGAGAAAGTGTAAAGGCGAGTAAATTGTTGGTGTTAAAAATGTCACTTGCTGGTTAAGTAAGTTGTAAAGTTTGGAGAGGAATTTCTGGGGCTTGATTAAAGCTTGATTCCTCTGATATTGAGGAATATTCACATACATACAGCCAGCCATTCACTAACTTGTTAATTTTCAGCCTTGGTTTCTCAAAAGCCGTGAAGAACAGAAAAACCCTCTGAATGTGAAAATTAAACTCATAAAAATAATAAATTAGATTTTGAGGTTACTGTAAAAAAGAAAGACATGAAAAAAAAGGCTTTGGAAAAAAAATAAAAAACGAGGTGGGGATGAAGAAATAGAATGCAAGACATGCCTAAGGCTGTTAATGCACCATGCACCTACCTCTGTACCAAACTATGTAGTGAGATGAGTGTGGAGTCACTGTCCCTGGAGGTGTTCAAGAAGTGTTTAGATGCTCTACTAAGGGACATGGTTTAATGGGGAAATACTGATGATAGCTGGACAGTTGGACTGGATGATCTGGGAGGTCTTTTCCTCCAAGATCCTTTTCCTTCCTTGCTGATTCTATGGTTCTATGATATATCTTCTCTTGATTTCAATTGCTGTGAATTAAACAACAAAAGGGCTTTCTCTGTTTATCACAATGAAAAGGATAGCATTCAGTAATATTTGGGCTATTTGGTGGGTGAAAGAAATGTTTTCTTCTATTATGATTGTTGTTATTCTTTCCTAATCAGGAAATGGTGGCATTCTATTCTTTTACCAGCAAGTAGTAGCAAAACAGCTTTGGATCAACTTTCAGCATATTACATATTCCTATAGCCCATCCTCCTCTCACAATTAGACAAAGAAACGAGTAAAATCACTGAGTACATCTAGAGCCTTGTTTTTTTCTGTTATTTACTTGAATTCAGAAAAAAAAAAGTCATGTGGAGATTAACTCTGCAAGCCAGTATGGAGACCAAAAAAACCTAGAAAAACAATTATACTGCTGCTGCAAGCATTCCTGTACAATGCTCAAATTGCATGGTTGTTAATGCTTCCTGCCACGTATTTTTTATAAGCCACTTTTGTCTTCAGCTAAAAGCATTAGTATATTTTGCATCTATTCCATATTCTGTACCATTGTAATTGAAATCTTTTGAAAAATAAAAATTAGACATTTGAATAAACCTCTCAAGTACTGAATGTATTATACATGATGAAGTCATTATACATATGTATTCCTATATCCAGTCTAATTCTATAGCTGTGTGGATATGCCTTACTGAGTACCTCAGGGATGTCTGAGTCCATCTGACACTGAAGGGTGCTGAAGATATTCACCCCACAATGTGTGAGAGTCTTGTACATAACATAGGAAAGTCCTGAGTAACTGAGCAGTCTAGTCAGCAAGCGAACCACTGGAAAACCTGCACAGCTTAAACTGCTCATGATCAAGATGCCTGAAGGAAAGAGTCATCTTGCCCTTGAATTGTGGTGTTTATACAGTACTGTCTGGATGTACAAGGTAATCTGTGCACCTGTAGTGCTCATTAGTAGTGGCATTTTGTATTAGCTCAGAAGTTTGAATAAAAAATTTAAAAATGCTCCGAGGTACAGAAGGATTGGCATCAGGGTAGGGTTGTCCACACTTATGACTGGAAGTAGAGTACAATGAATGCCAGATTTATTTGGGACGCTGAGAAATATTGTTAGATAGCAGTGAGCGTCTGCTGATTCTATTACAACACCCCTTACTGACATTTCCACTTTACTTACATTGTGAAGATTGTAGCTTTCACTCATTTCCCAGGGCTGGCTTAAGCACTGGTTTACAGTTTCAGAGCCATTCTGCTGTGCATTCAGCATTCATTAAACATCAGAGGAGTGTGGTGCTCTACCCTAGTGAGTAAAGACCTCTTCTGAGATGAGATAAACATATCTCACTGTTTGCACTCCAGCAGGTAGGTGGCAAGAAAGACCTCTATAGTAGGTCATACTGGCACATACCTAGAATTTCCTGATATTAATATGAGACAAATACTTCTTCCAAAACCAAAACAGAGCAAAACCAAACAAAGCACAGAACCCAAACCAACCATCTAAACCCACAAAAACAATTACATTACTCCTTCTAACTACTAAGCTTTGGGCCAGATGTAGTGGAGCTTGAAGCCAAACCAACATTTTTCATTGCTTTATTCATACAAATATTTATATTTCTATGAAGTACAAAATTTAAATAAAGTTTGCATGCTATAGTAATATCTTACAAAATAGTGGCTAAAGCATAAGGATAAGTGCAGGGAAAATCCCAGACAGAGGAGAAGGAATAGATTTGAATTTCCCTTATTCTGGGGCTACTGTACAAACGCCTGAGCTACTGAGAAAATGGGAGATATGTTTTTCCTCCACTTCTGTGAATCCAGCACTCCTGATTAGCTGGAAGGAACGTTTTTAGCCAGGTGAATTTCTTTTTGTCTCAATGAAATAAAATATAAAAAAAAATTGATGCAAATAACCTACTTACGCAGCCAGCTGAATTGGTTTACCTGCTCTCTTAAACATCTCTAGGAGTCAGCCTATAAATGCATCACTGTGAAAATTAAATTGGTCTCATGGAAGAAAAGATAGTTCAATCAGCAAGGGAACCTTTCTGTGTGATGCAGTGATAGCATCCATTTCCCCTTCCCCAGCCACATTCCCCCGATCTTCACAGGCAGAGCTTCAGAGAAGTAATTGAGAGGGTAAAGTTACCCCTGCTGTGGAAAAGAAAAGTAAAACAAGGCTCCGGGAAAGAATAGCAGTTACGGGATTGGGATTTTCCCACAGAGTAAATTGGTTGTAGGAATCACATGGCTCCATTGTAACTGTCCCTGCAGCAGCACCTTTCGTGGTGCCTTGCTGTTCTGAGTCAGCCTAGCAGGAAAGTGAGCTCTGCACGAGAGGTTGGCTAAGCAGTCATTATCCTCTTTAACTCTCGCTCATTAGTTGGAACTGTGGGAATTTAACAAGACCTTCTTCTGTAGCTGCCTAAATTCTCAACTTTAAGAATTAGTCCAAAGAAAAATCTCCCTCCTTCCTCCCTTCTGAAGATAATTTTAACGTAGCCAAAATCAGTTAAAAATCTTTATTCTGCTCTAATGTAGCTGCATTCTCAGCTGCATCCTTGGTATTGATTTTGATACTGGACAGTCTTCAGTCCCTCTTGGTCCTTGTTGAGAATCAGCAGGAGTTAAATTCTACCTGCACTTTGTGCCAGCATACATTCAAGCTGGCTTTTCCATCACAGAAGCTACTCTGGACTTCAAGTCGGGCCTTTTAGAAGACAAGAACAGATCTTTTGCTCATTGCTGTGGATCCTACATGATGAGCTGCAGAGTTTGTGGGGTGTAAGGTGTCCCAGTGAACATGGGTGGGACTCAAAAACCTCACAGCTCTGCCACCAGTCTTCTGGGAGTCTCCTTGTTGCATGCTGTGTAGGTGCTTGTGGAAGAAACAATTATTCCTCTTCTATGAGGAGTTCTAGTCTAGAGATAAAACAATGTTATGTAGGTGCTACTAGGAATATATGAATTTAGGTGGGTAATGTGAATAGTACTAGTGACCTTCAGTGTAAATGCAAGTTTATCTTATTTCTCTCTACGCCTTCATGTCAGAAGCAAGAGAAGAGGAAGAAAAGCAAATGAACTAAACTATCACATGAAATTAGTTTAGTTTGGCTACTTATTTAGTTATATAGCTATGTATCAATTACTTATAAATATATGTCTGTCTATCTATCTATCTATCTATCTATCTATCTATCTATCTATCTATCTTTTAGTTGTATTCTATACTTACCTTTTAACTACCTTAGTGGTAGAGGTCTGTAATAGCAATAGAATTGTTTTAGGAAGCTATTGACAGATACACTGCATGCTTTTCTATAGAAAATCATATCTGATAGAAATTAGATTAAAAAAATGTATTTTGTGCGAAGTCTTTAAGTTAGATAATATGTCAAATACATGTAAAATATATGTCAAATATTAGCATGAGAGGTAATGGCCCTAAATTGCACCAGGGGAGGTTCAGGTTGGATATTAGGAAAAGTTTCTTCTCGGGAGGAGTGGTGCTGCAGTGTCACAGGCTGCCCAGAGAGGTGGTGGGGTCACTGTCCCTGGAGGTGTTTGAGAACTGTGTGGATGTGGCACTGAGGGATGAGGTCAGTGGGCATGGTGGGGTTGATAGTTGGAAGAGGTGATCTTAGAGGTTTTTTCCAAACTTTATGATTTCATGATTCTATGTGATGCAGTAGAAATACAGAGAGCTAGACATGACCGTTGAATTAAAATTTACTTATAAAAAAAAACCTTGAAAGTGAGTTGTCTTCCATATGACTAGACCAAAACTAGATCTAGATATTGCACGGAATAAAAGGAAGAACTAATTAGTGAAGTTGCTAACACTACTATTGAGGACAACAAAGGGTGAAGACGCCTCTGAAGCAATAGTGCAAGTGGTCATCTGAAATACATCAAATGCTATGTGTGTTGTAACAGATGGCACACCAAGTGCATTTGATGTGAATGTAGGGTTAATTACAGTATTTGAAAAAGCATTTGGACACCCATTTTTGGCATTTCATTACAATGTGCATCAACAAGCACTGAGAATGAAAATAATTGAGCAAAGCTCGAAGAAATGAGTAAATTGCAACAAAAATAGTAAACTTCAGTATCTCATTTGCACTAAGCAATCACCAGTTCCAAATACATTGGAAATAATCAAATTACTGTATTTAGGATTGGTGAAGCATAGCATTATACGGTGGTTTAGCCGCTGGTGTGCAGCTCAATATGCCTTTTATTGTTTGGAGAGAGATTGCACACGGCCTCTGAAGATCAGAATAATTCACAACTGCCTCATCAGCAAAGGCTCAGAACCTAATAGTTTTGTTTACTTGAATTTGCATTTGAAACACATTCTAAACTTTTGAAGGAAATATGGATTTCTGGGTACTGAAATAATTTCAAGTCACCAAGCTGAATTTGTAAAGCATGGAGTACTTCAGGACAGTGTTGATTCTAACCAAATATTGTGAAGGATAATAATTTCTTAAATTCAATCTCTCCCAGTTTATTAATTTTGACAGCAAATAATCTAGTTTACCACAAATCTAATCACAATTGATTCAAAGCATTTCACGACTCCTTTATCTCAAACACCTATAAGATGAAGGTGGCTAAATTCAATTTGGAAAACAAAATAATCCAACACAATAAATAAAAATGAGTGATCTGAGGACTTATTTAGGAATTCCTGAATAGGATGCACCAGTGGTGAATGGTCAATCATGAAAATAAAATTCAGAGCCTGAATTAACAACTTGCTCTAAGACAATGAGATGTTTATAACTAGTTTTGTCATTACTTGCAGAGAAATAGTCTTGAGAAGTTATTTTTTACTTACACGGTGTAGGAGATTTGATACAAGACACTTTTAAAGCTGGAATGTGAATGGCATATATTGCACTGAAAACAGTTAAATCAAGCCAATAATGATGCTTCTCATAGAGATGAAAAATGGAAAAATGTTCTCAGCCAGGCAGTGTGTACTGGTCTTAACAGCATCGCTGGATGTGTGCACAAACTGAGAGAGCAAAATGATTGCCATCTGGCAGGGGCAAAACCACTTGCACTGGTAGTATTTGTAGGTGAATCTGTGCTTCAAAGGGATGAAGAGCAGTGACACGATCTGTTGACCTACAAGTGCCACATGTTCCCCTGCCACGTGTTCTCTCAGCTGGCCAAGGCTGGGTTGTGCTCTCAGACAACTGGTGATTCCCACATGGCGCCAGCTCACCACCCAACTCCCACCCAGTGCAGCCATAATGGAGAAAGACCTTTCTCTCAATTGGAGTTATGTCAATGGAATTTCTCTGAGTTAATCACCTTTCCTGGGAAGGGTTTCCAGATTCTGATCTACAAAACAGCAGAGAAAACAGAAGCTGCAGAAAACAGATATGGGGAAGGTAAATTCTATTCATCTGCTTTGTTTGGCTGAGCATGGTAGTCACAGACAAAGTGGCCAGCATGCTTGTTCATTTGCTTCTTTGTATCATACGTTGTAGATAGCCTGCAGGAATCCCTTCTGCCTGATTCACACTTACTTAAAATTATGGCTTTACCTCGGTGAACTGCCAAAAAGGGTGAGGAAGGTGGGTGGAATGAACAAACACATTAAGCCACTGCCTCAATCAATATCGATAAACTTCTCATATGCCTACACTACTACACTACTGACACTGTCTCAGTGTCAGTGATAGAAAATGGACATTAGTGGAATTTAGCTCTGTTTATAACATTGGAACACTCTCATTCTAGTGCTCAAGGCAACTGAACAAGGTAGGCAAAACATATGCATGCACAGATCTTTTGGTGCATTATGGCCAAACCTGGCTACAAGCATAAGTTTGTTGTATGGGAACTGCTGAGTCACGGCCTGAACCTCTGATTGATCACCTGAGGCGAGCCATGAGCCAGCCAGAGGAGCACAGGTGAAGGCAATTCAGCTGTGCTGCCAGAAGGGGTGGAGCCAGGCTCTATCCCTCCTAGACCTATTTAAGAGCTGGCTACCAGTGGGGAAGGATCTCTTCTGGAGATCACCTCTTTTGGTGTCTTCTGGTGAGCTCAGCCAAAGGGTAAGCTCTTCCACTAATTTTCTTTTGTGATCGTTGTTTACTTTGCCTAATTCTCTTGATTGTATTGTGATTATAACATCTCGATATCTATTGATTATACAATTATATTGTAATTACAACATCTTGATTATACATTTGTCCATTCAAAAAACCTTCCCATTTTGAGTTGTATATATAAATACCAGACAAGATCACTGCAGTACTGTCCCTGCAAAGTATCCCTGTATGCAAGAATCATCTGGGGGGAAAACAGATGCTTTGAAACATCAAATAACTCTGTGGCTATGGGACACCCAGATGAGATTTCTATCTGTATAATTCACTTTGTTACCTGACCTGATATATTTCAGATGCTCTGTTCTTACATTCTTATGCCCATCTTACTTGATTAATAACGACTTCTCAGTGCAGATAAAGACGTTGTGGGAGAGAGCTGGTCTACTGAGTGGTCAAGAATAATTCCATAGCACTATCACACAGCATGTGGGGAAAAAAATGGAATCACCTCTTTGTACTGATCATTGTATGCATATATAAACTGGGATATATCTGCTTTCATCACTCTGGGCTTTATTTTTTGGGCACAGCACAGAATAGGGCTATCAATTTTTCCACTTATGGAAAGAAAGAAGTTAAGAGGGTTAACAATCACAAAACCTTTCCTTGCTCTAATCCTGCTGCCTTTTGACTCCTGAGAAGGATTTTCTCTCCCCAGTCTGTTTCTTATAGATTTAGTCATGTTTGTTTCTTTTTCAGTTATTATTGCTTTAGATCAGACAGCAAGTGGATTTATAGCAAAAAGCTATAGCATCCTTCTTGTAAAGAAGGATGATTCTAAGATGCTGAACACATCTGCTGGTCTTTATTTCTGGTAGGTGATGATGAATAAAGAAGGTAAACCGTCCAGATTTCAGACTCACAAATTGGAGTGATCTCAAACAGCAAGTCCATTTATGGCCATGAACTTACCCCAGTCTATCTTTGATGTTAGCTTCTGTTACTAGATGTTAAAAATGTATCAAAATGATGTAGTTGCTTAAAGGAAAAAAAACAAAAAACTTGGGTCTTTTTAAGCCTCATCAATGTCTCTTGCATTCAAAAGAAGAAAAAAAACTACCAAAAAACCACAACTAATGATTTGTACAACTAATACAAATCTGTTATATCATTCATTGTAAGCACAGGCTGTTCTGTATCTGAGGGGTTGTTTGGCTTCCAGGGGAGCAAATGTAGTAAGCAAACACTCATTTCAGCTTAATGGGAAAAGAAGAAAGATGTTTCAAAGAGACATTTGACTCTAGATTTTTTGGGGAATAGTGAATAATAATAATAATTATTTTATCTCCAAGTCCGTACTTTACTAGGAGTGATAATAAAGACATATCAGCTTATTTTTACAGATAGAAGAACATCTTGCATCACAGAAGAAGTATCAAGTTATGCATTACTTTGCTCTTTTCTGTGGCTCTTGGCACAGTAGTGTAGTTCCAGTCATAGCTATGAGACTACTCAGCTTTGCCCTGACTTGTGATCATATAGTCCCTGCACATGGCATTGTGACTGTAGCTAATGCTGCAGCCAGGAGTGCTTTTGGCTCTCTGCATAATTCTGATGATGGAAACCTACATGAAGCAAGAGATCTTGGGAAAGTCTTTATCTCCAGGTATTTTGCTTTTCCGGTGGTGTTTGTCTTATTTCCTTTATGCTTTTGTTTCCATTCCATAGTGACAATCAGAGGCACGTAACCTGTCATTATTTTTTATGGCCATTAAAGCATTTTCAGCAGTATTAGGCAAACCTGCCTATGAACAGTGACTTTATTTACCAGACAAATGGTTTCTAGGGAAACCACTTCTCAAAAGAATGAGGAAAAAAAAACATGCCGTTTATTACAATGGCTTCCTGCAGACCTGCTACAGGTGAGGGTGTCCTGTGCATTTCCATTACAACTTTCCTTCTCCAGGGGTGAAGATGGAGTTATTCTCAACACTGTGCATGGTTTGGGGTGCTACTACCCAGCAGAGGTGGTTTTTTTGTGATGGATATTTAAAGAAGTGCCAGCCTGAGCACAATGCTCCCTGGAAGTGTTTTTTAATACAATTCTTTTCAACAGTAATGAAAAGAGAGAAAAAATAAGACAAGAAAAGCAGATAGCAGCACACAGCCCTTTTATAAAGAAGCTAACAATGAACTCATGAAATACCTTTAGGCTTTAAATGGTTCCTATTTTGACAACTAAACAGCTTTTCAAAACAAGAAGACAATATGTTGTCCTTCCTACTTGCTTGTGTTCCTTCTCACCCTTTTCCCCAGTCAGACAGCTTTCTCTGCCTGTTGATGTGTCAAGGGAGTGCACAGAATGGTAGAAGGTGCGTTGTACCAATTCTCCATTGGACTTGAGCACACAGCAGGCTTAGCCTAATATCCTGTGCTTCTGGGTGTATGCCAGCATGGCAGAATCCACAAGATCTTCATGCCGTGTCTTTGCAGAGAGTCTGTGCTAGACTCTCTGGAGGCACTGGCCTTAGTAGCCTTGAGTTAACAGCAGCTGTAATTCCTAATTGCAAGCTCCACACAAGGTCCATCACCTGGGCCTCATTTGCTTCTGTGAGCCATGCAGATCAGGGGAATAAGCACAAAACATCTTTGCTTTTCAGGCCCTGGACGTGTTGAACAAACCCATGGTCCTTGTCTGGACACAGGATTTTGTATTTTTTAGGCAGTCATGACAAGAGGAATCTGCCTAAATTTCTAGCTGAAAGTAAGCACAGCGTCTTCTTCCCATTGCAATCAACTGTCTTGACTGGGGACAAAAGAAAGGTATGTGTGGCAAACAGCCACTGAGTTCTCCACATCTCCTTCCACAGCACTGGGCTCTCCCCAGTGAGAAGCAGAGGCAGCAGGGACAGCTTCACTCAGCAGAGAGACGACCATAATGTTTACTGTCTTCTGCATTTCACACCTCCTTGGCCTCTCCTATCTCATGGCTGCCTTGAACACAGAGAAGATCTTTAGGAGAGCAGCGAGGCTCTAGGACAGCCACCCCAGGGACCATGGGGCTGTACAGACAGACCTGTGTAGGGGCAGGGCTTGAGAACATTAAAGCAGGAAGGTTTCCTGGAGAATAGCAGAAATCAGAATCCACAAAGTCCTTCCCAGACCCACTGTCTCCCCAGAGACCCTAGAGCTGTGGGGCTCTTCAGCCAGGCTGCAATGAGTGAGTTGCGGACTGCTAAGCAATCCCAGCTCTATTTAGTTTGGGAGAGATTAAATTATGTTTCTCACTTTATTTTAATGTATTTAATGTTTATTTCTATACGTGCATGAGTACTTAATTTAGCATAATTATTGAGATGAATTGCAGCTAACATTACAAGAAAATTGTAACTTGTCATAAAACAAGTGGGCCATATTGTAACAGAGCTGTTACCACACAGAAACGCTCTGCTAGAATAGCTTAATAACACAAATAAATCCACACTCCCCAACATGATACTTCTTCGGGGATTTGATTAATTATTAGGAAGCAAAATGGCTAACAAAGTAGTATATATAAAAATATCTTCTCACATCAGTAAGATTGTAAATTTTAACTCTGTTGCATGACAGCAAGTGTAAGCAAGAATTACACACAATACAGCTAGCTGAATGAATTAATGTGCTTAGGTCCTTTGTTGCTAGAAATACTTTGCTCTGTATTATAATCAGCCATTGTAACTGCGCTCAGCTGCAATTTAGGTTTCTCCTCACAGTTTAGTAAATGACATGCGAGTGTTTGAGCTCCCAGCAACATGCTTCTCTGCAGCTTTCCCGTGTATGCGGGCCTGGCCCTCAGGACTGAGCATCTTCTCTCAGTAGGCAGCTCTGAATCAAGTGGCCACTTTCACTTCTTTTCCAGCTCTGATGACTGCAGCCTTGTCCCTTTAGTCTTTAAGCCTGTTTGGTGCTTCCAAGTATGACTGTGTGGCCCAGCTCACCTCTTTGGGGGACCAAGATCTGAGCCACAAGTTCTGAACAGACTGTTGTGATTTAGGGAAGAATTTCCTACATGGATTTCCCCAGGGTTAGGCAGGAAGCCTGAAGCATACTCCAGAAACTCAGCCTGATTTCAGTGCCAGCCAAGTGCATGAACCAGAAAGCCTATTTTTTCCCCCCTACCCTAGCATGAACGTGATGGGGGAGTCACACTGCTGCCTTTGCTCTTTGATCAAGATGTGCTGGAAAATCACACTGATGTTAAATTTCTGCGATAAGACATGAACTGTGTCTTACCAGATGGATTATGGCAGGGCATCAGTGACAAAGGTTGCTATCAAATGGTTGGTTACTCAGAGCCTCACGAGGCTTCACACTATGGAGATAACCAAAACCTGCACGCAGAAGAGTTATCTTTTAGCAAGATGTTAATTTCCCTTAATGCTAGAGTTTTGTCACCCAACGTTCATAAACGACTTCTCAACCACAAAGGCTCATGAAATTGGCTTAAAAGCTAAGACTTTAGAAGCAAAATATCCTTTGAGCTTCTGTATTTCCTTTCCACTTTGAAAAATATAGATCCAATTTAGTTACAGTTTCAATCTTCTCAGAAGAAAAAGCTGAAAGTTTACTTTTTCTATTTATATAAGTGGTTCGCATTAAGCAATCACATTAAGCTGTTAACTACTATGTGAAGCAAATTGTGGGATGGAGTAAACAATGAAATTCTCAAAATGACAAAATTATGAAGCTGGCACCAACCAGATTGTATAACTTCTTTGCTGTTACCAGTATGACAGCGGGCATATGGTTGTTTTAAAAAAATATTTTATTTTGGTGTAATTCACCCCATTAGTGAAAAGGGGTGAATAGAAAAACACTGGTTTTGGTTTCTTTGCAGATACACATGCAAAAAGACCCCAACGCTTTTGACAAAATAACAACTGGATAAAAGCCAGCAGAGCACCAGACTTGCAACCTGAGGGTTTGCTGCTAGGTTCAGTTCTCCATAGGCCATGATCATAGTCCTGAAACTTCTGCAGAGGAGGTTGTCAGAGAATCATTCGACTCAGACATTTTTCCAAGCCGTGGAGGATGCCAGCACTTTCTGTTGGCATTCTATTGCATGGGCATCTGGTCTTAGTGTTGCTAAGTGGCTGATTTCACCAAGCCAGTCATGTGTCTCCACATCACTCATTTAGTCCAGAAGTAGAGAAGGATAAAAAGAGCAGATAATAGCAAAAAAAATTACTATTACGGGAAACAAAATCTCCCCTTTCAGAAGCCTTTGTATTCACATAGGAAAGCCAACAATGTGATTAAAAAGGTATTTTAAATTTGCTACATTTTATTTCCCGCACTGCTACTGATAGATTTTCATCTCCATATGTCTATCCAAAGTTCCTGGAAATTAGGATTCATAGGTGATACTCCTGCTTCATCTCACATGTGCTTCATTTTGTATGCAGTCTAAAAAATGCTCTGACATCTATACTGAATTTCACCCTTAGGTGCTGTGGTGGAAATGCTAGATCACATCTTGAACCAGTGATTGAGCACCTGGTGAAAAGGCAGGGCCAAAACCCAGGGGAGCTCAGGTGCATGCAATGCACCTGAGTGACTGGAAAGGCTGGAGCTGGGATCTACCCCTTTCCAGACCGCACTTAAGGGTTGGCAGTGGAGGTGAGGGTATCTTGCTGGAGATCCCTATCTACCTGAGAATCTTATAGGCTTTCTAAGGTTAAGTAGCATATTTCTCTTATTTCTGTGCCTGATGCTTTTGTGTTTGAGCAGCTCATTGCTTACTATGGCCTGAGATTTTGCTGCTCTATTTTCTTGTTTCACTTTATATTGTATTACAGGTGAATATGTAACAGGCCCTGGAATGGCCTGCCCGGAGAGGTCATGGAGTCACTGTCCCTGGCAGTTTTCGAGAGGTATCTGGATGAGGAGCTACAAGATATGGTTCAGTGGCTTGTGGCAGTAATGGTGATGGGAGGACGGTTGGACTAGATGATCTTGTAAGTATTTTTCAGCCTTGCTGATTCTATGATTCTATACGCTGACTTCTTAACATGGCGTGTGTCGTTCTTTAGAAAGACTGACTGCAATGGCTGTTCAAGCTGATTATTCTTACCCCAGCTATATTTTCTACTCTGACTAGGTTTGGGGCACACCAATGCGCAGTAAATCACTATTTGCCCAAAAGTGTCTTCAAACTTGATAGATAAAACAGGGAAGAAGTAATATGATCCTTGCTTTCAGCATTAGCCCCAGGACTAATTTTCATTAGACGGAACTGAAGCTTAAACTCATGTCTTCTATCTCCTAGGCTGGATTTCTGATTTTGTACTCTAGTTCCCACAATACAAATAGTTACTATAGATGTGCAGGCTGGTGGAAGATAAGCTCCTTACTAGCTTGAAAGATACAGGCTTTTGTAGATTACTCCCACTGACTCCGCAGCACTACCAATTTGAGTCTTGCAGAAATTACATCATATGTCTATGAATGCCCAAGAAGGCATTACTGCTAGAATTCCAAAACACATCTCTTTTACAATGAAGAGAGACTAGGACAAATCTTTCTTGGTCATGACCATGTTAAGGGCCTTCTAAGGAGCGTCCCAAAATGTACTACAAACAAAAAAAAGAATCAAGTTAAATCCAGACAAATGAATTGTGAAAGCATTGAAATAAAATTATTTTGGTCATGTTCTCTGATCTAGGAGGTCCAACCAAAGTCTAACAAATCAGCAAGTGCTTCTGTGTTAATGGCTGCCACTGAGCAGTCTTAAGCCAAAAGGAAGTATGTGGTGATGTGATCTGATGCATTTATGCTGTATCTTGCAGAGCATATCATACCCTTAAGGCAAATTCTTTAAAACAACAATGAACTAACAACTGCCCCCCTGTTAAGATTTCAACATCCAGTTAGCATGATCATGCCTTGGTAAAAACAAATAGCCAATTTCTAATGCAAGAGCATTAGGCAGTTGGTGAGATGAGATACCCAAATGTATCTGCAGCTTTGCTGGTGCAGTGCCAAAATTAGCACCCAAAGTTTCAGTAATACAGAACAGTGTGCAAATCAGGCCAGAATTAACCTCCTACCTACTGGCTTTTTTGCTGCTTCGATGATCCTCAAAAACAAAACTTGAGCCTTAAAAGGTAGCTTTTGCCTTTGGCTCTCTGTACTATGTTTTTTCTCTCTGCTATTAAACTGAGTTGCCTTTCCCTGGTTTGCTGTCTGCATCGAGAAGAGCTCCAAGCAAAAACAGGTTGGCACTTCCCTGAGTTCTCTTTGCTGTAGGTTTCTGCTAGTCAGCATGCTGGGACTGCAAATGAGTGGGGTGAAGAGGCCCCAGGTGTAATGAAAGAAGCAGAGCCCCTTTGAAGCTCTCTTAGAAGCAGTTAGACCATAACAGGATGTCTGTCTAGACTCAGGGCATACAGGCAGTAACTCTGAAACTAGGCTGAGGTGAGCTCAATTGGGGTGAGAAAAAGAGAGCCCTAGCAATGACAAACTGGAGGGGCAAAAGAGAGTGAGAGGGAAACATCAAAAGTGATGAGTAGAGAAAGATGAAAGAAACCTTTTAACAAGATTTTAAAGATGTTCTGACTACTGGAAGAATTAGCAGTGAATATAAGTTATGTTCCAAACATATAGTGATGGGATGTTACTTAGTTTTAGTCTTGGTTTGCCGCAGTCCTCCTGCCCTTCCTTTTCCTCCTTTTGCATACTGGTTGCTCTAAGAAAGGAGCCTTTACCGAAGCCAGCTTTGAAATCTTGAGTCACCATCACTGATTGTTTAAAACTGTTTGGAGGTAGCACTCAGGGCCATGATCTATTGGAGGGTTGTTAGAGTTAGGGTAGTATGGTTAGGTTGCGCTTGGACTTGGTGATCTTTAAGGTCCTTTCCAACCTGAGCAATTCTATGATTCTGTGTAGTGCCAACCTGGTTTTGCTTGGATCCTCAATGAGTAATATGGTTACACATGACTGGCAGGGTGCCATCAATCACACATGGCAGCACTGTTGCCTGGCACTTAGCAGAACTGGCAGTGGTGGCTGGAAAAATAATTAGGACATTTTTATTTTTATTATAGAGAGATCGACTGAGTAACATCCTAGCGATGTACTGTAATGCTTCAGCCTTACAGAATCAGCTGTCAAGGGAACTCAAGAAGGTCGAGAGTTAATTAAAGCACATCAGTATTCAGCATCCAGGACAACACTGAAGCAAACAAACTATAAAGGCTATATGGCCTTTTAATATATGATCCTTTCTCTCCCTCTTTCTTTTTTCAGTATTTTTTTTCCTTGCTTGCAGCAATGTTCCTGACGCAAAATGTAGTATTCCTGGTTTTACTTCAGCCATTTCCTGCGAACTCTTCAGTATATAACTATGTTCACTTTCATCGTGTCATGCAAAGCATGACAGTACGAAGTCATGTTATTCAAATCCAAGATACTGAAGAGCATGAAGATATTCTGGCTGTTGTTAAAAAAACAAATCTTGTTTGAGGTGTTAA
This sequence comes from Centrocercus urophasianus, assembly GCF_019232065.1. Classification (NCBI taxonomy): domain Eukaryota; kingdom Metazoa; phylum Chordata; class Aves; order Galliformes; family Phasianidae; genus Centrocercus; species Centrocercus urophasianus. Next base: position 17,866,754 of record NW_024884711.1, read on the forward strand.
AAAACAGAAAACAGCAAAAAACAAACTTACAAATGCTCTGATGCTTCTTGGTGTGGGAATGATATGAGGCCATAGCTGAACTGTCATTGCCCTTTGCAGAGCTGGAAGTGAGATGCGTGGTTCCTTCATCAGTGAGTCACCTGCACATTCAGGCTCAAGGATCAGGGGTTTAGCTTGCTGATTCCCTAGGCAGCCCTGAACCTGTCTGATATTGGTGTTATACTGCCTCTCCTTTCTCTAAAGACAGAGTGAGGGTGACAAAAGCATCTTCCTCTTTTTGCTGCTCATGCATTTTCCATCAGTTGCAAAATGTGGGCAAAACTCCACTCCTAAGCAAAGACAGAAGGCAGCTGCTGCTTGGGTATGTCTGCTTCAGGAGATGTATCCTATGCTGCACCTTTCTCCTGAAGGCTTTTACCTTAATGTATTCCTCAGTGTACACAGATCAACAGCCTGGGCAGCATGTGGGCTGAGGGCATTCATCTGCCTAAATCCAATCATCCTCTTGATGACATGGATGTAAAGAAACTCCTGAGATACAAGGTCGTGTAGGGGGAATGAAATAGAGGAGGAGAGAATGGTACCCACAAGTTTTGTGTTTCTATTACATTGTAAAGCTGTTCTTTGTCTTTCTAATGTTGTTGATCTGCCTTTGTTCTCTTAAGTGGTAAACTTTTCAAAGCATGGTATTCTTCATTCTACATGTGTAAAGTTGGGGCACTACTGCATCCAAACAGCATTTATAAGATAGAGGAATACAAGAATCCTTGTTTTGAGGTTATCCCCATTTCCAAAACAGAATAATCTCAGTTTTTTATAGACTGTACGCTTGTCCTACACATCTTGCTCCAGGATTGCTCAGACATTAATGCATTTTACACACAAACATCTTGCAAATTACAAAACATCCATCCATCTCTGCTGTTCTAAAATCACACATGGGAAGAGAAGCTTTCTGGTGCTATGTGTGGTTGGGTCTTCCAAAAAGTAGAAATGGGCTTGATATTTAAAAGCTGAGAAGTGCTAGAGGGATTCCAAGTGAGAACAGAAAGGAAGAAAGAGTTAATTGCTATGAAGACCAGCATAATCCCGACCTGCATGGATTGTGCAGGTTTTCATTAGCAAACAATTAACAACACCTACACCAAATAAAATGAATTTCTAAACAACAGGTAGTAATAACAAAATACACTCTTTAGCCAAGAGTCGTTAGAAGGTATAGAAGGGCTATCCATAAAGAGAGGATTAGAAAAAGGAGAAACCCCTGATGTAGCAAAGGGAGCCCCAGCAGGCCAGCTGGCTAGATTGAGGTAATAGTCCTGCATTTCTTCAAAGAAATAATAAAAGAAAAAAGAAAGATCAAAGCCAATAAAAGAACCCCTTCACATGATATGGTGTACTATGGATAAATGCGTGTGCCTTTTTAACAATCTAACAGGCGGACAAAGAAGGATCAGCAGTAGGGTTCAGTAATATTTAAAGAGACCTAGGAGATGATAATGCTGGTTTTATACCTGTGTAATTCCCCTTGCCTTCTCGCTTTTATACCACTATAGTAGGAGAAGAAATTGGAGCCATACTGTACAGTACAGTGTGCTGTAAGACAAGTTGTTTTTTGCTGTTTCTGACTGCCAAGGAGTGGATGGAATGAAATAAGTCTCTTAGGTGTTTTTTTCTTTTTTCTGGTTTTTTTTTTTTGAAGTATTTTATTTTTTCTTAGAGATGTTTCAGATCTTGGTTATTTCCTTGCCTCAGCAGTGATTGATCGTAGTTCCACCTGCTTCATGCTCTGCGGAAGAGTTGACCTTTTTTACCTAGTTTCACTGTTACATGGAGGCCTACCCTCCTTTGCTGCAGCATTACTAAGGCCAGGCAGCTCCATGGAGGGAGGAGGGAGTGGTCCAGGGACCAGAGGCCGGCTGTGGCACAGCCTTCTCTCTCGGGGCACAAAGCCTCGGGCACCAGCAGCCAAGCAGGTGTCAGGACGGCCCACCCGCCCCAACACTGGAGAGCACTGCGGTCGCGCTCCAGCAGATGGCGCCATTGCAGCACGGAACGGCGGTGGGCTCCTGAGGAAGCGCGGTGGGAGCCGGAAGATTCGCCCGGTGTGCTGAGCTTATCTGGATGTACGTGAGAGAGAGGTTTAGTAGGGGGGCAGTTTTATAGGAAAAGTATGTATGGAATCCTAGTGGAAAAATTAGTTGAATCATGTACGCCTGGAATTAGGAAAGTGGCTCCTGGGTTGCTTTGGCTTCTACCAAACCACGAAGGCAGGACACTGTGAGCTTCATCTGTTCTTATAGCTCTTATTCTTAACAAGGGACCAAATGAACAAAACGTGATCGCAGGAGCATCTGGGTACACCGATCTGCTGGTTGGTGTGGAGAACCGGGGCACTGCGCTCTGGAAATGCACAGGTTGCTAATGGTAGTGAAGTCAGAGCAAAGTCCCTGCACACAGCCTGGCCACTGCACTGTGCTGAGAGGAAGCAGTGTGAGCCATTACTCTGTAAAGTACAGCTGCTGCTGCAGCAATGCCAGAGAATCTGTAAGGTTGGAAAAGACTTCTAAGATCATGGAGTCTGACCGTCAGCCCATCCCCACCATGCCTGCTAATCTATGCCCTCCATTGCCACGTCTCCTCAGTGCTTGATCACCATGAGGGATGGTGGCTCCGCCATTTCCATCAAGCCTGTCCTTTCTGCGTATCCAGAGAACTGCAAGCACAGCAGCGTGCAAAGAGCAACACACCTTTCCTCTGTCAAACTGCCTAAGACCCTCAGCAGCATCTCCTCCAGGTAGGACACCTTTTTTCAGTCCCATTCACATGCATGCGAGAAGGCAGTGCAAGGAGGAGAAAAGCTCAAGCACAGTCTCAACAAGGACAAGCTCCCTGGAGGTTTCCTCCCACTCTGCTCCCTCCTGTGGTTTCTCCTGGAGGAGGGGGCAACCAGGTCTACTATTTACTTAATGTCAGTTTGTTCAGAAAGAGGCTCGAGCTGACTGTACAAAGAAAAGTAGGTTTCATTACCTATAGCGCTTCACATTACAGAGGAGATTGTATTGTTATGCAGTTTGAATTCTTTGACAATATAATTATTATTATTAGTCCATAATGTACACTAACAGGCCTGGTGGTGAAAGGCTGTATATTAATGCACAGTAACTATGTTTCTCTAGAGGGGGTTAAACAAAACTGTAACTAGGGTCAAAGCTATGCCTTTACCTCCATCTGCTAGAAACCAGACGTAGTCACTTAAATTTTAATCGCAAAGTAATTAAACATAAATATGGCATATATTGCATTGGAGAGGGGAATGCTAATTGTGCAACAAACCAAAAGATATCTAATATGGGAATGGTCTAATGACAAAGGTTACTGTAGATACCTTTTGAAAATGTACCTGATAAGATCCTTGAATTTGAATGAAATGCTAAAAACCTGGAAAGAATGGCATAGTCCAGTAAACTGATTTTTACACCTTCTCTCTTTCTGAAGGTTCAGATAATTTCCTGGCAAATGCAGTTAAACCAATATTTTTTTTTCTTAGTAAAGACTGACAAGTTTCTGGAGCTCTTCTATAGCTGCAGTAGTTTCTGTGAAGGAGAGATAAGCCCTTTCCTATTTGCCAAACAATGATGGCAAACAAAGCAGCATTCTACAGGAAGCAAAAGGCTTTTTAAAAAATGTGCTTTATTTATTTGGCTCAAGGTAGTTGCCTGCTAGACTGAACAAGCTCTCATTATGCTCTCATTTCTCTGTAACCAAGTACAGACATCAAAGTATTGGTACAGAACTGGCTACAGGGTGATTGGTCTGGTTTTTTTCATAGTAAAAGATTTTGGGGGGATAATAATGCTGGAGATACAGCATACTGGTATGAGCCTTGAAGGTGTTTCTCATACCTAGCTCTTTGCCAGGGCTGCACCTTACAAACTGTTCATCTCTTGGAAGATTTAACAGCTGCTTGTAGAGACCACAAAGCGTTGTTTCTTCTTCAGGGTTATCAAAAGAACAAAAACGTGACGCCTACTGAAAAGAAATGGTACCCACTGGTAAACTGGCGAAACCCATCCTGACATAGGTGGGAGGCAGAAGGTGGGGGTGCTGGCTAGATGTGAGCCTGACAGATGGATTGTCAAGCTCCTGAAAGATCTCTATCAAAACACTAAGGAAACTGTACTTTTAGTAACACCCTTACATTTAAGCCAATACAAACCTTAACATCCCCTAATCTATACAATATCCTGTTTAAAGATATGCCCTCCTGCATTAGGCAAGTTGCATGCACAGAACCCTGTTCAGCTCTGGCAGAGCTGGAACTCGTGCTGCTTTGGGCTGTGCTGAACTCCTTAGGCAGATATGGGCATAGATTTGCCTGGGGACCACCTTGCACCCTCACTGTTCAACAAGATTGACTGAAAGTGTATCCTAGCACTGCGATGACTGGAGGGAAAATGTATGCACTAGAGATGCTGCCTCATCAACTGGTTATCATGAAGGAATCTTCCTTCCTGACAGGTTCTCTTCTGAGCTAGCACAACATCTCTGACTAATTTGACAAACTTGAGTTTCCTTAAATCACTGTTTTGCAGGTGAGAAACAATTCTGAAATGTATTACTTCTGCTGTGGCTATCACCACCTCCTCTTCACTGCACTGTGAGAACTCATCTTGGCCAGCCACTTCTCCAGTCCAGCCTATCAGTTACCCTCTGAATGATGAAAAAAAAAACTTCTACCAAGAACCCATGGGAGAAGGACAGAAGGGGTACAGCACTGATACACTGCTGCAGGGAGGGGTGATCAGTGAGAAAAGGAAAAGCCAGCTACCAGGCCAGCTTGTTTTTTTCGTGTCCTGCCAATGGAGAGAGCTAGTGCCCTGCCAGCTGTAGGGAGGTAAGTCAAGTTTGAACTGGACCAGTGCTGCATGAGGGTGAGGCAGAGAGCTTGTGCTTACACAAACCTGCTCTGTCCTTGCCTTTTCTATATGACTACTCTATCTTTTGTGTTTCTGCATGCTCACAAGAGAGGTAATGCTTGAGAATAAATATTTGGTATCAGCTAAGTATTTGGGTTCCACAGAGATGTTTGTTCTCGCTTTCTTTGAGCATAGTAGGTGTCCTGTCCTGGAGATCGGCCATTCTAGGCATTACCATCCTTTCTGTGGCTCCCTCACAGAGAAAAAAAGAAAAAGAAGACTCCTTTTGCTGTTCACTGTGGCTTGTTAGTAAGGGGCTCATCTGTCCTGAGCAATGCAGTGGATTCAGTGACTGATGTGCCACTTTTGTAACGGGAACTTCCTGAGAGAAGTGTTAGCAGTATCTGTCTCACCAATTTCTGTCAATCAACCTGGATATATGATTTTTTATTGTGCTGCCAGAGTGCCCTGAAGCCTTATCTTGTTAGGCTCTTGTTTAAACGCGTAGGAGGTGCTGTCCCTGCCATAAGTGCTCTGACTAACTCAACATATGTAGTGCTGTAACATGTAGGTAAATCATGAGCCAAACACCAAGGATACATAACTGTTCTCTTCAGGTTTTTGCTTGTGTTTGAGTTTCCCTCAAACCATTCCCTTTCATATCTACTCCTCTGTGCTCTCGGCTTAGCCAGCACCAGCTGCCTAATAAATTGCTCAAAAGATCTGTGTGGTATTGTGTGTGTGCATGGGAGAGGGACCACTGAGAACAACTGAGCACTGTTAATATTGGGAAAAGGTTGGTGGTATGAAAAGGCTTCCCTGGCACTGCATCTGTCCTATGCTCCTACAGGGAAAAACTTTAGGATTTGAAAACATACATGAGATTGTGACCTCCCTTGAATTGTCAGATCTTTCTTGTTCTTACTGCATTTCTTATGGCGTCTCCTTGGGAACTGAGCACGTTTTCTTTTTTCAAACTGTGGGTGACAGATATGTAACTGGAATTTCTGGGGAGGATGGAACACCTTAGTATGTCCTCGAGCCCAGGTCCGGCCCTCAAGCAGAGCGCAGGAGATTCTGTTTGTTAGGGGAAGCAGCCTTTCCCTCACCAGAGCTCTGAATTACACCTTTAGTAAGGGCAGGTGAGAGGTGTGCGCAGTTCCTTTAATTACTACTTTGCCCTCCTCGGAAGTGTGGAACAAGATTTATTTGTAATGAGTTCATTCCTACAACAACCGACAAAAAAACTGTTCTTAACAAATCATAGAAAGACTCTTAAATACAGAGTACTCTCCTAATTGTATGCTGGTATAAACGTGTATCTCTGCAGTAGATACGCCCATGAGTCTTGCAACTAATGGTTTATCTGTTTACATTTGCTAAAGATAGGGTCTGATCCAGAGATCTTGCACTGATACAATGAGAAGGATGATTTCAGTAATTGATACATAGAAATAAAAAGAAAGGAGAAGGACTATTCCTACACTATACTTGAATTTTACATTCTTGACTTCCATGAGCCACAGTGCTTATACTGAGTTGGGAAGGAAAAGATTTTAGAAGTACAAATTTTGGTGAGTGTGGTTTTGTGCTTAATGAAACAAGGTGGAGAATCCCCCTGCACTCCCTTGTTTTAGTCAAAGGAAGCACCCACTCTTTTTTCCCCCAGGATCTGCCCATCATTTGTGTCAGTGGTGTGCAGAGCAGTTATATTCCAGGGTTGCTACATCTTGATTTGGAAAGAAAATCAAGTGTTGCTAACTTTGCAGTGTGATAGAAGATATCAAAAGATTTCCCTTGCTCCAGTCATCATTTCCTTGCCTCTAAAAGAGAATCGCAGTGGTATGAGAGCACAAACGCAACCAGGACATCTCTTGAATCTGTGACTCTTCCTCTCATTCCCAGTTACTGATCTATGTATTCTGTTTCTTGGGCTGTAAGCAAAAAAATAAGTCCCTAGCACCAAACACCAGCTACTGATTAGGTATCGAACTCCTGCAGGATTTTTGGCTTCTTGCATTCAACACCATGAACACTTTCTAGAATTTAGTACTAAAACAACAAAGAACTTTATAATGTTTTTGTAAGAGTCATGGTTTGGTTTATTTTTTAAATGATTTGGTCACTGGAGACGCTTACAGCTACGTGAGTATAAATTAGATTTAAATAAATTTGTTCAGCAGTCAGCATTTTCCAGGTTTTCTGTGTAAAATATAAATTATATAAATATAAATTTCCTTCATCTATGCAACTTCCAAATGCAAAAGATAAAGTTTCTTAACACATATTTTGTAAGCAGGTATTTCTACCATTACAGCTATGAGATTTTGAAATAAGATTCTAGGAAACGCTGTTAAAAATCCTTTTGCAGTGTATTTCAACCCAGTGGATTTCAGCTTTATTTAAGCAGGGAGTATGACATAGTTGGCAACAGAAGCAGGGAACTGGACATCTGCTTCCTCAAGACCACATTTCTAACGGTGACATAATGCAAACCCAGTACAGGCTGCTGTGCCTACAAGACACTGAGGCTGCACGAGTCTTGCTCTCTTTGGTGATAAAGCATAGGAGGTGGTGGAAAATGCTTTTTTTGGTGCTGTGGCTCTAGCCAGCTCTTGGGGGGTTTAGGGCTTCTTGATGAGCTGGAGAATTAGGCAGTGATACTTGCTGAGGAAATGCCCAGCAGGATATAGCCACAATCTACATCTTCACCAACACAGGCTGTAGGGCAAAGAGCTAGATGTTTTGCATGAGTAGATGATACTTCTAGAGATGAATGATGTTTTGGCCCACATGGTTGTAACAAATTCAGGTGGACAGGGCTAGATGTGGAGAGTACCTGGCCAGCTTGTACCATTTCCTGCTAATTGGTTTGCAACTAGCAAGTCATTCCTAAGCCCATAGTTATGCGTTCTTGCTGGGGTGATTTATTGCTTTGGTTCATTTGCAGGTGCAAAAAGAAGAGTAATATTCCCAAAATACTGCAGGGTTTCAGAAATCTGCAAAAGGGTCATGGAGGCAGACGTGAGCCCATTATCCACATCTCTGTGGAGAGTGCCAGCATGAAAGAATGTCACTCAGATGCTGTAAAGGTGGAAAGTTTAGCGAGGTTTATGGATACATACCCATTGGCAGCTTCGAAGTGCCATGAAATAATATTTGAGATACAGCTTTTTTGCATGCTGGTAGTTTTTTATCATTTGATTCTTTGGGGCATGTTGAGCAGCTTTGAATTGCAGACATCCAGTTAAAGTTTTATAATGCCCTGAGCAGATGTGTAGCGCTGGCAGAATGTCACTTGACGATCCTGCCCAACCTATGAGAGAAAAAGTGTCAGCTATGCTGCTTTGAGAGGCTGGATCCTGCAAGCTGTGCATGCACCTCAAGAATTCAGTCTACATTCAGGAGAAATAGGGAAACAAGACTGTTTCCACAAGACAGAGCTAGGAGGAGAAGGTGTACTGGCATGACTAGGGTTTCTATGCTCAAAATTAGAGAAGCTGGGCGCTGGCCAGTGTTTCTTTCTACTGCGCACAGCCAACTTAATTCCAGTTGCTAGAATTAAATGTGAGCCATTAATAAAATTATTTTGCTAAGATAGTTTATTGAGGAGTAGACAAGAAAATAAAGCACAGAAATAGGCAGAAGCAATGTGTTCCCTAAGCAACTGGAGACTTGGAACAGCAGTGAGCTGTGGCCCACATCTGCAGTATGGCCCTGGTCTGTACGTTGGCCCCATTTGACAGAGGAATGTGGGTGGCTGGGGTGAGCTCATCTCACACAGTCCCCTCTGAGGGCATGCACCCTCCAATATGAATTTTCAGCTGGCTGCTGTATCAAGTAGGAAGGCCTTGGCATGATCTGGACCAGGCTTAAATTCTCTTAGATGTCCAGGGGATGTGACAAGTCAGCTGCTAGAGAGCAAGAGAGGCAAAGGAGATGAGAACCTGTACTCTGCTTCTGTATTTTCATCTCCCACTTCACTCCAACCTCCAGGATCAGTGCTCTGATTCTTTTTGTTTTTGCTGCATAGATTTAGTGAATGATGAGATGTTAGCACTTCCTGGCGATAAATTAATCTCCATATTCAGTTTAATGGCTCCAAAAAGAAAATGACATTACTTAATTTGGATTTTTTGGGGAATCCAGGTGGTACTGCACTCTGTGTCTCGCAAAAGGCAAAACTTTCACCTCAGTGTGCGTTACTCCTTACCTTTGCATCTTCTACTATCTTCAGACATGGATGATATACCTGTTTTTTATGTATTATTTAGTGTGTACTACAATCTGCAATTTTTCACTACTGCTTTCACTTTCCTGTCTGACATGCAAGAGAGAAAAGGCCAGGAGAAGGAAAGGGGAAGATTTCAGAATAGAGAAACTGCCTCCTTCAGCTGAAATGTAAACATCCTGGACAACAAAAAAAAATCCTTCCTTTCTCCTTTCACTGTATTCTCAGCAGTAATGTGGAGATGGGATATTCGTAGGCAAATTCACAGAGTAAGTGGCACAGTATGTGATGCTGAAAAATACAAGTGTGTCCAATATGGGCTGAAGCTGATTGGTCCACTAGACAGAGCTTCCAGAGAAAAGAGAGGTTTTCCCAGGAGTTCCAGTAGAAACATAGGACCAAGATCTCGGTTTCAGATGTAGAAAGCAATAAGGACAAAGCCTGAATGGAAGCTACAAGATAGGAAGTGAAATCTAGTTTTGAGCAGACAACTAGGTGAAATGGAGGAACTGAGCAGTGCAGAATAAAAAGTCCATTTTCTTCCTTTTTTTTTTTTTAATTTTAATTTATTAAAGAAACAGGTCTCCAAGTACATGGTAATTAAATGCAACAAAGAAATGCCTTAGTACATACATGCCTTCATTTTCTGCATCTAAATGAAGCAAGTTGTAATTGCCTATGCTTTCACTTGTTCAATCATGCAGATGATTTCCAAACAAGATCCAGAAGCTGAGGAGAAAAACTCGTGGAGTCAAGATGGAATTACGTTGAGAGACCTCTCAATTGTCAGATTGTAGAAGTATTTTCAAAACTCAAAAATTGACTCATATTTAGTAAAACTGAAACAGAGTTTGCCAAAAGTAACAATTCATATTAATAATTCATATGAGAAAAAAGCGCTGACACAAAGACTTCATTGGGTGTAAGAAGTCAGAGCAGATTGCTCTCCCAGTTTCAAATATTGAAGTGGACTGATGATTGATAGAGACAGAGCAGATTCTTGGGAGAAATCTATGTTACTAACAACAGTGATCTCTAGCAGGATTTACAGAACTGACAAATCAGCCTCCAAAAGAAATTAGAAGGATGAGAGATCATAGGGGATAGAATCAGGAAGAGAACTCCCTAGAGAATGTTGATGGTATGGGATGTTACCATATGTTCCTGGCCTTTTTTAATCTATGGAAAGAAGGAGGGGAAAGGTCAGATGATCCCAGCTTACACCATACAAAACAACACTTCCTCTGAAGAGAGAATTCAAAGTTCATTTCTCTCAAACAATAAGGCTCATTTGTCCCAGATGAATAGCTGGGAAGGTAGGGAAGAGAAGGCTGAGGCTTCAGACTCAGACGGCACAGTGAGATCACCCAAATTTTATCCTCAGCTTCACCCACAAACCAATTTGTTGAACAACCACTAGGTGTGAGGAAATGTTTTGAGATGGGTGGGTGGAAATCAAAGTAGTAGGAACATTTGTGCTCATGTTCCTGCACCAACTACTCTCAGATTATGAGCCTTCCCCTCCACCAGCATCTTCCATGCTGGTTTTTGAAAATACTATACAAGCTGATATCAAGTGGTTTGGAAAACTGCTAGTTTTTGTACATGAGCTAAAAGCATGTGGCTTGCTAAGAGAATGCAGCTTATTAAAAACTGTGTTTGCATTAAGGCAATTCAGCATCCATTGCACTTTGTAGACAACTCTGAGAGACTTGTTTTGTCCTGAGCACCATTCATGTAGCAATTGTTCATGCATTCATATAGCTATTAGAAACTAGGACAGAAAATATCGAAGCACCAAAAATAGTGATGAAAGATGCCAATGAGTTAATACATAGGCACACAGCTCCTGGACAAGCGTGACCACAAGTAAATCTTAGATTTGTTGTTTTCTTCTATACCTTCTGGGATGGTGATTTGCCCTGCACAGCAGAACAGATCTTGGCCTTTCTTTTTCACTTACTAGAGGATTTGCAGAGCAGGAAAAGAGGATTACAATTCCTCACAGCAGAAAGTAATCCTTTTAAGTTAGGTATGTCAGCATTCATTGAGAAGTGTGGGAAAGTGCATGCTACTTAAAATGCTTGACAGGTCTTGGGGAAATGTGGTGGCAGGAAGATAGGAGCAAAACCCCCAGCCATGACTACAATGGCCCCCAAATCAGAGACTGTTGGAGGGAGCAGTGAAAACAGAGCTCAGGAATGACGACTGATTTTTGCTTTTATCCAGCTTGGTGAATTTACAGCACGAAAGTCCAGAATTATAACCTAGAATGGTACCCTTTCATTTGAAACTAACAGCAAACAAATTTTTCATTTACAAGGCCACTTTGGAAAAATGGCAGTCCTGTCCTGTAATTTTACTGTGCATCAGGATGGTAGTGAGGCAGTTGACATAAATTGATGTGTTGTTCTGGATGCGCATAGCTAGAGCTGCTAGTAATTCCTTCGGTCCACATTTGTTCTGTTTGGAAAGTTACAGTCTGGATGTAATGGTATCGCTGAAATAGAACTTATTGTTATGAGCTTCATTATCCAGTTTAAGAGTCCAAAGTCCTGGACTGAGGCATTATCAGCAACGCTCTCACAGGATGATGAGCAAGGTCAGAAGCTATTCTGGACCCAGTCGTTGTGAAATAGTTCAGGCTTAATATATTAAGGCTGAAGTTGAAGAGTACCTGGAATCTGGCTGAACCTCATCTGAGCGGTTGATGAGATTCCACTGGCAGGGCAATAACATGAAAGCTATTGAGGTTAGAAAGACAAACTTTGAAGTAATGTGAAAAGAGGTAATGAAAATGGGCAGGAATTCAGTGACAGAAAATGCGTGTTGCTAAGTGCTTCAGGTAGAACTGAAGACAAATTAAACTAAGGGAATTTTTGAAATTCCACTTCTAAAAGAAGAAAATAAAGAGCACTAGATAGCATAAAGGGCTGGAAAATGCTGTGAATGGTTGTGCAAGTATAAAACAAAGTGGAAAGTTAACAGAAAAAGAGAAACAAAGAAACAAATTGCATAAAATAGCAGAAGATCTTACCAGGCGATTCATAATGTATTTGTAACAGCATAATAGCTGCACATCTCTATTGTAACAGAACACAATTTTATTCACTCTAATTTAGCACAGGACAGTCAACACAATCATCTCAAATCTGCTGTTCACAATCCAAGGTAGCATCTTGACAGCTTTTAACAAATGAAGTGCTTCATAATGTAGACTGTTGGGGACAAGCGACAAAACTGAATTCAGGGTCAGCAAAGTCAGCAACCGAACACATAAAACACGTCATCTGGGAATGCGTGAGCTCCACATTGCACGAGAGATTTTTATTCTGTCATATTTAAAAAGTCTGCATTTCAGTTTGGCAGATATTATACATAATTCCCGCTTTTCTTCTGCTGCTGAATCCACTCCTCCCCACCTTATCCACAAAGCTCCTTCTTTCTGCACTCTGAGTGACAACTGCAGGTGCCTCTGTAGTGGATATTGCAATGCATACCAGCATTTAAATGGCCTGCTTTGGCTAACAGGTCTTTGTGTGCTTGTAACTACTTTATTCACATTCACTGCTAACAAATACTCTCCCCTTGGCTGGAATATAAAAGCTTGGAGGTATTTCAATGGGAAGTCCACCTTGGGAATCTATCCATGTTGGTTATTCTTAGGATCAGATACTATATTGCACAGAGGAGCATTTCGTCCACTTATTTGACTGTTCAGAGTGGGGTAGGAAAAGATCGTTTCTCATCTGTCCTTCACTTTTCAGCAAGAAAATATTTTTTATCTGACTTTTACTGTAAGTCAGGATTTACAGTACAATATTTAAAATCCCCTACCAGGATTGGGAACCCGTGATAGTGACAAACTACACAACGTATTTTGAAGCTGTGCCCCAAATTAAAATGTGTTTAACATAATTCTTTGATGTTCAGATAGTATTAAAATAATCAAAATGACCAATTTTTAGTGTGGTAATTCCTCACTGGGTTGGAAGGTAAGCTGTAAGGGGAAGTACAGTTGGTTCATATGATTTGGTTTTATCAGCGCAAACCTCTAAAGACACTTATCATGGGTTTATTTCAGCAAGACTGCAGGGCAGTTTCTGGTTTTATTATATGCCACCCTTTGGGACGTTTGGAATTTGAACTGCTGACTTGCTGTTGGAAGAAAATAGCTCTGCCTCACAGTGGTTTCATCTTTTCAGCTTGGATATTAGGAAAAATATCTTTTCAGAAAGAGTGGTGCTGCAGTGGCACAGGCTGCCCAGGGAGGTGGTGGGGTCACTGTCCCTGGAGCTGTTCAAGAGCTGTGTGGATGTGGCACTGAGGGATGTGGTCAGTGGGCATGGTGTGGATGGGCTGGTGATCAGATTGAATGATTGTAGAGGTCTTTTCTAGCATTATTGATTCTACAAGCTTTACAGATCACTTGTATAAGAACTGCAAGTTATGAGTGCTTGACTTAGTAAGCTTGGGAATGCTTCTAGTCTGACTTTTTGGGTGGTCCTGCATGGATCTAGGAGTCGATGACCCTCATGGGTCATCCTTTCCAACTCGGGGTATACTACGATTCTATGCTTACCCAAGGTTTGGTAGTCGCATCACGTCTGTTGTGCTTTTTTGGGTTAAGGCTCTCGCTTCACACCTGTACCACCCAACCGGCTAAATCCCGAGGAGGCGCGGAGCCAGGCTAGGCCATTCCTGGCAGGTTCCGCCTCCCCAGCGCCCGCGATTCACTCGGCGAAACCAGAGCGCGCATCCCCTCCCCTCGCTCGCAGACACACCCCCGCCGCAGCAGGGCGGAGAGGACGGCCCCGGCCCAGCGCCTCCCTCCGCCCGCCAGCCGCCCCTTCGTGCTGGGTCCACCCCCGCCTTTCCCGCCGCCGCGGGCCGGCTCCTCCTCGCCGCCGCCCGTCCGCCTCCCGCTGCTCGCGCTGCCGGCGGCGGCGGCGGCGCCCCCCGCGCTCCTCCCTTCCCTCCTCCTCGTCCTCCTCCTCCTCCGCTCCGCTCCCCGCGGCGGACTCCTGCAGCGATGGCGCGGCGTGGGCGGCGGCGGCGGGGCCGGCCGACCGGCCGGGGACGAGCGGCGGCGGGCTCAGTGAGGCGGGTGGCGGCGGGCCCGGTGAGGCGGGGGCGAGCAGCGGCGACGGCTGGCCCGGTAACGCGGGCAACGGCGGCTGGCCCGGTAACGCGG